>NC_046366.1:6866898-7209397 GCF_011125445.2 Fundulus heteroclitus
AGAGAGACAAGGGCAGTTTCACTTCTGGGTCTTACTGTCGAGGACCATCTGCTCTGAGCGTTGACATCCTCATGGGGCGCGCTCATGGATTGGACAGTAAGGGGCAGACGGGACCTATTGCGTAGAGGTACTTCCTGGCTTTTCTCCGGGGTCTCATCTTGGCCGGTTGGAGCTGACTGTGAAACTTGTTTTCTTTGGGAGACTTTGTGACCTCGGTGTACTCCTTCAGCAGGGTCTGCAGTGCCACCCGCAGGCTGAAGTCGGTAATGCCTTTGTTCAGAAACGGGACAGAACAGATTTGTGAATAGGTTTTGTTAAAAGGAGCGATAATGTAATAATGACACAGAAACAACACCGAAAACAGTCTCCCCCCTCCCCCCAGCAAAAGTACTTTTGTCATAAAATACCAAATGCTGTTTCAGTATAAGCTGTCGTTGGTGAAGATTCTCAGTCATCCAGGTCATGGTCATTCCAAAAAAAAACAAAAAACCTCAATTCTCATCCTTATACGGGTGATCAAAACATTGTTCCTTTAAGCCAGGCCAATAACAACCCGCTACAGAGGAGTGGACCAGTGTCGGTTCAATCTGCTGTCTTAATGTATTTAACGTCCGCCCATTACTAAGGGGTGGACCTGTTTCGGTTGAATTTGCATGTTATCTAAGCCATTACAAGGGCAGTAGTATAAAGCTTGGTACTGCACATTACTCCAGACTTTTTGAATTGAGAAAGCTTCCTGGAGAGGAAGCGAAACGTCTCCAACTACGGAAAACAAGTCCAGTTGCTTTGTTTTTTACTTTTTTTTTTTTTTTTGGAAGTATAAGCTGTCAAAGCAGGTATTAAGCTTTCAGTGTGCAACGTCCCAGGAAAGATGGCGCCTCTCTATAACCCAAATGAACTGCGCATGGAAAGCCCTGTGGTGTAAGAAATGGTGACGGGGTGAGATAAAGGCAACTCTGTGTTGTCTATATGTTCCTTGAATGTTTTGGTTTCACCACAGGCATACCGTTCTTTCCAGTGTCACCATAATAATAATAATAAATTTTATTTCAAGTGCCTTTCAAAACACTCAAGGACACTGTACAGGTAAAAACAATAAGTGGTAAAAGCAACATCGTCATAATTAAAAGAGACAACACAAACTACAACACAGGAAAGTAACAGTAAATCATAATGAAAAGGCAATCTTGAACATGTGTGTTCTGAGTTGCACGCGAGGCTTTACACCATGCTGTAAAGTAGAGCTGAATGATTCTGGAAAATAATCTAATTGAGATTTTTTTTTTATCTTAATATTGCGATTTAATGCAATTTTTTTTTTCAGTTTAATTTATCGTGTGTTGTTAAACATATACAAACAACAAATCAATCTGTTTCATCGCTGCGCAGATTAGGTGCTAAATGAATTGAGCAGAAATGATTGCGTTCTGCCTACGAATTATTTCAACCAAAACTACTATTTGATTTTGACTTTTCTCTGCATTAACCACAAGCAACAAAAATGGCCTCTAGATAAATATGTTAGTAAACAAATACTATTTAAAACAAGAACTTTTAATGTTTTTTTTTTATCAGAATATTATTCAAGAGAACAGCTTTTAATTGATTTGGACATCAAACCTTGTTGAACATAAAGTGAAACCAACAAGCAAGTCTATGTATTAAACTGATTGACCAGAACTTAATGCTATGGTGAGATTCCTGAACGTTTCTGCTAAAACAGTATGATTATATAAACTCTGAAACAAGTAATAGAATTAGATTATCTCACTGCTCCAACTGTCTTCCCTTTGAAGGCAAGCCCACTTTAAACAGTTTACTGACACCTAAAGGACGCGTCTGATTCACTAATTGTTACATAGCCAAAATGTACAGACCTCTGCGATTAGGAAATTGCGTTTTTTTTTAAATTGCGATTATATGGCAAATGCGATTAATTGTGTAGCCCTAGTGTAAAGCCGCGTTAAATCCCAAATGCGTGCCACAGAACTGATTTCCTCACCTTCTATGTACTTGAAGAGTCTCTGTGGGGAGAGCAGAGGGAAGCGGACCGCTTCCAGCACCTCAACTACGTGTTTTTTCCTCTTTGCCACATCGTGGAGAACCCAGTCCATGGCTGCAGTGAACACTTGGTACTCGTCCTCGATCCTCAGCTCCTCGCTCCTCAGAAGCCTCACCAGCTGATCCTTCGACAGGCCTCTGAACTCATCCGTGACACACACCTGAAGGACGCAGTAACCACAGACAACGGGGACACATGATCTTACAAGATATCATCGAGTCCATGAAGGTCTTACGTCTTATAGTCAACAGTGTTGTTTTAAAGGGCATCACAAATAAAGTTGCCCTGAAATCACATATGTAGATTTTTGATGTGTTAACCCACAACTGAGCGCTATAGAACAGCAATCTGACAGAACATCTGTTCTTACAGAGGTTCTAATGGCCGGGTGATTAATGCATTTTCTTATATTAGCACTTAATCGCCATTTGTCCTCCTGATTCCAGTCAATCCCGAATAACTTTTTTTGTTTACTTTTTGTTTAATAAATGAGAAAAGATACAGTATGATTGCTCCAGTAGCGTCAGGCCTGTTGGCTGCTTCTCTCATGAATGATCTACCTGCTCAGTTTGCATTACATCTTAGAAGATTGATGGTTTTTTACTAATTAGGTAACTTCCAATAGCAGTTAGTTGCATTGGATAGTGGTTAGGGGTATGAAAGTAAGTAAGGCTGAATTGAAATGCATTTTCCACGTTCTGTAAATGTATGTTCCTTCCACTTCACTAGTACTCACAACTTACAAATAACGTCTGGCGGTTTTAATGTGACAAGGTTTTGAAAACGTGTGCGAGAAACACACCTCCAGGAAGTGAACTTGGATGTAGTTCTCAGTAAATTCCAGCATTTCCATGCAGGCGATCTGCTCCAGAAACTGAAAGATGCCCACGCAGTTAAAGGGGTCCATGTGCCCCTTGAGAAACTCCCCGCATATGGACACCACCTCGATCAGCTGCAGCATGTCGGCTGCCACCATCAGCTCCTGAACGTTCTCCACGTTAACGTTGATGGCGCCTAAAGAGAAGGAAACGACCCCGTTCGGATAAGATCAGCGAACGAGACCGGGCGCTGGATGCACGGAGGAGGAAAATAGATACGGACCCGTGTATATGAAGTCCAGCAGCGCTTCGAAGATCCCCGTGTCCACTCCGATGATCTGCACCTCCTCTTTCTCCGCCTCCCTCATCCCGCCTGAGAACAACGCAGAGAAGTAGGGGCTGCTGGCGGCGAGAACCAGCCGGTGGACCTTGAAGACCTGCCCGCCGACCTTCAGCCCCACGTCGCAGAAGTCGGAGCGGAGCCGCATCTTGTTCATCTGGGCCAGGATGAGGCTGGCGTAGCGCTCCGACGCCAGCAGGGCCTGCTCACAGGCCCGGGAGGCCAGCACCGCGGCAGCCTCGCCGCCGCCGCCACACGCAGCAGACGTCGACACGGAGACGGAGGACATGGCTGTCGAGGCTGCTGCGTTACCATGGAGACAGGTGTCCTCCTGTCCGAGGAGTCTCTGCAAAGGGGGGTGACAAAGCAGTGAGAGTATGCAGGAACAGAAAGAGCCAGAGGGAAGGTGGGAAAATCTGTGAGAGGCGGTAAGAAAGCTAGCAGAACTCCCATGTGCAGTTTGCCAAAAGCAATGTAGGAGAAACATGTGGAGAGAGGCGCTTGGTTTGTTTTGACAGTGACCGTACCATCCCTGTGGTGATGGCTCCTTTTTTCCACAGCCTAGGGAAAGTGATCATAGCTTAATACATGCCATCCCTGTTAGAGGCGATCCCAAAGCCCTTAAATCCAACTGAGAGCCTGCAGCAAAAGGTGGATCCGTCAAGTCTTTAATACCTGAATGAAACTGTGCATCGTTTTTCAGACACTTCGCAGTCATGCACTAATGAGACCAACTAAAATCCCACCAGAACACAGTAAAGCTTGTGGTTGTAACGTGACCAGATTTAAAACGCTAAAAGGTTTGAATACTTCTGTAATTCTCTATATGTTACTTCCTGTCCCACTGATGCACACATTATTTTAATCCCACCCCACTGGTGTCCGCTGTTAGCCAGGCATGCTAGCAGAGCGACCAGCCCACCGGTGGGTGTTTACCTCTTCAGTTCGACGGTCGAACGGCCAGCTAACAGCTTTAATGGTGGAAAACTGCCACACGACAACATCCGCCCCCCCAATCTAAATAATAGACCTGATCCACAAAGGGGCCGCATCTGTTCTCATGTCTACGCTGAAACTCACCTGTGTGTTTACAGCTGAGGATGCGGAGAACTTCCGCTCCGCCGCCCAGCAGGCTGTCAATCCGCGTCCTCTGGATCTACTTCTCCGGTCTGAGCCGCCAGGCGTCACTAGTCAAACCTGCTACCAGACCCGGCGAGCAATGTGGTTGGAGACCGACAGAAACGTCAGCTTGTGTCAGATGTTTCTGTAGTCTACATATGAAAAAAATAAAATAAAGTAAATAAATAAATCAGCGTTTCAAAAGGCTTTTATTGTGAAATACACAACCCTTTAGATAGGCTCTTGATGAGATCAAGATCTGGTAACATTCCTGACCATGAACTCATTTTATTTTTTGGTCATGGATTTAAAAAATAAAAATCATAATTTTGGTGCCTTAGCATCTTCATTTATCACCTTTGTTACATTTATCACGTAGAAACAATAAAATAAAGAAAAAAAAAGAAAATAAGGAACAAATAAAAGAACAACGGGCAAAGTTGCTGTTAGATGTCTGATTCTTTTTGAATCCAGTAACATTAACATAAAATTCTTGATGATTCAGTGGAAGATTGATTTTTAAGTGAGCCTTTATACCATAGGTCTCCTGATGCTCGTTGCTCCACATTTTCTTCTCCAGCCTATCCTCACTACAGATGTCCAACAGTAACCGATGATAAAAATAACTTTGCCATAGTCCTCTGAGGCCAATCGTTGTACTTCCTGCAGAAGATTGAAGTGTCCTATATGTTTTTCTCAGACATAAATGTCTTTGTTGTCATCCTTCTTGCCACTATGCCCACATGTCTCTGCATGCAGAAAACAGTCACATCTATCTGCTGCTATTCCCGAGTAGGCTCTGCACTGGTGGCAAGTTGAGATAAGACAGTCCCCAACCCCCCTACCCACAACATCTCAACTACCATCTCTGAAATCCCTGTTGATTCAATAAATAGCCAATTTGGGTGCTGTCTCATTAGCAGGTGTTAACCTGTTAATCTTTTTCAATGCACATGGGTAATGGCAGCACGTGTTTTCTTAGAAAGAACCAACTTCCCTGTCCTCCAAGGCCTTCCCTTGAGATAATGACAGGGTCAGTCAAAATATAATTGCGGGCCATATTGTGTCTGTGGAAATTGGGCTGTTTTGATTGAGGCGATTTTTCCTAACCCATAAATGAACACAATTTTACATGATCACTCTTAATAACAACCTAGACCCATTTCTAATTGCCCTCCTAACAACGTAAGCAGCGAAGAAGAAAAAAGGCTAGACTTCTGTCAGCCTCAAAACTTTAACCTCTACAGGAAACTGATCTTTGTTGAACTATTTTAAACAGACAGGACTGATTGTCATGTGTCTACATTGTTATTATTTCTTTAGTTGTAGTTGTCCTTATGATGTTTGTAATGAAATGCAACACCAGGTGGCGGTGTTTGACACCCCCAAGGCACGCAGGAGTCATGGCAAACATGTGAGAGGTGGCCTGGTCAGATGGATGAACCTAATTTGAACTTTTTGTCTTAAATGCTAGGTGGGGTGGAAAAGTGATGCTGCACACCACCCCCACCGTGACCCAAGGTGGTGGCAGCATCATGGGTTGGGAATGGGACATTCTAAAACGCTTAACGTGAAAAAGCTTAACGTGGCTTAAGGTAGGAAAACAACGAGGAATCATCACCAAATTTCTCTTTCATATTGCTCCTAATAAGCACATTAAACTGACAAAATGTCAAACCCAAAGTCCAATTATTATGGACGTTATCTAACATTAAGCGTTTCTGCTTTCATATAGCCAGCCTCTATACCTATGAAATACTTAATGTCATGTGACGTCCATAATAATTGGACTTTGGGTTAGATTTTTTGACAGTTTTAAGTGGTTATGATAAGCAATATATGAGAGAAATTTGGTGATCACTGAGTGTTGTTTAAGTACATTAAACCACGTCAAGCCTTTTTCTTTTAATATGGCCTCAATGAAGCAGCAAAGCTTAATGTCAGATAACATCCATAATAATTGGACTGTGGTTTCGATTTTTTGATAGTTTCATGTGCTTATGAGGAGCAATATATGAGATAAATTTGGTGATCACTGAGCGTTGTTTAGGTACATTGAATTGCGTTAAGCTTTTTCCTTTCGATAGGCCTCAATGAAGCAGAAACGCTTAATGTTAGATAACGTCCATAATAATTGGACTTTGGGTTTGACATTTTGACAGTTTTATGTGCTTATTAGGAGCAATATGAAAGAGAAATTTGGTCATCATTGATCGTTGATTAGGTACATTAAACCACGTTAAGCCTTTTTCTAGCCATAGGCGCCAATAAAGAAGAAAACGTTCATGTGAGATATCTTCTATAATCATTGGATTTCGTTTTTTTTTTGTTTTGACAGGCTTAAGTCTTCATGACAAGATATGGCCATGCGAAATTTGGTGATGATTCCTCAATTTGGTGATGATTCCTTGTTGTTTTCCTACCTTAAGCCACGTTAAGCTTTTTCACGTTAAGCGTTTTAGAATGTCCCGTTGGGAATGCTTTTTTAGCAAGAACGAAGAAGGGGATCAAAGACGATTGGAAGGTGGATGAGCTCTAAAACTCACAAAGAATCTGTGGGAAGACTTGAAAGCTGTTGTTTAAATGCTGAACAATCCTGAAGGAAACTTTCAAAAGATTTGAGGCTTGAGGGGGAGTTTCACTTCCCAGCAGGAGTACCACCCTGAATGTACAATCAGAGATGGGGACGGTTTTGTGGCAGCGCTAAAACACAAGGCACACACAGCTGTTGTGTTTAGGCAGATTTCTATTACCTTTGCAATTAATTGCATTCCCTCTGATCACTTCACAGCAGTCACGTGTTGCCACCATTTAAAGTCAAGCAAGAAAAGTTTGTAAGGAAAGCCAACGCCAGGTGGCAGCGTTTCTCTCACAGAGCCTGCAGAAGAGCTTCAAATCCTAAAGAACGACCCACAGAAACCTAAGGTGTAAATTATCAGGTTATTGTGGCCTTTCTGGCCCCCAGCAGAAGGGTAATTTAAGATGAAGTTATTCTCTGCCCTTGGCTGTACACCCCCCCCCCCCCCCCATCCCCCAAATGAAGTCACGGGTATTATAACTCAGGCCGACTTTGAAGTAAATAAGGTTTTGGGTTAGTTTTAATTAAATTAATTTGAATTATGTTGGAAACTTGTTACAGAGAGGACTTCAGTGCTCCTTGGTACACGCTAAAGTCTCTCAGGTGAAAAGCTGACTACCGCTCACAGGGACGATCAGTCACACACCTGAAATACAAGTCCTGTAACATCTGTCACTTGACTTGTGTTGCCAGTTTTTCTTTTTTTTTTTTTCTTTTCTTTCTCTTTTTTTTTTTCATTGTGTCACCAGACAGCCAGCGGTAGAGAGGAGGATATCTGGTGGCACCAGTGCTGGCCAATAAAAAACCCAATGCGCCAGTTTGGCCACCCAGGGGACTCCACCCCTCTTTGGCAGCAACTACTGTTGTACTGCACCGTTCAACTTCAAGTTTTTCTGGTTATCATGAAAACTTCCACTGTAGCAATTTCCTCAGCTCACAGGACACAGCTTAGCTTTTTCTTTGAACTGATGGGATTGAAAAATGCATTATGCACATGCTCCATTAATTCTGCCCCCTTTGCACATAAGTGTAAATGTTTTGCCTACAACCATTAGCAGCTGTTTGTCACTATTATTTCGATTTATTTTAAATAATCACATCATGTACTGACAGCCTGGAAGACAGTGTAATGGGTAAGGTTGCCTTGCAGTGTCAGGGCAGTTTTACTCAACGAAAATTGGGAGAATGGGATATTCTTCTCGTTAAATGGTTCCCTTTATTAAACTAAAGGCATGGCAGACTGCTCTCGGACCAGGCAACCCAGGAGCTGCAACAACCTGGTAGCATAAGTGTTCACATAACCTTATAGAAGGTATCTGTTGAAGCACCTTTTGGTCCAATTTCATCATTCAGTTTTCTTTGGTGTGAGTCTAACAGTATGTCATGTCTTGACCTGACAATAAATGTGCACTCTGCTTTGCAAAGGTTCTGTTACATCTGTCAAATTGCGAGGATACCCCTTTCCAACGGCCTCTTCAGGTGAGCCCACAAATATTCTGTCAGATTTAGTTGTGGACTCTCTTTGGACCATTTCAATGTGGCGCTCCATTTACCCTCCTGGTAGTTGGAGCTTTTGACCTCTGAGTCAAAAATTTCAACTGGGATGCCCTGTTAAGTTGAATTACAAGTCCAAAAGTCGGTGCAACAGAATAATAATAATAATAAGCGCTGCTCCTAGCAGCAACATTGAGTAAAACTTCATACTTTGACTGTTTTTAGCAGTTCTCTATTATTTATGTAACATTTGTCGATTATACAGGTACTACTTTTCAGTGTTCATAAAGTGGGATGTTTCTGTGCCATTTATATGCATAAAATACCATATAGAACAGCGTTATTGTCATTGTTACTGTTTTGACAACAATACCCGTAGTGGCTAAATTAGCCATGAAGAATCACCACCTATTTTTTAACAGTTCATGCTCAGTTGAACAGTTCAGCACGGCTTGAAAAAAGACAAAGATTTTGCAATAAAATGTGACTTTAAAGTGGATTGTGAGACTCAGGTTGGCTGTATTTGTACGTTTACCGTTGGCTTTTGTGCGAGCATCCATGTTTTTCCGCTGGAAAGCAAAAATAAAAAAACTTTTTTTTTTTTTATGTGTTTGCGGCTCATAGCACCGCGGGTCGGAGTCGATCCCGGGCCGACCGCGTTGAGGACTAAAGGCCTCCTAACATGGTTCGCGCTAACCGCGCCACCACGTGCGCGCCCCGGAAAACAAAATTTGCCAAATCCGGTCGGAGAGAAGGGTGAAAACATGGTTTCCACCAACAAAAGCCTTCAGAGGCGTTCTCTGATGTTCTTTTAATGAAACAATATTAGGTAGATTGGACAACACGGAAGAAATAGCAGCATCAATGTTAACACGTGCTTCCTCGATGCGAGCCGCCATTGTCTGAATCAGTCTCACGGTCGCTTCTCCACTACGTCACATCTATGAAACTCCAGCCCTGCGTCCTGATTGGCTGGACAATAAAATTGGTTGGAGAAATCACTCCCTATGGGAGAGGTCCCAGATGGATGTGAGTGAAGCTAGGCGGAGCGATATCAATCTGGCTAGAGTCAGGTTAATTAAATATCCCTATAGCCATGCATTCCCCTTTATGGAAAGATTGTATGATTTTCTTTATTTTAAAGCTATTTTAAAGATAAAGTAGTTTTCTCTTTTATCAAAAATCTAATTCGTATGCTAGATATTGTGTATCTCCAGCAGCCATTGGGCGAGAGGCATGGTACTCATTAATTTGAAAAACAAATTTCCTTTAACAAAGTATTATTTCTTTTAAGGGTGTAAACAATTAGACAGCTATTCTCCACCCCATGGATTTGGTTGTTTTTTTTCAGTTGAATTGTCAATGGGTTCATTCATTTTTTAAGTAATTTATACAACTATACAGAAGGTGTATTTTGATTGTACACCTTCTGTATAGTCAAAGCAAATAAAATTGCAGTTAAATTAGTACACAAAGTCAATCGATTCTGGTAAATCACTCACTCAAAGCGCCATGATGCTTTTATCAGAAATTTCTGACATGGGAAATTTCTTTTTCATTCCAGATGAATGATGGATGATCAGCTTATTTTAAAGCCACAAAGTAAAAATCGTGGAATTCCAACCTATTCCTTACATCCTGGTGAACTACTTTTTTTTTCTTCTCCTTACATGATGTCTGCATGCTTGTGTGTTAATCATGCAACCTATTTTTAGCAGTCGTGACATGATCCGTCCTGCTTTGCAATTCAAGAGCCTCATCAGTGGTCCGCTGAAGCGTGACTGCCAGTTCCATTGAGCACACAAGCGGCACACGTTACATACATGCTCCCAGCGAGCCTGACACGACAGCGTGCGCATCTCAGGTTGACGTTTCACTCAAGCGCTCAGATTGTCTCTCCCTAACACTTGAGTGGGAAACATGCCTCACATTAAAAAAATAGGATAAAGATGGTTTTAAAGTAATGTAGACCTGAATTTAGTGTGTTTTTGTTGTCCTTGGGTTCAGTCTTTATTATTATTATTAATTTGCATGATGATAATAATTATAATTATAATTTTTTTGCTGGACCGAAGCATAATAATATTATCACCGTCATTAAGTTTCTCTGCTATGGTGACTGCTTGCCTCTTTCACAGAATTTCTCATACACTGGGGGACAAAGTAAATAGTGTCAGGGTCATCTGATGGAAACCAGTCACTGCAATTACTGGTTTGTTTTTAAGTGCAAGGTGTGCTTGAGTTAGACATGAGTGCACTCTCCTTTTAGCGGATTGTTGTTTTAACCAGAGAGGGATAATATTTTAAAGCTAATATCTATAGGAGTGTTTTCTTTTTCACCAACAAATGTACAGTGATAATAAAAACATGGAGAGAATAGAATTTTTCTTCTATTTTTCCATAATCAGTTCTAAAGGAATTTTCAAACAGGGTGCCTTTATTTTGCTATATAGAGAGCATGCAAAAGATTGTTCATGTTTTGGATTTACATTGCTTTACACATCTTTTCCTGCAAAAAAAAAAAAAAAAGAAATTGTCGTTTAATTGAGTTATTGCTGGCTTAGTTCATTGTGGAGCAGGTAAAAAAAATAAAAAATACAACACATTCTTTTCCGATTTTATTTATTAATGTTTGCCAACTAGCAACTTTTGGTACACAAGTTTGGACATCATTGATGTACATGCCTGCTTCTGCTTTATGTGCTGGGAAACACATCAGAAAGGTTTATTTTATATTTTTTATTTTCAAGGCGAAGTAAAAAGGCAGACCATTCAAAACAAATAAACATTGTTTTGCCGTCTGAGGTTGGAATTCTGCTAAGCCTAGACTTTCACATCCAAAATGGCCGCCACACATACATCCAACAGAGAAGGTTGGATGCATGTGCCGATGTAAGTGTTTGTGAAAGATATACACTTTCTGCTAACACTTCTTACAATCTGTATTCTCCTTGAACCGGTGGGACACATAGTACTGCACAGACTTAGTGATCTTGTTTCTCTACTGCATGAACAAATTCTTGACCTGTAGAGACAACTTTTGAGAGAAAATAATGAGTCATTTGTCATTATTCTTGATGATTTTCGGTGTAAATAGCAGGTGATCCAGCAGTTGTGGAGGAAAGATCGTTGAGACTTCAAAATGAAAACCATGGACCCTACCGCATGGTTTTTATAACAACTTGGCTTAAATGATCAGCAAAGATCTTTGATTATGAAATCCGGTCTTCCACTCTGCACTGGTCCCCTTCTCAAAAATGTCCATACGTTTTATTTACTGCGCTAAACTGTCCTGAAATACATGCAGTGTTTTCACATACAGCTAAAGCTATTTTCTCTGCCCTTCAGGAGGTATTGGAGTAATTTGATTAAAGACATGCACATAAATCAAAATAAGAATCAGCAGAACACACGTACACACATAAAAAAAATGCTCTCTCACCCACCCCTCATAGCCTTGAGCATGGTTGGTGGTTCCATTTCTCAAACTCGGGTCCTCTACCAGAGGCCTGGGAGCTTGAGGGTTCTTCTTAGGATCTTAGTTGTTCCTATGATTGCGCTCTATTGGACTTGACTGTTTTCACCTTTCAAGCTCTTTCTAGTTCTTCCCTGAGCCCTTGGTATTTCTCCAGTTTCTTGTGCTCCTTTCTTCCTGATGTTTCCATCACTCGGGATGACCACATCGATCACAACGACTGACCTCTGCTGCTTATCATTGAGCACAATGTCCGGTTGGTTGGCCATTACCATTTTGTCTGTTTGTATCTGGAAGTCCCACAGGGTCTTAGCTCTGTCATTCTCCACCAACTTGGGAGGTGACTCCCATTTTGACCTGGGGGTCTCCAGTAGGTATTCTGAACAGATGTTGTTGTACACTATAACAGCCACTTGGTTATGGCGTACCATGTATTCCTTCCCTGCTAGTATCTTACACCCTGCTGTGAGATGTTGGATAGTTTCTGGGGCTTCTTTGCATAGCATGCACCCAGATCTACCATACCTGGTATGGTAGATCTGGGCCTGTATTGCTCTGGTGCTCAGGGTCTGCTCCTGTGCTGCCATGATCAGTGCTCCTGTGCTGCCATGATCAGTGCTTCAGTGCTGTCCTTCTGTTCAGCCCTCTCTATGCATTGGTAGGATTTGGTCATATCAGCCATTTGAGCTATCTATCACTGGTACATCCCATGCAGGGTTTTTTCCTCCCACGATGGTTTCTTCAGTTCCTTCTCTTCCAGCTTCCATTGTCTGAGACATTCACTGAGCGCTCCATCTTCTGGGGCCATCTTCCTGATTTATTATTGGAGCTTGGATGTTTCCTCTTCAATGGTGGCTCTAATTCAATGGTGATCTTCTTTGCTCTTAGTGTATACCCTGTGGATACTGGATTTTGGGTGGAATCCATCATGCATGGTGAGTAGCTTCCGTGTCTTAACATCAGTGGTCTGGATTTGCTCCTTTGGCCAATTTATTATTCCAGCAGGGTATGTGATTACTGGCAAGGCATAGCTGTTGATAGCCCAGACATTGTTCTTGCCTTGAGCTGACTTCTCAGAACTCGCCTTACTTGTTGCAGGTATTTGGCAGTTGCTGCCTTACCTTTGGCTTATACGTATATATACAAATGTACTAAAAAGATATCTGATCCTGCCTTATGTGATGTCACTAGAGGCATGTGAGCATGCTTGTTTCTTTGAGGATGAATTGAGACAAATAGAAAAAAGCGGGCCGTGACATGGTGTTCTACAGGTGACAATATAAAGTAAGTTTGATTTTTACAGTTCGGATAGTACCTTTAAGATGAAAACTACCAGATTAAGGGTTGATTGGGGTCGGCGAAGGTAAAATCTATCCCTATGAGGTGAAAGAGGGCTTAGATTGCTGAGAGACGATATCTAGGAAAAATGGCATCAGTGCAAATATTCTGCCGCCAGAAATGTCATCTGCCCTCAACATGTGTATGCTCACCCATCATCATTTAGGCTGGCTTCATCACCCACATAGAGTACACAAGCTGCAAATCACCAAGGTGTTTGTGCTTCCAGTGTTGAGGCTTGTTCTTCTCCTGCACCGGAGCCGGTGTCTGGCTGCAACATTAGTTTCCCTGCCACGTGCCTGCCGGGGTCTTTTTCAATCTATCTAAAAGCTGAATTCCCACAATGAGATCGTCCTCCGAGCTCAAGGGACGCTGAGGTGCTCTGCTGAAATCATTGCTTAAGAACCCCCGACACCGCCCCCCCACCCTCCCCTCGCTGTCCCTTCTTGAGAAATAGGACACTGTGTTTCTTTTACTGAAGTGGGCGGGAATCATGCAAGCCGTAGCTGGTGGTGTCCTGCTCTCTGTGGTTTGTAAAAGTGGGGGATCACCTCCAATCCCTGGCCTGCCTATAAGCTGTTGCCTGCAAATCTGATTGGGTTGCCCTAGATCTGGATTGACATTTCTCTGAATGGTTTGACAACGGATGGCATTATACCATCCTTGAGCTGGCTCAGTGTCACCTCCCATCTCAGACGGACGTGAGCTTGTGACTGAAAACAGAGTCAGTGGAGGTCGTTGACAAACCCCATTTTCTTGGTCTTTGATAAAACAGAAAGAAAGCCGTGACATAACAATAAATGCACTTCATTTATTTAAATCATCTTATTTTGGAGATATAATGCCTTACAAAACGTTTTCATAGCATCTGGAATTTTTCATCTTTTCTCAGTTTATCACCACAAACATCAATATATCTTCACAGGATTTTATGACAAAGAACAATACCAAACAGAACATTATTTGTGCAAGTAAATTATAAATGTCTTTTTCTTATTATTTTGAATGCAATTCTGAAATGTGAGGTGTGCATTGCTCATCAATCTCCATGAGATAGAGATTTGTAAAACCAGCTTTTGCCACAATTCCAGCTGCATGTCTTTTGGGGGATGTCTCTATCAGCTTAACAAGACTGCCATCTTTGCTCCTTTCTCTTTGCAAAATACTTCAAGCCCTGTCAGATCGGATGGAGAGCATCTTTAAACATCTGTTTTCAAATCTTGCGACAGATTCTCAATTGGAATTAGATCTGGGCTTTTGCTGGACCATTGCAGTTTCCTTTTAGCTCTGGCTTTATGTTTGTACAGCTGGAAAGTGAATCTCCAACCAGTCTCAAATCTCTTGGAGCTTCTAAGAAGTTTTCTTCTATGATTGCCCGGTATTTAGCACCATCCATTGTTTTTTTCCCTACTCGAAGGGACCTTGTCATATATTTTGTCCATAAGAAGTAAACAAAAAAACAAACAAACATAGATTCATCTTCAGATAAAATGTTCTATGGTAAGTGCTCATCCTGATAGTGTTTACTTAGTTGTTTTTGATCTTAAAAATAATTTACACATGCATGTGCTATATCGTACTTCCGGTCATGGGGTCTTGTCATGGTAAATTTACACAAAAGGGCTTTGTTTACTAAGAAACAAAGTTTAAAACACAGAAATAAGTCATAAGGGTGCAGTGATTTAAATGGATGGCTTTCTTCTTCCCCACTCTTCCATAAATGTATTTTGTGGCAGCCCGACACTGAACGGATAAGCAGATAGAGAGGATGGATGGATGGAACCTGCTTTAAACCATCCACAACCTTCTACCTGACCTTCCAGCTTTGTTTTTGGGTCTTCATAATGTTTGCCAGTTTTCTAAGGCCTTTACAGCTGGATTTATCCCCCATTGAAAATAACACGAGTGGACTCTATTACTAAACTGATGACTTCTGAGGGCAATCATTGGACTGGATTTTATTTAGAGATATATGAGTAAGGGGGTGAATGCATACACATGGTACACCTTTTCCGACATTTTTGTAGAATATATTTTTAGAATGGAATGGAGTAGAATACAATTTATTTACAGCAGCGCTCCAACCACGGGTTGCTCAAGTGTGAGCCACCAGAATTGACAAAGAACTGAGGGAAAGTGCGGTTGCCTCCGATTTAAGCTTGTTTGCTGTTGCCATGACCCGGATAACTGAGAATTTGCACAGGCGATGCAATTTGTTGATGCTGTTTCACATATCGAAGAAATAGTTTAGCAGTCCTCATTTGGTAGTGAAACTATCACAAACATATAGGTACAAAAAATAAATAAATAAAAATACTCCAAATAAAAGTTACCAGCAAACAGGATATTTACTACATTCTGTCTATACAGTGTCTTTATTGGGGTGATTGATTGGACTGCTCCCACCACCCCTCCACCATCCACTTCTTTTTTTCCCCTTCTCTTTCTTTTCAACATGTCCTGTCTGGCAGTGTAGCATTAACAACTGTTGTCTTAATGCCAAAGTGAGCCCAACAGATTTACTTTCACAAGTGGAGCATTACTGCTTTCGCCATAATCCTCTGCTTGATGTTTATATTATATATATATGTGTGCAAAAAGCTTTATTAGATAATATTTTGGGACTATTTCACGTTCCATGGACACAAAAATGGAAAGGTAAAAGACAGAGAAAGGAAGAGAAAAAGATGAGACAAACTGTTGAATCGGATTAAAGAAATTATGCTGTATGTTGTGCCGGTTTATCACATAAAATGCAGATAAAATTGAAATTCAAGGGGTATAAATACTTTCATAAGGCACTATGACTGATCTGATAAATATACATGCATATTGACATGACTAGCAGGGTTGTTAATTGTTTTTAGCCACTGCGGGTGCGTTTAGTTTCATTTTAAATTAAATGAATCTTTTTGTATTTCACTCTTTACAAAAGTTCAATTCATGTAAACACAATTACCCCAAAACTGGAAACCAACATCCGTCCTAACTTTGCTTTTTTTTTTTCCTCTCCCCCCATGCACAACAAAAACTGTTCCACACAGTCAACAGAAAAGTTTTATTCGTGGCGACACAAAAGAACTGCGCCTCTGCCGCAGTGTTTCATGGGTCTACTCTGCACCCTACACGGCGGTTGGCAAGCAACAGGATCTCCTGCCATCAGCCTATAAGCCCGCTATAACGTGAGCCTGTAAAAATGAGAGGGGGAGAAAAAAAAAAACCTTATCGATTCTGCCTTCAACATAGCAACTGCTTGCTGATTGGCCGAGGGGGCGGCGCGTTCTTGGACTCCTATTGGCTGATCCCGGAGCGTGAAAGTGTGCACTCGGACAGAGACAGAGGAGAGGAGAAGCCCGATTGGCTGGTCCGAACGAAAAGCGAAAAGCTATTTTTCTGAAAGCATACGAGACAGTTGGTCGTGTGTGTTTGTGTTATAGGCGTGACTCCAAAGGTAATTCGTCCTGCTGCCCCCCCCTCTTTGTCAGTCAGAACCAATTTAAATCGAGAGCTGGGAGGCAAAAATGTGAGGGTTTTAAAACAGAGGAAGGAAGCTGGACGACTGGGGCTGTGCAGACTAGGAGGGAGAAAGGGTTAAAGGAGAGAAATGTATGAATGACTAATACAAGACAAATTAATTCAGACACAGAGGGTGGAATTGAAAGAGGCAGTATGTAAGGGCATTTGCAAGAAAAGCCAAAAAGGACTTTGGGGCAGGTGGAAGAATGTTTCTGGTAATGGATTGTAAGAAAGTGCCAACTTGACCTTTGCAGTCTCCCATCTTTTGCTACAGAACCTAAGCTTTAGGTTTTGTTGCCAAATAAAGCAAAGTGGATAAGATGACCCAAGTAGATGATACAATACATTTTTACAAGACTAATAGATAACCAAGGAGATACAAAATGCAGTTTTCAAACAAGTTTAGGTGGAAAACAAACCAAGCAAACCTGATCCTATGTAAAAAAAAAAAAAAAGTCCCCGTTCTTGAACTAACTGCTCAGCCACATTTTTCCAGACAACCGAGTTCAATTTCTCTTGCTACGCCCAGGCCTGTAAGGTCTGTAGAATCAAGATATCACCTAAATAGAACCTGTTTGACAAAATGATGTTGACTTAAAGGATTGGAAAAAGCTACTTCACGCCCAAACTACTGTTTTGAACAAACCGAAAATTGAAAATTCACTCATTTAAGTTTCTAGTCCAACTTCTCTTTACCTGCAATGCATTTTTTTTTCTGTTTTTCTTTTCATGCACAACACTTAATTGCCTTATCACTGAGATGTGCTATACAAATACACTTGCTTTGCCCAAATCTATAGAATTTCAAGAACCAAAGATAAACAGAGTTATTGACACCTAACCTTGCCTGCAAGCTGGATTCTCGCAGTATTCGTACATTCACAAACACACGAGAAGAATCTATCCTGTCCCACCTCAACAGTTTGAGAACAGACCCAACACAGGTCGACCAGTCAAGTTGCAGTATTATGGTTTAGGGTGGACCATACCGCTATGATAAAAGAATTTGTTTCTGAGACCACAGCTGACCAAAATAAACATAACACCGTAGGAGGACACAAGCGTAGAATTCACGATTTCTTCTTTGAAAGAAAAACAGCAAGAAGTGCTTTGACCCACATAACTTGCTGTGGTTTCTCATGGCACCTGCTGCTTATGACATTTTCATTTGATGCTGTGATTGGCTAAAACCAACCTTTGGCAAGCGGGCACTAAATGTCGCTTCGTCCAATCAGCTTGGAAAGTTCTGCTGAATGTCCCTCCTTTCCCTGATCATATTTGATGGGAGCAGACCCAGATTGATAACGTTACAAACTAAACTGAGAGTGCTACACATTAATCAACCCGGCTTGCCAGGTTTATTCACACTTATCAGTCTGGAAAAAGGTTTTAAGGCTATTTCTAAAACTTTGGGACTCCAGCAGCAGATACTCTTAGTGAGATCGATTATCCACAAATAGAGAAAACACTGGAAGAAAATCTGTAAGGGGAGAATACAATACATGAAAAGGTACCACCTTATTGGAAGAAAGAAAGAATCCAACATGGCTGTTGCACATTTTAAACATGGAGTTGGCAGCTTTATTATCCAGTTTTCTTGGACATCTGGCAGTTTGTATCTTTATGGAATTTTCCATAAAGTAACTATATGTGCAACCTTCCTTTGTGAATAGGTTTCTTTTTATGTTAACATACATAAAATGCAGAGGCATGCATATTTTTAGCTTATATGGCCATGGGTGGTTACCCTGACCATTGAGTACAAATATTGACTACTGGTATAACAACTTCCAACTAGAACTAATGCTTAATGCATTACCCAGATCTAAGTTTGGTTTTACAGGTAAATGGAATGCAGCATTATTAGACACAGGCACTTGTTATCTGGTCTTGAAATACAATACACGTTTTAGAGCCTTGTGACCCAGTTTTGGCCAAGCTTTAGCTTTTGGACAAATAGCCACACATTACAGTTTAGAATATTTTGGTATACAAGTTAGTTCCTAGTTGGACTTAAGGATTCCAGGGTACCCAGGTTCAGTGGTAGGTGATAAAACAAGCCAAACCAATCAGCCCTCTGCATCTGTGTTTGACAGTTCCTATGAGGTAATGAAGTTGATATACCGTGTTGGGTTTCCTATACAATTGTGCAGTATTTCATGGCCAAACATCACTGTCAGACATGAAATCTAATTACACCTTTTCTGTCTTAAGTCCGTTAGGATTACCAAAATTATTTCTATGTTCTAAATGCCAGAATAATGAGAGCGAGCGGTTTTTAGACATTGTTCTATTACTTTTTCGAAGGTCAGACGTTTACATACGCTTTTTACAATATTTATTACCCTTACATTTAAACTGTATGACTTGGTTCAAATATTTTGGATATCCTTTTACAAGCATCTCACAAAAGTTTCTCACAAAATTTTGGCCTATTCCTCCTTAAAGTACTGATGTAACTGAGCCAAGTAGGCTGCCTTGCTCACACACGCCTTTTCAGCTCTAGCCAAAAACTTTCAATAGGATTGAGATCAGGGCTTTGTTATGCTTTTCAAAACATTGACTTTGTTATCCTTAAGCCAGCGTGTAACCATTTTGGCTGTATGCTTCGGGTCATTGTCCATTTGAAAGACCTGTTTCCACCCAAACCTCAACTTTCTTATTGATGTTTTGAGATTTTTGCTTCAGAAATTCCACATAATGTTCCTTTCTCATGACACCATCTACTTTGTAAAGTGCACCAGTCCCTCCTGCAGCAAAACAACCCCACAACATGATGCAACCACCCCCGTATTTCACAGTTGGGATGGTGTTATCAGACTTGAACGCTTCCCCTTCTTCCTCCAAATGTAACAATGGTCATTAAGGCCAAACAATTAAATTTAAGTTTTGTCAGACCATAGGACATGTGGTCCAAAAATGTATTTCTTTGTCCCTGTGTGCATTTGCAAACTGTAATCTGGCTTTTATGTTTCTTTTGGAGCAATGGCTCCTTCCTGGCAGAGTACCTTTCAGCCCATGTTGGTACAGAACGTGTTTCACTGTGGATAATGACACACTTTTACCCGCTTCAGCCAGCATCTTCACAAGATCTTTGGTTTTTGTTCTTGGGTAGGTATGCATATTTAGGAACCAAAGAATGTTAATTTCTGGGTCACAAAACCTGTCTGCTTCCTGAGTGGTATGATGGCTGAACAGTTCCATGGTGTTTATACTTGCATATAATGGTTTGAGCAGATGAACGAGGCACCTCCAGGCCTTTAGAAATTCAGCCCAAGGATGAACCAGATCTGTCCTCTTCCTGGTATCTTGACTGATTTCTTTTGACTCTCCCATTATGTTCCACAAAGAGACCGAGTGTTTTAGGTGTGCCTTTAAAACATCCACAGGTGTCTCTGAAACCAACTTAAATGTTGTCAGTAAACCTATCAGAAGTGTCCAAATACATGTCATCACCATCTGTGAATTTCCAGGTTGTTTAAAGGCATAGTGATCTTAGTGTATGTCAACTTCTGAATATGAAGAAAGTAATAAGTTATTGTCAAAAATTACACTTCTCTCATTATTCTGGCATTCAGCAAACAGAAATAATTTCTAACAGACTGAAAGTAGGAAAAGGTTATTCCTGACAGTGAGAAATTAAAGCTTATGCTTCTTTATATACAGTGTATGTAAACTTCTGGTACAACTGTATGTATTAATAGCTTCCCTCCTTTCTCTTGTCTTAGCCCACACCTGTATGCTCCTAGTCTTCAGATTGCTAAAACTCTCACCTTCTGGTGATCAGTTCATCAAGGGCATTAAATAAGCAGCATTTGGTTTCTCTATGGAGGCAGAAAGAATATACTTATTTTTGGTCACATAGCTTTTTGATTTTGGATTTTTGTTCCCTAGATAATGACAACGTAGAAATCGTTGTGTGTTTAAGCAAACTTGCCGTCCGATGTAGATTTTATAGCTCCATGCAGACCAAACGCTGCAGACTGCAGTAAAAGTGATCTGACAGTTAAAGTCTCTATTCCCAAACATTTGCATATGGTTTACTTTATTTTGCCATTAAAAACTCTTCCACATGATACACCGGTCTTTTTTAAATCATGGTAGAAAAACATTTGATCTCGCTGCAAGCCTTTAGGAGATCAGTTCACCAACTTGGGACCACAGAGCTAGAATACCCACCATACCAGCAACCGATGTCAGCTAATTCAACTGCGTGTTTATTTTGGTGGGTCCAGGATGTGGGCGTGTGTTGTTTTGATCCCCCTTATTTCCATCATTGAAGCCAGGATGAATTCCAGAGTTAGCTTTGGGTCTAGCTCAGTACAACTGAACAGCACTGCAAACCACATCATGTGAAATGATTATCCATTTGAACTCCCGTCCCTTGAAAATGGTTTCAGCATCAAGAGTCGTTTGTGTAGCAGAGTTATTTGACGTCTCTCACCGCTGGAACACATACATTTTTCTTCTATATCTAGTAAATTGGTAACTGACAAGACTTAAGCATTTTTTCCTATTGCGTAAAGAGTTAGGGATGTCTACATTGTTTACACGTTTCTTTTTTTTTGAAAAAACAAAAGTCTGAAAAGTGAGGTGTGCATTTGTATTCAGCCCCCCAGAGTGAGTACTTTGCGGAACCATCCTTCTCTCCTACAGGTGCAACTCCTCTGGGATACGTCTCCACCAGCCTTGCACTTTTGGACACCAATTTTTGCTTATTCTTTGCAAAATAGTTGCAAAGAATAGTTCCTCTCAAAAAGTGTCAGTGAACACCAATATGTACTGGTTTTAGATCTGGACTTCAACTGGGCCATTCTAACCCATGAATATATTTAGATAGAAACCATTCCATTATCATCTTAGATCCTGTTGGAAGATAAATCTCTGTCCCAGTCTCAGTTCTTTTTAACATCCTCTAATCCTGCAAAGTTTCTTCCGGGGTTGACACATTTATTATTATTTATTTTTATATCCATCCCTGACCCTCCTGTAGAAAAGTAGCCACGAAGAATGACGCTGCCACCCCTATTTTTCACCTCTTGATGGTATGCGCAGATTAAAGGCCAATTAGCTTTCACTTCCCATAGTGTTATTTTTTTATGTAGGCCAAAACATTCAGCTATGATTTTATCAAACCAGATCAACTTCTTCAACGTGTTTGGTGTCACCCTTACAATGGCTTGTGGCTAAACAAAAATGGGAATTCTCATGCTTTTTTCAGCAGTTGCTCTGGATCAGCCCATTGAGCTGTGGATTTTGCCCTTTTGTCCACTTCTCTAATTGATGCTCTCCTTCCGTGGCCTTTCAGTTTAGGTGGTCGTCCATGTCTTGGTGGCGTTGCAGTTGTACCACACTCTTTGCATTTTTCAAATGATGGATTGGACAGAGTTATATGAGATGTCCATAGTTTTGGATATTGTTTAATATTTTAAATCCACTTTACACTTCAACACAGCTTGATCTCTGACCTGTCTGCTGTATTCATCGTTTTTTTATGCCGTTTGTTCACAAATGTTCTCTAACAAACTGGTAAAATATTTACGGAACAGCTGGATTTCTACTGAGATTAGGTCCACACATGGGTGACCTCCGGTTACTAAATAGATGACCTCAGAAGGCAATTGGTGACACAGGGTTTTATTAAGGGCTTTTAGAGGGAAAGGGCTTGTTGGTTCATTATTCTTAGCAAACCATGCACTCAAGCATTAAAATGTCTCCAACGGAGGCTAATATGGTGTGTTATAATTCATCCCAGGCATCTTAAACATGCGTGAAGTTTGTCTGTAACTCTTTTTCTTCTTCTTTTTTTTTTTTTTTTTGCAAATTACCAAAACCTTAATGCTTGGGTTGACAATTTTCCTGAAGTTTCTTCAAGTCCCTTTTGAATAACTGTGCATGCTCAAGACTGTTTTACCTTGTTCTTACGCTCCAAAATCCAAAAATCTCCAAAATCTACTCTGATCTTATTTCTCTACTGAGACCTTCCTCTTCTTCCCATTAACGCGGTTTGCTTCTTATGACTCTCAGCCATGTTCAAAGTGTACGGTGAGAGCAGCGGAGCTACATTGATCGCCTACTACCGAAGCTAACAGCTAACCTAACCGAATACGTAAACACTAGAAGTGCGCATGCGCTGTCAGCAAGCAGAAGCTAACAAGGAACGAGCACGCACACTGGTGGTGTGGTTATGTGAGTGTGTCAGAATGATGCCATGTGGGACAACCAGTAGATAAGGTGATACTTGAGGGATAGAGGGGAATGAGGGCAGGACCAAAACTCTGACCAATCCCTGCGCTTCTGTGCCGAAGCGCAGGGATTGGTTATAGTTTTTACAGGCCTGCAGCTCCCACAGAGATAGATTTCTTAACCTCCTTTGTGTGAATACATAATGTATTCACTACTTTTAGGATGGAAGGCCCAGTTTACCCAGTATAACAAAAAGTGTTTCTGAACAGGATCACACCAACTATAGCTCTAACCGTCCTCACACTGGATGTGTATGATATATAATCTGGTTAATCAGGACATTTTCTGCTTTTTAAGCTAAAAAAGATGTTCAAAAATACATTTTTTTTTATCCAATGGATGCTGCCTAAACACATCCTTAACCTAGATGGTAAAAGTCCAACTTAGTGTACCACCCTAACAACTTTTTAACCATATAGACAACAGACATCTTTGTACTGGTGGCCTTAACTACTGTTTCTTCAGCTGTTGGTCCACATGATTAAGACATAAGTTGTATTTTCAAATTATTGCTATTTTTGCGTTGGGGGCGGGGGGCTACAGTTTGTAATGGGAAAGGAGTCAGCTGACACCATAATGATGCTGTAAAAGTTACAGGCTGCAAAATTTGACATTTGTCTCCTAGTACACTTAGCAATAAATGCTAGTAGCAAGGCCAAACAACCACAGAGCTAGACTTTAGCCAATATTCTTCTCGCAACTGAGAAGAATATTGGCTTTAAAATCAGTCTTGCTTTTATTAAATGAGTTGAATTTGGCAAATGTGAGTAGAATGAATGCCCTGAACAAATTTTTTCCTGTGCCTCCACCCACTCCCTCTCTGTCTTTTGGACTCTCACGCAGCCCGAGGATGACTCAGCTTTGGTACATTTTGTCTTGTCCATCTATCTTCAGTGCATATGGTCAATCCCGGCAGAGCCTTCCAAGCTGACACAGGTAACAAGCAGTAATCCGCGGCCTGGAACTGTGCCTCGGTAATCCTTACCCAATGCAGACCTCATGTGATGCTTGAAAGAGGCCACCTGCTACTGAGGTCACACTGGATCCGTAGTAGGGCCATCTAGGGTCATCAACAGCAGTGTCTAGAATGCCCACAAAGTTACAAATGGGTTTCGGAGACGCAGAGGCTCGCTTTGTAAATTCAGAACAGATGAACTCAGCGCAGTTTTCAGGTAACAATGGAGCCGACTGCTGAATACACAACCGAGGACAAAACTCAGGATGTTCTAAAAGCCGGCGAAGGGGAAAATGACATTCCTTTCAGCAAAGCATGTTAGCGAAAGTTATTTTTCAAGATACGACATTCCTCGCGAAGCTAGCTGGATACATATTTTTCCGGTGACTTAATGGCAGCTAGAGTACAGAATGAGACTGCACACATCCTGCCATTGTCTTCATCCCTTCCTTTCTCCTCTATCTGTCCACAGAGTGTCCTCCAGTGCCCCCAATGCCTTTTAAACTCTCATGATCCAGGAATAGGTTTTCAGACTTCAATGGATCTCCGAGAGAGACAAAAGCAAAGTTTAGACAGCTTATCTATAGTATGCAGTGCTAATATGTCCTGAGCGGGTTTAAGTTTTGATACAGACTAAATTAACATAATCAGAAGACGTTATCTTTTAAAACATTTTCTGGCAGAAAATGACTGCACCTTAATATACAATAGAAAGTGGTGTGTTTTATAAAATATTCAATGGTTTCAACAGGTTACAAGTTTTACAATTTACCATTTAAAAATGGTGTAAAAACTCTTTAAAATAGTTTCTTGCCTGTACGCAACACTGTTCCATTGTGAGAAGAAAACAAATCCCTTGAGTCATTCATGCAATTTTAGTTTGAATCTTTACAGTTTGGCATTTGATGTTGGTTAATGTAACGTGAATTTCAGGCTATTACTACAGGCTGTAGACATTTAACTCCAGTTTACAGAGGGAATTCTTTCTACTTTTAAGACCAAAAGCCTGAACTTACCTTTACCACAGCCAACATGGAATTTATCGGTTTATAATTGTAAAGATCAAGGCAAAATCAGGACGAATGGCATGTGTTAGAACATTGTATAAACACATTTATAAAGTACCAAAGTAACAAACTGCCGTGACAATTGTGTATATATATATATATATATATATATATATAATTTTTTTTCTTCTTGTAGGGCAAAATTGCTAAGCTGTTTCCTTTAAAGGTATTTGAATGCAATACTACAATTACATGATAAATTAAAGCACTCTTTCTGGTTCCCTCTCACTACCTAATCATTGTAGAGATGTGGAAGGCCAAAACTGGGTATATTGCCTCAGCGTACCATAATGCCATATATGTTTTTAGTATGACCGATTGTGTGACGATCCTTTGAAAGAAAACACAAACAACTACATAAGTTGACAAAACTCTTTTCAGTTTATTGTCTTTCAGCAAGATAAAGGTCAAGATCTCACATTGCTTAGCTTTACCCGAGGAGTTTCCTCAGTCCTCCAGTGGAGTAATATTTGTCAAGAGGATCCATCCACCTCCTCCCATGAACCAACATGAGCAATACATCTTATGGCATCTCTATACAAAGTGTCCTTTACCTTGGAAAAATGTGCCGGGTTTAACATGGATTCCTTTCCTCTTAAGCTATGTAGGCTGCGTGTTATGAGAAAACAAAAGAACATTCATAGCTAGAGCGACGCCACAATTCAAGTAATGGAGGCAGGATACTTCCGGACCTCTGGCAGTTCACACAAACGACGGAGGCCGCACGATCCCAACAAACCACCGAGGAGAGTGCATTTTTTTTTTTTTTTTTTGTTGTGGCAAATGTCAACCTCTCAGAACAGCGACACCTTCACCACCTCCCGTCATTCTCATCACACATTGCAACAATACAAATACTGTTGGATTGCACTTTCTTCAAGCTTTCATCTTGTGGCGCGTTTATAGAAAAAATATATATAGAATACAAAAAGCTTATACTTCTTTGAGTAACAGAATATAACATACAGTACTTCAGATTATGTTTTCGATCAGCACATCAGCAGGTGTACATACATTGCCCTACCCTTGCCAAAATGCAGTTACCACACTAAACAGAGATGTAGTTTTGCTCACTATTAAGTGCTTTGGTCAATGGGTACAACATTGAGTATGCTTTTACAATGGTTTTCTACAGTATGTTAATGCTACATAATTATCCATTGTGTATGAATTCTTTTATAAAAAAAAAGAAAATAAAAAGGGGGCAAGTAGTTAAGATGCACCATGACTTTGTAACATATTCACACGGGGCATTTTAACCCACCTCACTGATACCAACCTGTTAACAGCATTGTGTTTTTGTTTTTTTCCTCCCTCACAAATGCACTTTGTAGTAGCAATACATCGAACATATTGGTTAAATCTGTAGAGCTGAATCGATTTCCCACGTCGGAAATGGACATCTCCAGCAACGTCAACTCGAAGGCGCAGCACCCGACGCCAGTGAACGAGCTTCCCGGCCGCGAACCTTCCCCCCGCCCTGGAGAAAGGGACCTTTGAACCGACGGCACTAAAACGTGAAGTAGAAAACTTGTTTGAAACAGTCAGGCTGACATTCAAAGGTCCGGTCCCACTTCAAACCAGCGAGACGCCATTCACGAAAGCTGATGGAGTCACCGTAGTGCAAATCTTTACACAATGCACTCTTAATGCAGTCCTTCTCACAGGATAAGACGAAAAGCCTCTTTTGCCGCTCGATTACATCTCTGGGGCGGCTGGGGGGAGTCCTGGCGGCACGCGTTTGGGAGTCTGTAACAGTTTGTGCTCCTCAGAGAGCTGGGAAGCGGGGGCCGCCGCTTTGGCGTGCACGGGGTGCAGCAGCCGGACGTCCAGGGCGTCGTTGTGTTGCGCTAAGGAGTGCAGGTGATAGTGCAGGACGAGGTCTTTCAACGAGCAGTGCGCGTCGTAGGGCTCGGCGAAGCCGTATCCAAGCGGCGTGCTGTAGATCATGCAGTGCTTCACCTCTTCATTCACACTGTGGAAAACGGAGAACACCGGTGAGCGACAGCCGGCCACGACATGGGTGAGTTCTAGGGGTGTAGCAGAGCAACCTGCTCATGAGACCAGACAAATCTCGTTATTGGGTTTATGTGAATGAGACGAGATCCATCTGTATTTTTGGGAAACTAGAAATCCCTCGAAAACAGTGTTGCGATACTCCATTTTCGATTTGATTAGTTAATATTTTATAGTTTAAGGTCTAAGTTGGTCCTAAAATACAAAAGGACACTAAAAATTGTCTGTTTTCACAACTTGAATCAAAAAGTTTCCAAATCTCAAACTGGGTTTTCCATGAATCAGTGTCAGGCCCAGTATTCTGAACTAGACATAAAAAAAAACAAAAAAACATAAACTTATACATGCCCTTGGTTTAATGCCTATAAGAAGCTCTGTAGCAGCTGTTGACTTTAGCGTCGTTAGCTGCTGGCAAACAGCCAGCGTGTACAATTAAGTTGCATCTTGTGTATCAGTCTTTCAACATTTATTTATTTCAACAAAGCACGCAACATGCTGCCGCACAAAAGGCTGATGAGTAGTGGAGGTTTTTGTCAACGCTTTTTGTAAGCTAGCGTAATGACGACCTACTAGTCAAATCTGTCTGCTCAACATCTCAACAGCCTCCTTTCTGACTTCAAAATAAGTCTCAAACATACTGTAAGTTGGCCAGGGTGTAAAGAGCGGCCACTTCCATGCCTGACTCCATATACAAGTTAGATGTCTGCTTTAACAAAGGCCCATGCCCAGACAACATGAGACAGATTTCCACAAGAGCTACTGTGGGGCCCTAACATTGAGATCATCTCATTTCACCTAATCTTTTACACCCCTGGTAAAGTGGATCTCTAAGGACCCTCCATTGCTGAATACTTACACAACAGAGCAGGCGTAGCATCCCTGCTTGCTGCTCTCTCGGATCAGGAAAGTTCCGGAAACTTTGCCGTGGAGCATCTCCTCCGCCTGCGTTCGGCTCAGTTCCCCGACAAACCAGCTCTCCTCATCCTGGTGTGGCAGGTTCTTTTCATCTCCCTTCAGGACGTACGTGCTGGAAGAACAAGCGTCGTATCATGAATACACGACACCAGCTAAACACGGCCTTTTCCTCTCCTGGCTGTAAGAGCATCTGGGAAAACTTACTCATCAAGGTTCTCGCTGTGTATGCCAAGCCAGTCGTTTATGCGTTTCTGCCGTACCCCTTTGTGATTAAGCCAGCTGGAAGAAGACAGGATTTTTATTAAAATTCTATCTACAATTTTTTTCTTCTTAATGAGCTTGGGGTGGTCACCACAGATAAAGTACTTACTTCAGATACAAATCTCTGATGTTGCGGAGCTGGATGAGGTCTGGCCGCAGGTTGTTAATCTTCCTGTCGGTCTCTCGGTAGTCCTCCACCTGCGTCCTCAGGTCCTCCTCCAGGTGCAGTTTGCTGTCGTAGATCTCGCCAAGTCGGCACTTCAGCTTCTCGTAATTGATCAGGAAGCTACGGAGGGGGGAAGCAAACGTCATGGCTCCGGCTGAGGCGAACAGGATTAAAGTGCGGGAGCAACGCTTTCTCGCACGGCGTCATGGTTAAGTACCTCTCCAAATCGTTGTCCACTCCCTCCGAGTGACTGTTCCTCTCAAACTCCTCTCCGTACCGCTCCTGCTCGCGGCACTGCTCCTCGAAGATCAGCATGGCCTCGTTGAACGCCTCTATTGCCGTGCGCTTCATCTGGATCTCCTGCACAACACAAAGGGACATTTGTGAGAAACCGCCCGCCAACAAAAATCCATTTCTAATGAAAGATGTCGACATAAAAAAAAATGAGGTGGTCACCTGGGAGGTCTTGGTAAAGGCTTCGTAAAGACGGTCAAACTCCTTCGACTTCTCTTGGTACTGATTGTGGACCTCTTTGAGTTTTCTGCCAGCGACGTCAACGCTGTCTTCCTTCACCTGCAGTCAAAAAAATCACATCCGATCAACAAAAGGCGCCCTTTGCATTCGGTTCGTCGGGAAAAACAAATTCTTCGGTACAGCAGGATCCATTTAACGGCAGCGGACCTCGCTGACCTGCTGGAAGCGGGACACGGGATGTGAGAGCATCAGATCCAGCATGGCGTTGTATTCCACCAGCGAGTGGTGCTGGTAGTACCAGATGAGCTCCACCACCGACGTGAACGTGAAGGGGTCAGAGAAGCCATACTTCCCGTCACGGTGGTAGATCTTAATCAGCTTGTTGTGCCCATCTTTCCTGCAAACGAGCAACAGCGATCGCATTGAATTAGTTCGGTTTAAAACATAGGGAAAGGAAGAATTTCTCTCTCTTTTTTTTCCCCCCTCTCTCTTTCAACTTACCGTAAGGTCAGAGTGAAGTCTCCTTGCAGCTTGGTGGAGGCGTCCCGTACCAGGAAGGAGCCGTCAGGCGTGTCTCGAAGCTTCTCGTTCACCTCGTCCCTGTGGAGAAAATCAGTACGGGGCTCTTATTTGTCAACCACCAACTAGATGCTACTCTGGGTAAGAAAAATAAAGAAATAAATGAAATCATGCATCCTGAAAAACCGTCGCTTTACCTTGTTATATCTCCCCAGTACCATTCAGCATCCTGAAGCGAACACACCGGGGGAGAAAGACAGTTGTTGTTGTTCACGGTGGACATCGCTGGCTTCGTGGACCGAGGAGGAAGAGCTACGCAAAAGGAAAAAAATAAAAAAAATTAAATAAATGAAGTGAACTTTCTGGAGGTCGGTGAAGGAAATAGTCATTAACTAATGAATGTCATCACCCCTCCCCGTTCTCACCAGCAGACACACACCCACTTCTTTGAAAAAGCCGTGCGGATGGAACTGGTTAGGATCTAAGGGCAAGCCCAGGCATGTTTCCAACAGATGTCAAAAGGCCAAATAATTAGGAAGCCCCCCGGGTGGGGGTCATTATCTCCTCCGAAGTTGTGGCGATAAACCGTAAAGTTTGAATTACTCAAAAATGTTGGAATTATCACAAGGCTATCACAGAGTCTGTATTTCTGCTTCTGGCAACCCCGCGGAATTATAATTTGATCCCTTTGGACCACCCCTCCTATGCTTTAATGACTCCAAAGTCAACTATTTTTCTGGTAGAAAAAAATAAAAAATCTAAGACTAAGCATTCCCCTAAAAATAACCCCTTACATATATAAAAGGATGGCAAACCACATCAAGAGGAGCTGAAGGGTGGTACATTTCACCGCTGGACAAAAGTGCCTTTCATGAGGGGGTTAGGGGGAGAAAATGTGGCTGTCTCGCAGCATCGCCTCACCTCTTTTTCAGACCTTAGACGGAGGAAAAGGCAGGGGCAGCAGGCATGAATGCAGCCGACTTTGAAAAAATTAAATCTGCGCAACTTCCTCCTCCTCCTTTGTCTCTCTCTCTCTCGCTCGCTCGCTCTCCCTCCAGTCCCTTTGCCAGAACACTCCGCTGGCTGCCAAAATCCACATCCTTGGGATGGGTCAGAGAGGGGAATGTAATATTTCATAATTAAAATACTAAATGTGACCCAAACTAAGCTTTTCTTTTCTAGCTTTCCTCGAGTCTTAACCTGTAAGGAACAGTGGCAAAAACCCAGCATAAAAGGCTCGCTGAGAGAGCATCATCGATCTGGCCCCCTCCCCTAAATGAACACATTTTTTTTTTAAACTCGAAAATGAGTTATTCTGGTTGTGAATCCAAAGCTTGGAATCAGAACTTTGTTCTACTGAACGTGTACAGGCATAACTTGTGAGAGCGTTTTTATTCTGTAGGACACAGGTGGGAACTGGAAGGAAAAAGAAGAAGAAAAAAAAAAAGGACAGAGAAGTTTGCCTCCTGTATTTTTGTGAGTGCTCCTGCCGCCCCCTGGGGCCATGCCGCCCTGGGCACTGAGACATGTCACCACCTCATTAACTGCAGCCAAAGCTGCAAACTCCACATGATGCGTGCCTTATGGATACCTTTTGACAAACCAGAATAGACGTGCATGTGTAATGTTTCAGCCTGCAGTATTTCGTTCTTACATTTATCTCACTATTACAACAGGGAAATAACGCATTAGTTCCATGGTAAAATAATGGTAATAATAATGAAAAAGGCAAAGCGAGCTGCTCGTCATGAGACCGATCTGTCGGCTCTTCCTTTTGCCCGTAGCCTACTTTCAGGAGCAGGCGGACAAATTAAGCACGGCTGGCTGCGGAGGAGGACAAAGCGCTCGTTTCATGGAGTCGCTCATTAACGCACCCTCAGCCAAGCCCGGCCAGCCTCCGTGCGCTTCTTTCCCCCCCTCGCATCCGTGCGCATTTACTTCTTTTCTTTTTCTTTGGCTCATGCCAAAGCAGACGTCCGCAGCCTCGCAGGACGGACTCCGTCACAGCCGGCCCTGCGAGTGCGCGCCGAGACAAAAGAAAAAAGGAGAGCAGGCTCGCTGCGCCCGATCCTCCGAGAGAGAGAGAGAGGTATTACGTAATCGCCAAGTGAATTGCGCTATGCGTGCCCGGGCAACGCCGCTGGGGGAGCGCAGCAGCAGCAGCAGCAGCAGCACCCACGGGATGGTCATTGAAGCCGCCTGCATGTGCATTATTTGATCATCTTTAATATATGACAGGGGAGGATGCTTTTGCAAAAGGGAGATGGAACGAGAGAGAGAGACAAGCTTTCAGGGACCCGCAGCCGAGACAATGGCTGCCTGTAGTTTAACCCTAACTTACCTGGTGGTGCTTGATCCATTTCGATGTAGAATAAACCGTCGGGAGGATAAACCATTCCGGTTTTACAGTAGTCCCGGTCGGAGTTCTTTTCTTTGCGCTGGCAGAATAATAAAAAAAAAAGAATGACCCCTTTTTTGTTGAAGAAAAAAAAAAAAGAAGAAAAGAGAAAACCTCCCCAACTAATTTAGGCTGCTGCTTCGGTGCAGACGCAACGTCCCGCATAGACTGAGACAAAAAGAAACCTTCTTAGATTCCGAGTTGGAAAACATTCCCGAGTCCAGATGTGTCGTCTCAGCATAGCCTGGCCAGGCTAAGGTTTTCTGCTCTTCTTTGCCCGGAGATTGTCTGACAGCGGGACGTTGTCAGAGCGCAGCGCAACTCCTCTTCAGCTCGGCTCGGAAGTGCAGCGGCTTTAAAGCGCTCCTCAGGCATCATCTTGGCGCAGACCAACCCGCAAAAAGGGAGGGTGGGGGAAGGCTGTGTGACAAGTGCACATTGTTTCCACGTAAATCCCACCTAATCCTCATTAAATGACATTCTCGCAAAAACACAATTGCTTATAAGACAACCCCAGCAGCCTGTCCTCTACGCGACGGGACACAGCTGCGTAGATTTGGGGGTATTTGACGCGGATGCCCCCCTAAAACGTAATGGTACTTCCCAGACCGTTTCATTCAACTCCCCTCAGCTTAGCTGAAACAGCTGAAAGAAATCCTTGCAGGGCATGAATGGAAAAGGGAAAACTGCTTGGAATCATTAAACGAAAAGAGTTCATGCTTCAGACATCCAGGGGTTAAGCAATTCTACTCAGTAAAGACAAAACAACTGGACTTCGGTTCTTGTGGTTGAAAACGCTTTGCTCTTCATCCGGGGGGGCTTTCTCGGTTCAAACCTATTGAAGGAGCAGTCCCAAGCTTTTAAACTGCAGGGAAGTCCCATTCTGCATGTCTAAATTCACCTCCCCTAACAACAGGACATGGTTGGTTGCGTTGGCTCACTGAGAGATGTTTGGACACATGCAAGAAGGTGTGAATTCTTCTGTCTCATGCTTAAAGCTGCTGTAGGTAACTTTTTTTGTCAATGTGTTTTTAAATATATTTGTTAAAACTGTCTTGACAGTAAAACATGGTACAGATAATCTGAAAAAAATAAAAAATAAAGCCCCACCAGCTCCTACCAACGGTCCTACTGTCGTTTGCAGAAATACACCGCTCCCGGTCAGAAACAACCAATCAGAGCCACGAGGAATGTCTTGCTCTGATTGGTTGTTAGCAGTGTCAATCACTGTCGTTCAAGGCCAAGATTGTCGGTGGGCTAGAGCTGTGGGGAGAAATGGCGGAGAAAGAACCCAATTTTACAGGAAAACTATCAATTTCTGGAGAGGCACCTGCTCAGAGAACAAAGACAGGTAAACAGCGGAGCTCCCTACTGCAGCTTTGCAATTTAAAATCTGAGGCCTGCCCCTTTGTTTAGAGATATATTATTTTCTTTTGACTCAAATGGCCTCCTTCACCCCCCCCCTTTAAACTAACTATCTTCTTGTCCAAAATATTTTGATCATCAGAAGAGTGTCCATCATCCTTTAGGTGCAGTTGCACAGCTGAGGCCTGTCCTGAGGAGATGGCTCTCCTGGCTTGTCTGTTGGAGAAGTTATTTAGTTTCCCCCATACAGACATCTGGACATTCCTTGCTGGACGAAATTGCATTCGCCACGCTGCCCAGTATGTGTTTGGTAATTTTATCCTTAGGATGGACCAACCTCTGCCTCGGAGTTCAATGCAGCCTGAAATGGACCAGGGTGTTGCGTTCGGAGCAACTCCTGAGTTTCTTAGAGGTTCGGGCGATTCCCTACCGCCTGAAAGCGTGGAACTTCTCCCTCACTGGCTTTGAAAGCTCTTCAGATCAAGAGCGGAGCATCTTCAAGTACAAGAACTGAAGTCCGGTTTGAATCCCACTGACTACCACTATGCAATGGGTCCCTGAGCAAGGTGCTCAGCCCCAGAATAATATTTTTACTATGTAAAAAGTTGCTATTATAAAATTAGATAATTAAATTAAAATTTTACTTGAGTCTGGTGTTATTTAGCTGGCCCACAACCATGAGTCTGGCACACCACGTTAGTCACTAATGTCTACTGCTTAGGCTACAAAAGAGTAGGTTCCCAAAAATATCCCATAACCTGGATCACAAAACATATAATATTGTGTTTAAAGGGAATGATTTTTCCCCCCCTGTCCATTTTTGTTTCATCCTTGTAGGGTCCGGGTGAGCCTGGTTCCTAACCCTAGTGGTTAAGAGGCAAGTGGCGGGTTACACAGGGCAAAACAGCTGCATGGGTGTCAGCTGTTTTAAGGCAATTTGGAGTGGCCGGTTAACCTAACATGCAGGTTTTTGGTGGTGGAAGGAAGCAGAAATATGAGGAAATAATATGAGGAAAAAAACAAAGTTAGCAGTCTTATATTGTATTTGGATAATACAATATAAGACTGTATTAACACTGTATTATATATATTGCTTGTTTGGATTGATTTGTTTGACCTGTTTATTGGGGATAAAGTATGAATGTTGAAAATGTATACATCTAGCTTGTGGGTCCACCAAAGCCACTGCCGTTGAAATTGTTAAGATGCACCATTTTACCATCATACCTTTTCGTATTTCATTCTCTAAAAGAGTTTCTGAGAACTCGGATTTGGTCTTTATACGGCATTCTGTCGAGGACTTATGAGACTGAGTCATCGTGTCTGACCCTATGTTTAGTGAGAACCGACTAACTCCTGTCCCTAAAGCAAAAACCAACTGTTAGAGAAAGAACCCAGCAGCTTTTAGAGGGTAGCCTTGGGTTGTGCGGTTTCCAATGCAGCACTGGGCCTTTTGTCTATGAAGCAACGGCCTCCCATGTTGGCAACGGAGCATTATATTCTTGCTGAGCTCGTCAAACACGTTCAGCAGCAAAAAATGGCATCTTGGCTGTCACCGCTCCTAATTATTGTTATAAGCAGTGGCACTCTATGAGGTCATCCCGTTGAAGAAATCCTAACAGGTGTGTTAACAATGACAAAAAAAAAAAACCTGTCGGTGTTGGGACTGAAAGAACCGATTATTTTTGCGATGAGACATTTTGGGCTCTCTTGCTTCATGTGCTAAAAATGGCCAGTTACTGTCCTGTTCATGCTGGATGAATACATGCATTGTGTGGGGCCGCCTGTGACACAGAATGACACTGTGCTGTAAAATTAAACAGCCAAGGCCTCTTCCTCCAGCTGACATTAGAGGCTGCACGGAGAGGGAAACAGCGCCTGGTTGATCAGAGGGTCTGTCTCTGTTGGGTTCCAGGCTTTTATGGCCAAATCCCTTTTGACCCCAGTCCAGAACGTTACAGGACATAGTTGCCTGGAGCCTTCCTTCTCTCTTCGGCCCCATCAGTGTCCAGTCCGAGCTCAGAAACTAAATGCCAGACCTGCAAACATATGGCTGATTGGTTATGTCTTTAACCCAAACGGCGAGTTTAAATACTACTGCAACAGACGTTGGGTACTTGTTAATTGTGTTTATGAAGTATCATACATTTCTACAACAGTCATTTTATCTCTCTATAAAAACAAGGCAAAATGTAAAGAGCTTATACAGATTGACCCTTCGAACAAATAAAAACAGGACAAAATTATTGGAGGGAGAGGAACTCATGAGTTGGAGAACTAGTCAAATAGCCATGTTTCCGTCCAAGTGTCATGCAAATTTTGAGCGAACTTTTAAAATGCAGCAAAAAGGGAAATGCGATTCGCGTGTTTCCATCCACTGGTTTGTAACAAATAAATCAGGCAAAGAGTAATTTCGTCAGAACTTGACGTCACACATGGCTGTAATCAACAGGAAGTTGAGGTTCCAAACTAGCATGGATCACACTTTAAAAAAAAAAGGAGGGAGGTGTTCAGGAATGTGTTGCTATCAGGAAAGTTGTAATTGTTCCGTCATGCCATCCAGCATTGCCGATGTCACCTGCGGTCCGAAGATGTAGAGAAAGAAATGCAGTTCTGTGCGCGTTTTAGGATAGCAGGGAGGACGGTGACAGCAGAGACCGCTGATCAGTCATGTGAGGTGAATGGTTGCTGTGTCAGAACTCATTCAGCAAATGTGTTTCCATCACCTGTTTTGCACATTCACTGTCCTTCACCTCAGGAGAGCGTAACATGTTTTTTTTTTTTTTTCACAAAATTGAGGTAGTTATATTGAATATGACCATTTCCATCAACCTTTACTAATGCAATATTTCATAATGCGCATTAAAAATGTTGCTACTGAGATGTCTTTTCCTGATTGGTGGAACTGGAAAACAGTAATAGGGTAATTAGCATCTGAATGTTGAAAATGAACCTTTACGCTTTAAACTGTGAGATGCAACAAGAAGAAGTTGAAGCACAACAAACACGAAGAGATGTCGGCATAGAGCCTGTCCTAGGATAAATGCAAAGGTAACAATAAATCCTGATTTTGTTTCAGGGTTTTTCGGTCTGACAGACATGCTATGGTCTTGTGTCCAACAGGAGAAATAGCTGATAGCTACCTGCGTTTGAGCTGCATGGAGCTGATTGCCAGACTAGGTTGCAGAATGATGCCCTACTGGCACTGCTTCCACAGTTTTCAATTTTGAAAAAGAATGTGTGTATTTGGCATCAAATGCACGTTATTTGTCTTTAATTTAAATAAAATTGTTGTCCCATATAGGGTATTTTAACCTTGTAATAGAAAATGAAAATAAAAGTGTTCAAAATAACAAAAGTAACCAGTGAATTGCAAAGCATGTCTTTAAATCTAATTTATCCAAGAATAAAATTTCCAGCTCGATGTAAAGGCTCTGTGGTTTGTAATTGGCAAGAACAGAGAAATTTGCTCTTTTATCTGGAAGGAACTGCAAAGCTATTTCAGGCCAAGACATTTAATACTTCACAGGAACTCAGTTGCAGAACTCTTCACACGTCTCTCCCACCGACTTCGTACTTCTCCGACACCCCTCACAAAAAAAGTTCTGCCCAGAATTACATCAAGAACAAGCTGCAAGAACTCCCAAACCAAGGCTGCAAGAACAGAACCACACCATTTAGTTCTGTTGGAACTAGGAGAGAGAATGAGTTTCCCCGTTCTTGTGGATTTAAAAATGCATTCCTATATGATCTTATTTTCTGCTCAACTAAATCTGTATTAAATTTAATCGACTGAGATGTTGCGAGAGTTAGCCGACTAAATGTTGGATTTAATTGTGACTATAACCAAAGTATATTTTATTCAGAATGCTGTGATCAAAGCTAAAGGTTTATACTAATTTGAGCCCAAAGTTGGGTCAAAAAGAATGAGCAACATTTTGAGGTTAGAGATGAGACTGGTGGACAACTGCAAGCTGGTCAGACTTTTCCTGAACCTCTTCTACTTGATAAAATAAGATGCTGCACAATGATGGTAATGTCAGTTGAATGTGTGAAATGACTTTAGCTTACCTTAGACAGCAAGTTTGTTATCTTAAGATGGCAATGGTGTTTCAACATGACTTCTTCTAGCTGTGTACATTTTGGAGTTTTAACCAAAGCTACACAAAGGAGAACAAAGATACAATTAATTTATTTTTTTATTTCAAGTGCTTTTGAATTTTGCTACCCAAAGTCAGTTGCTTTTTGGGGATCTTTTTGGGGCATTATGTATAAACTTGCAAACGTATAAACTGTTACGTTTTAAAGGCAAAATTAGGCAAAAGAACAAAACGATTCATCCATTATCTATACCCGCTTATCTTTGCAGAGTCATGGGGGGAGGCTAGTGCCTGAGAGATCGCCAGTCCATCACAGGGCAGCATAGAGACACAAAGAACAAAAATTAAAATGTGCAATCACACACTCAAACCTGAGGGCAGTTCAGAGTTACCCATTAACCTTCATGCATTTGGACTGTGCGAAGCAGCCAGAGTACCCAGGGAGAACCCACACACGTACAAGGAGAATATGCAGAAAGACCCAGACCGCGTTTGAAAGCCAAGACCCACTGCTGCACTTACTACGCTGCCCCAAATAATCACTTTTAACCTAAATAGTACTTGTAACTATCATTAATTTTATGTGTTAGACTTTCCAATGAAAAACTACGACCATTTTTTTGGTTAAAAGAGGGAACAACCTAGTGTAGTTTAATGAATATTTATCAAAATTAAAAATATCCAGATTCATTTCGAATTGCATGGAAATGCAATTTAACTTTTACCGTTAAAGAGGTCAGAGGAATAATTGTACAGCAACAGACGGTGCAGGTGGCTGTGCACCCACATCAGGCCAACGTCCTGGCATGTGTCTGTTTATGAGTGATAGATATTGTCCAAGTGTTGCTCTTGGGCCTGCCATGTCTTCATACTTGAGCTTGGAAGCATGTCATGGCATGTCACGGCATGTCACTTGGCTGAAACCCAACCACCTCCCCTCCCCCCCTCCCTACTCCCCCACCCCTCCCTCCTACCCCCCGCCGTCAGCTGAGCTCAGAATGTGCCCCTTCAGCTTCTAGGTCTGAGCTGCGCGACACATCGTCACCATCGTCCTGAAACACAACCACAGTGGAGCTCAGGATATGTTAGCCAGCAGTGAAGGAAATAAGCAATGTGCATAGCTTCTGCTGTGTTAGCGATGCCTTTTTCTTTCTTCCTGGTCTTCCTCCTTGTTGCTATCTCAGTGAAACGGTCACACCGAGACAGGGCCGACTTGTTTGTTAAATCTCCAGGCTCTGCACCCCCAACCCTGGCAGCCCTGATGGGATCATTGAAAGCTAATCGGAAGATTAACAGGATCGGCTGATACTGCAAGCATACCAGCTGCCGTTTGGCTGATGTGACCCGTCTTGATATCCACCGCTGCAGTCCGACCACCAGATTGCAGTGACGCTTGGAAGCCTTGTGCAAGTTTAAAAACGACAGGCAGCCGTTTCTCACTAATAAATGCAGAAAGCGGCCGAAATCAACTGCCTTTCACGGTTTTCAACCTTAATCTTGGAATCAGCCCAGAGTGGGCACCATTAAAGCAGGAAGAAGGAGAGATATATATTGTGCTTTGTATGCTTTGCTGGTAAGCAAGGCCAGGAAAAGAAGTTGAGAGACTGTCGGGAGTGATGCATGTGGGGTTGTAGAGATTATTAGGTCAGCGTTGTTTAGTGTGTGGTATGTGAACTCTGCGGTGAAAATATGAAACAAGTGTTAATCCCCTTATTCAAGAGTGTTAAATGCGTATGTGATAAGCTTCCAGCCATCAAGCTCTTTGCCAGTGTAAGCCCTAAAAACCGAGTCGGCTGCACAATGCACTGTCATTCTAAAAGAACGCTTGCTGTGATTTTTCGTCCGCTTTTCAGGTTTTCTTTAGTGCGTAACGTTGGGCATATCTTATCTAGTTTTGTTTAATTGTTGTACATAGGAAAAACAAAACTCGCAGACACAACTGAGAAGTTCTAAGAAGGATTTGTTTAGTTTACCAGTGTCAGTGTCTGTGTCACTGTCTTGCATTGTAGCCTTGAGCAAACTGCACGTCCCTTAAATCCTCTGTCCTCTGTGTGCTACTATTCATGGCCAATAGAGGGATACATAATGGTCCTGGCAGTGAGCTCGACGTTCACCATGGTGAAACTGCGGGGTTTCCCTGATTTGCAGCCAGAACCAGCGCACAAAGCATGCAGCGGTCCTGCCAGAGGCAAATCAACTGTGGGCAGAGTGTAGGGCGGCTTTGGTCTGGACCCCAGGACCCTGCCATTGTGGAAATGAAAGTAGGGACACTGTCTGAACGGCTTGACTTGGAACAGAAAACCTAGGAAAACCAAAACTATGAGCTTCAAATAGCCGGGCCCTGGGAAACATAGCTTGTTCTTTTAAGGAGGTCAAAGAGAAGCCAGAAAGAGGGAGAGAGAAAAAAAAACACAAACCAATGTTTGATGGAGGGAATGTCAAATTGGAGGCTACTGTTACTATAGACAACAGCAAAACTGACATACCGTTTTTTTCCCCCAAGTACTTTGGTGTCTAACTGACTGCGTCCCCCTTTTAAGTCTGGCTGCCTCCTTCTCTGTCCCTGTCGTCTGAATTACCACCCAGTGGTCATACCCACCACTCATCATCTGCCACTTCCTTTTGCCGGAGCTTAATCTTACTAACAGAGGTGACAACTGAGGAACCCGTGGCATGCCGCCGCGTAAAGTCTACCAGCTGAGTGTCCGAGGTATGCAGAGGATGATGAGCCTGTGGTTTCATCAGCCTGTTTCCCCGGAGGGTTTCCCCCACCCCTTTGGAGGTTCCAAATAAAGTTTTGAGTATGTGCAGCGTAAGCAGAATAGATCTGCAAGTTTATTCCTTAGTTAGAGTATCATTGGGTTTGCATTGAAGCAGACTGTAGACCTTGCATACCACAGTGTTTAGTGACCACAAATAGTTTGAGCTACTGTGGATTCTTTTTGGTAATCTATACAGGGTAACAAAATCACCATGCAAGTTTAAACACATACAACCATTTGCATAAATCTTTTAATGAGTGGTGCTGAACATCCTAGAGTGAGAAAGCCTAGGTCTGAAAACTTCTCGTTAGTGGTTGGTATTGATAGCAGTTGGTGGTTTCTGTTTGCCAACAGCGTAAAAGGGGTTTGTCAGACAACACTCTTCCGATTGACCAAAACTCTGAAACAATAGGAAAGTCAAGGAGCTCCAATAATATCTAAGGAGGAGACGTGTAGATTGACACAGTGTGGGAAGGTTTTTCAGTACCGTTTCTGTATGTACCTACAATCACCAAGGCCCAAGTCTGCTATGGACTACAAACTACATGAACACCAATCTTTGCATTAACATTCAAGACCCTTTTTCATCTCCATACACTGAGAAGGTGCCAGCCAAGAAATAAGCATTTATGCTAAAATTGACATCTTCAACCTGGCTGGAAATTTGAAGCAATTCCTGAGGACAAGCTAAATGCCTTTTGAGTTATGTGGCCCCGATGACAGCTTCCTTTGCTTTTCAAGGTCTAATTTTAAAATTATCCCAGACTCACGATCGGCTGCTTGCTTGCATCAGCTCATCAGGTCTATGTACAGTCATCAGCCTTCACAAATACAACTCAAGGGTGGCAACATGGACGTCCTTTTGTAAAAGTGTAGTTGACTAATATCTGCTAATATAGGCTTCAACCCCACAGACAAAAACATATTTAGTTTGAATTGCTTTAAGCTGCTAAATCAGCTAGAATGGGGATCCACTCAATTCACTTTAACAGGATATCCATCTACAACAGGTAAGGGATCAATTACTAAATATATGTTCACATAACCTTAGTTAAACAAATCCTAACATTCCATGTACGTAAACTGAACCAGCTATTTAGCATGGTGGTGGCAGCATCATGCCGTGGTTAAACTTGTTCACAACAGGACGTTCAAACAGAAATATGACCACAAATCATAAATCAAAACAGTTTGGGACTATATAAAGCAGACTAACAGCCTGGAACGTGGTTCTTAAAGATTTAACTTTAAGGTGTCTGAACATTTGTGGATAATCCTAAAGGCCATGTCTGTGCTGGGAAACAAACCAGTGGTCTGAAATACCAGTCAAAATTACGTCACAAGCTTCTTGTGGGCAACAAAAAAGAAACATGCAATCCATGAGCATCTTGCTGAGAGACAGTTAACTAAACATTACTTTTGTGGACATTGTTCTTAAAATGTACTGCAAAACAACTTTTACTGAACAGGCTTAGATTACACACAATGAGATCAGGCAGGAAACACAGGCAAAAAACAAAACAAAACATTGGGTATGGTGAGAGGAACGGAGAAACAGGGAGCAGAAAATCAAACAGAGGGAAACCAGCAATGAGAAACAAAAACCAGGGAGTTTAAATACAGAGGGATGGGTGGAGAAAAGTGAGGGAGATAAAGGTGAAGGTGATCTCGAGGTGATGAGGAACAGCTGAGATCAAGAAAACAGATGAGCGGGGAGGGGGGAGGGGGGAGTGCAATGAACAGGAACAAAAAGAAAACACATGGAAGGACTCTGACAGGAAATATTACAAAATATACAAAGAATGAACTAAGAACATAATCCACAAGAATACAAACAAAAAAGGGAGCAACTAGAAAATATTAACTGGAAAAAAAAGAAGCTTAAAGAAATCCAACACCTAAAAAATACCTAAGAATAAAATGCATAAGGAAACAGCTAAAGAAAAATCGACCCAGGAAGCATAACAGCAAAGAAAACAAAATGACATGCACAACCGAAAATCAAAACACCTGGAGATCATGACACTATTTACTTTTCTCCCCTTGCTAGTCTCAACACAAGGGTTTAAACTCTTGTTTAAACTTGTCCAAATCTTTTTTCAAAACATAAACGGAGTTCACTGACCAACGTTTTCAATGCACTTTCAGGAAAAATTGAGAATCACAGGACTGGACTGCAGGATCTTTGACAGAATCATTGTTGAATGGATGTCAACGGCAGGTTTGTACTTTAGGCTGCTGGCTGTGTCTCATCATCAGCCAAGATATCAGCAGGACAATTATGGATCTCCACAAGCCTGGTTCACTCTTACAAATTCCCTGGCGTCCAATAGTGCCGCATTCTTCTGTTAAAACAATCAGTCTACACGCAAGTATAAAAACGCCCATCATAATGACGAGCCATCATAGCATTCAGGAAGGAGGTGGGTTCTGTATCCCCGAGATGATTGAGGTTTGTGTGAAACGAGGTTTGTGTGCAAATTCTCAAACAACGTCTAAAAACCATGAAAGATGTTTGCTGAAGCATGTGTGAATCAGGTGTCATTACCCACAGCGAAACAAGTTCTATACCGACATGAGCTGAAACGCCACTCAACTCAAGAAGAAACAATTACCCCAAAAGGAAACAGGAATACCCAGATTGCAGTTTGCAAAGACCTACAACTTGTGAGATACGTCCTGTGGCCTGGTGAAACTAAAATGTAAGTGTTTGGCCAATATGTCCAGCGGTACAGCTGGAGGAAAGAGTGGAAAGCTTGCAAACCTGAAAACAACATCCCAGCTGCAGGTACAACGGTGTCCTGATGCGGCTTTGCTGCAGGAGGGATGGGCACACTTCACCAAACAAACTGTAGTGCGGACGGCTCTTCCAAACGGAAAATGACCCTGAGCACACAGCAAAAATAACTTTCCTAAGGCGAACAAAGGCCATGTGGCTTTCACAAGCCTCTACTCCATAGGAATGAGTGCATGAGTGCAGATGAAAAGATGTGTGTGAGCAAGGTAGCCAACAAACATGTTCCACCAGTTCTGTCAGGAGCAACGGGCCAAAATGTGAGCAAACTGTTGAGAAGCTTATGGAAGCATGCTAAAAAGACTGAACCCAAGTCATACAGTTTAAAAGGCAGTTTCGCCGAGTATCAAATAAATATGTGTAAAATTCTGAATTTGAAGAAAGTTTAAAAAATTTAAATACAAACATTGACTCAATCTTCTGGCATTTAGCAAAAAACAAATAAAGCGACCTAACACGAGAAAAATGCCGTCTGATTCAATGGAAGACGGTGGGAAAATAAAGCTATGTGGCTTTTTGTGGAGCGTATGTAAACATCTGGTTTCAGCTGTATATGTTGTCCCGTTCTGACACCGGAGAATGCAGTTTATTCCAGTGGTATGGTTAAAACAAGGAATGAGGTGTCGTCCGCGCAGTCTGACCACTCCGCGCCCCAAACCGATAAGTCACGCAGGCGTCGGCCCACCTGCGCGGCGGAATCGGCAGAACTTCTGCGACGCGTCTTGTCGGCCGTGACGCTATAAAGAGAGGAGTCATGGGTGTCAGCGAGCAGAAGATCCATGGCTTGAGGCTTACTGGAGTCAAGGGAGAAAAACGCTCTCTTTCTCGGTCGCGCACACAAAACAAATGCAGCCGCACAATCGCAGGCTTTCATCCCAAGTGAAATTGAAAAGCCGAGAACTCTCTCAAGCTCCTGGGCAGTTTACCCCCCCCCTCATATGAAAGGACACTACTCTACTCTGCTACACAGCCATCACATTAGCACTATAACTCTATTAGGCACAGCTCCAGGACACACCAAGCAACCCGTAGCCCACAAAGGCATCATTGTCAGTGGGGATGGAGGCCATTGTCGTCCGTGCTGCAGGATTTATCCCCCTCCTCCCATATTGGGACCTTCAACTCTGACCTCAGCTGCCATCTCACATGCTCTGGGCCCAGGAGCTTGTGAGGCCTTATGCCTTCCAAGCCCCCCCCTCCCAAAAAAAAAATCTCCTCCACAATGCCTCAAGCTTACTTAAGTGGTTTCTGTCCACTGCACCAGTGTTGGGGTTATTCAAGTTAGCGTCAGCATGGGCAGAAAGTAGGGGGTGAGGGTAAGAGCACGGAGCTGTGGTCGGACTGCTTGACCCATAGGAAAGGTCATTTGCGTGGCATGAGAGGAGAGGAGCTGTCTAAATGGCTCCTTTCTCTCCCCTTTTCTCTCTCCGGGCCAGGGCAGGCCAGAGAATCTGTATAGTTATTTATGAGTGTGTGGGAGAGCAAGCGAAGTAGCACCAAAACCCACCAGCTGTCTTTGTCGCAAGGACCGGGCTGAGGTTAATGTCATCGGTTCTGTCATGTATGCACATGCTAGCCCTCACACAGAATGATGAACTCCATCCCAGAACCCAGGACAGGACTGTGTTGGGAGTCATGAAAACCGCTATCAGCAGTTTAATCAGTGTCTCAAAGACTTTTCAAACCCCACAAAACTTTATAGAAATGAACACTTCGCCAGACAAATACTTTTTTTTTTAAACATTATTATTTATTATTTTCTATGAACGGTGTTTAAATCACTTTTCTGTTGTATATTATGTGATCTGCTCACAGTGCATTGCTAGATTTTTACCTTTTGTATTTTATTTTGTACTGCAAAGGGATTTTAGGACTGACCAACACAGAGTGGTGCATTTTTGTGACGTTGAAGTGGAACGTATACATAGCTTTTAACATTTTTACAAAAACAAAAGTGAAGAAGAAGAAGCTGTAGAGGTCCATCACTCAGGCGGGACGATCTGTTGACGGGACAACTTTTAATCGTGGACAAGACAAAACTTGCTTCTAGGGAAGGGCGGCTACACTGCAAAAATGGAATAAAAATAAGTAAAATGTTCATAAAATTTGTGTATTTGTCCTTGATTTGAGCAGGTAAATAAGATGATTTGCCAATGGAATAAGATTTTCGCACTTAAAATAGGAACAATTTATCTCCATTATCTTATTTCAAGTGCGGGGTGTCTAATTACCTTATTTTAGGGGTCAAAATACTCATTCCATTGGCAGATAATCTTATTTACCTCCTCAAATCAAGGACAAATACACTATCTTTAAGAACATTTTACTTATTTTTAGTTCTGTTTTTGCAGTGTAGAAGAAAACCATTGGTGACAGAAACCCATTAGAAGGTCCTGTGCCACAAACCATGTAGAGGACACAGCATGGAGAAGAAGACCAAAATAGTTTTTTTGTTGACCTAGAGGCAAAATGCTTTGTATGGTGGAAAAGTGACACTGCCCATCATCTTAAGCACACCATACTCACCATGAAAGGAGGTGGTGGCAGCACCATGCTGGGGGGTCAGAGGAACTGGTCAGAGTTGATAGGAAGATTGATGGACTGGACAATCCTGTTAGACGCTAGAAAGAACTGTAGCCTTTGGTGGGGAATGGCCTTCTAACTGGGCAAAGATGCTAAAGATCCAGCCGGGTGGACACGATCCATTTTAGAAAGGCAAAGTCAAGGTCCAGACCAAAGTCCAAATGAGAATCAATGACATGGCTTGAAGACAGTTCTCCAAGCTGGCTACGTTGCAAAGATGAATACGCAAAGGTTTCAGCCTTTACACAGAGCAACGCTGGACATAACCCAAGACTGGCAGCAAAGGGTGGTTCTATAAAGAATAGAGTTAGGAAGATTAAATGCACATGTAATTTTAACTTGTGAAAACTTTGAAACCCATGTATTTTTTTAGATTCCACTTCCCGTGTTTGTCTAGCACATACAATTAACTTGGTGTGACGTTTGAAAAAGTTCAAGGAGTAACGATATTCAGAGATGTCTGTGCTGTAAAAACACAGACATCAGAGATAGTTAGCGCCTACTTAGTATAACGCAGCTGCATCCTGATGCATGTTCCTGCCCCGTTAAGATTTATCCAAGTACGCTGATGATTGGCTTGGGTCATGTAATCCTCATGAGCTTGATGCCCTGAGAATAAATTAGCTTTGCCTTCTCAGAATTGCATAAAGTTACCGAGAACAGCGCCGCAGCGCTCTGCCAATGTAACGCACACCACAAGCTTTTTTTTTCCCCTGACAAATTTAAATTAAGCTTGAATTTCACGCTGAAGTCAAATGGTCATGATGTCATGGTTTGAGGACAGAATGACTCGGTTTGTCTGTTGACTGAGAAGGCCTATTCTTGCATGTTTGGGTGGAGAGTGCAGCATATAATTGCAGAGCGGGTTAGCGTGAGGGGATGGGGGGGGGGGAGGGAGAGAGTTAGCACGCAACATGAGTTTTGGCCCACGGTTGCGAGTGCGGGTGCCAAACTCGTCCCGAGGACTGCTGTGTGTGTCTGTGTGCAAGGGAAGCTCTCCTGCGCCTCGAGGTGAGCAAGACACATCTTTCATTTGCACACGCTGAATAGCTTAGGGGGAGCCCAAGGCAGTTTGGACAGGGAATAATCTGGTTTACTGGACTTTTTTTTTTTTTTTTTTTTTCATGGGATGCTCGGCTAGTAGAGTAGGTCGGTTGACAGTTCAGATCCTTTTTTGGGGATCTCGATTTTTTTTTTTTTTTTTTTGGACAAAGCAGTAAAGCATTTTTTTCGTTGTCAAGTAAGTTGTTAGGGAGCAACCAAACCGCTGTACACGTGTTCCAGCCATCTGAGGATTACACTGATCCAAAAAATCTGACAGTAAGGGAAGAGAATGGAAAGCTCTGTCGGCCTTTTCATATCCTCTTGGTGGGAGGTAGAAAGCCAAAACCTCCAGACATAGGCTTGCACTGGTGGGTGTTAATGGTGGGAGAGAGGAGGGAGGGAGGGCGCGGGGGGGGGGGGGGGGTGTGTGAGAGCTCTCAACTGCCAACCAGATGGACAACCCAGTCCTGTGTATTTAGGGAGATCATATGGGATAACCTTGCAAAGACAGATTGACATTTTGCTGACAAAACAAAACCCCCCTCCAGTTTGGCACGCGAGAACGCCACCACCTTGTTGCCCACCCACATGCACTCCAACTCCCATGAGCAACCCGTACAAGCCCATTCAAGCGCTGTTGGTCGTAGTAGTAGGTCTCCAAGAAGTTATTTGAACATGTGCTGCACACTCAGACAAGAGCCATAACAATAAGGGGATAGGACGGGAGAATCTAGGATTACACGGCTCCTGCACAAACAACAGCAGCATCGGTGACCTGGCTGAGTAAATGACACAGCCTTGAGCCACTGGAGGAACAAATAAACCTATTTTCTGCGTCATGCGTTGGGATTAAATCCAGCCTTTTGAGGTCATAGTTTGAGATGCGCCTCCCCGAGGGTTAAAAATACCCTTTCGTCTGTTTGACTTTACTTGACTTGACCTGGGGAATGGAGTTTGGCCTCTGAAAAGATCACATGTCATAACTTCATTACATCTTAAGCGACTGTTTAAATGTCAATATATGTTAATTTAATACTGCATCACTGTGGGGATAACTCAGACGTTGGAAGGTCGTTATACGTGTGGTTATTTACTCTCCATTTGCTTGAGTCAAGATAGTTAACTGAATTTTGGATTATATTGCGACATAAAAGGAGATAAAAAATGCACAGTTGAAATGAACAAGAGTTACAGTGTTCTGCTTTATCACGTATCTAAATCTTTCCAGTATGGGGCCACATATGCCCTAGTCAATTTGTGGGAAATGATAAAAAAAAAACCTTCTACAAACCATACACATTTAGAATATTAGGACAGCTCTTACCCTGCCTGTTCCAAAAATACTGATTACATTTGTTGTTGTAACATATAAGTCAAATTCATGTAATCTTTTCTCTGTTAACAGTAGGCTGAGGAGCTTTTTCTTTATACTAGCGCCTTAATCTCAGCACACAAGATTCTGGAGGGCAGGCGACCGTCCAGTAAAAGTGCTGACTGCTCAGGCTGAATTTGTCAGGGTGACACAAGCAAAGAATGTGTTTATTGTGAGCCGGGGATTTTTTTTTTCTTTTTTTTTTCCCTCAACCTCTTTCTGCAGAAATAAATTCTAATACATTTCATGCTGGCATGACTGAGATTAAACACAGAATTGGAAAATAAATTTGTTTGAGTTTAATTATGTTAGGGATGGTTGTTCAAGGTTTATGACAGTGTTAGTGTCCCAACATTACCTGTTAGGGAAATACAAAAAAGCGTAGTTGTGCAGGGTTATGGTAAAATCCTGTATATTATTTGTAAATAGTAGTTTATTTCAGCAATAAGAGCCAGGAATACTCTGCACTGTACCATATATGCTATATTGCAAGAAGTGTTATATTGCCTGCCTTCATACACGTGATCTTAAATGACATCCTAATCTTGATAGGTTGGGTTTAATAGGACGTTGGCTCAATCTCTGCTGCTATTACAGCCTCAACTGTTCTGGGAATGCTTTCCTGAAATGTTTAGGAGAGCGTCTTTTGGAACATGTGACCATTCTTCCAGAGCCACATTTTTAAGGTCAGACACTGATGTTGGACCTGAAGGTCTTCACTCTCGTTCTGTTAGGTTGGGGCCTGGACTCTGTGCAGGCAAGTCATGGTCTTTCCCACCCAACTCAGCCAGCCATGTCATGGGTTAGTGAGTTTGTTTAAGGTCTATAAAGAGCTTGTTTCTTCCACTGGTGCACAATTATGTCATATCAGGAAGATGTTGCTACAAAGTTAGGAGTATTTAGTTGTACCAAATACAGTAGTGGTAACATTTTTTGGGGAAGGTGTATTGTTGGTCAGAGATTACATTGGCTCAATAAATTCTACTTGAACACTAATCCATTCTATGCTCACTGGCCTGCTGCTGGATGTTTAAGTTGGTCCAGTCCAAATTCCTTTATCCAATGTTTTTACTTAAGTTTTGTAAAACAACTTTTTAAATCATTTTTGTTTTTGTTTTTACTGCTGCTGCTGCTGCATTGCCTCCTTTCTTTTTGTTGTTTTGGTCTGCATCAGGTTTGCATCAGGTTTGAGTGATGTTTGCACCTGGACACCTGCGCATCCAAGCTACCAAGGGTGACTTGGATTAACAGGTATCATGAGTTCAAACTGGTTGAAGAATGACACAAAAAAATAAATTAAAAAAAATAATAAAAAAATGCTGAGTGGCCAAAGGCACATATTAGAATCTTTAAGTAACCATTAAATCACATGGAAGACAAATGTTTTAGCTACAGTCTTATAAAAAGACACAAGCGGCTGCGGGGGGGGGGGGGGGGGGGGGGGGGTCTGAGTGGCTCTCTGTGCTGCTGCTGGAATAAATGCGACATTGGGCAGATGCGAACGTGTCAGTTTATAAAGATTTCGAGACAAATCTGGATCTTAGAATAATACATTTCTTAGTATTGATTATATCCCGGCATTATTTATTTTGACAACCCTACCTAATACCATCTTTGGTATCACTATTGTCTATAACAACACGTATTTAAAATAAATGAACAAAGTTGCTTAGCTTGGACGGTGGGCAAGTTAAGCCTGGCATCCCGGCAGGATTATAAGACAGTGGGGAAAACCCTGCATACATACTCACTTATCTGGCCTACACCCCTTACCACTGAAGCACTAAAAATAACCCTAACCTTACACTTGACTCAATGCAGTCAGACTAGTACCAAACCCAGACTCCTCTATTGGATTGCCATGCAGAGAGGAATTGCTCATTACCCCAGACACCATATCTCCACATGCCGTGTTTTACACCACTGCATGTGATACCTAAGACTGCAGTTGGTGATGGAAGGCTTCCATTCAGCTGCTTGGTCATTGAACCCCATTCATTGAAGTTCTTTACATACTGTTCTTTAGCTAATCTGAAGGCAATGAGAAGTTCAGACGTCTGTAGCTATTGAGAGACCTAGGTGCTCTTTGAGCCTCCGCTTTTACATATATTTTACGTGGACTACTAACTCATGGGTGATTTTCTTTCATTCCTAATCACTTACTCTTTGTGATAATACCACCGGTGAATGTGGAACACTTAGCTGTGAGAAAATCAGAGTGGATGGTCCATGCACTACCTGGTCAGAGATACTGGCATTGAGTGATAGCCCTGGTTTTTAACTTGTCTAACCATTCTTACTGTTCAGTCACTTTACCTAGATGCTGGAGAAAGTGGTGGAGTGGACTAATTTAGTGTTCTCCCTTCCCCATCCTTAGCTGCAGACTGATAGTGAGCAGGCTGAAAGAAGGCTTCTTCGTTTTTATCATATTTCTGAAAAGACCAGTTTGGATGTTTGGAGATTTTTTCCAAGCCCTAAAAAAGCAGAATGTCCTTCAAAGTCACCAGAATGTCTTCTGACTTTTGATTTAATATGCAGCCTTTATCTTAGGCTACCAAAGAGTGAAAAATCAGCGACAAAATTGTTTCAGTCATGGCAGTCTCGTGATTGCTTTATGTCCACAGTAAATTTCTGTATGGTTTTAGCTCAGATCTTCAACTTACAGTCTCAGTGTTCATGCCTAACAATAAAGAAACTGACTAACGATAAAGAATAATGTAATTTACAGTATTCTGCTGTGAAACGTAATGTCAGTGCTATATGAGGGTGACTGTGGATCAATGGGTGGAGTAGTTGTCTTGCAATTGGAAGATTGTGGGTTTGATTCCAGCTTCCAACGTCACATGACAATGTGCCCCTGGGCAAGGCACTTAACAAAGCTGCCTACCGATCTGTGTATTAATGATGTATGAATGCGAGTGCGATTGGGTGAATGTGGCTATAGTGTACCGCTTTGAGCGGTCAGCACAACTGGAAAAGCCCTATATAAGTTCAGTCCATTTACCAGTTATTACAAAGGTTATTACAAAGCACTTGAAAAGGTGATAAACTGATCTCGTTTTGAAGTACAATACTCAAGTTTAAAAAGTGTGAAATATATCCTGAATTATGCACAACTTAGCTAAAGAACACACGTGCCACTATAATAGCAGCCAACCAGCGTCTTACTTTAGTCTCGTTTTTAGAATGCTGCACTGTATGGTTTAATGATATGTACAGATGTAAATATTGTTTTAATCTTAGATATTTTCTTTAAAATATCAAAACTTCTTTCCCAACATAAAATATGGTGGTGGGAGAATCATGTTGTGGGGATCCTTTTTTATTCATCAGGGACAGGGAAGCTGGTTGATGGGAAGGTGGATGGAGCTAAATACAGGGAAGTCGTATCAGAAAAGCTGTCGGAGGTGGAAAAAAACTAGAGACTGGGCTGGAGCTTTCCCTTCTAACAGATCAGCGTCCATAAACACACAACCAGAGCTACAAGGAAATGCCTGAATTCAGAGCATGTCTGTATATTTGGCCCAGTCTGATGTTCACTGTCAGCCCGCCAGGCCTTCGCTACCGTGAAGGTAGTGTTCAAGTATTATTTTCAATTAATCGTGACGGTGTAACAATACCAATCGGGGGCAAGACAAGAAAATTGCTTTTCTCAGAAACTCTCCATTCAGTGATGGAGCTTGAGGTATTTTTTATACAAAGAATGGGTGTAAAATTCAGTCTCCATATGTTCAAAGATGGAGGAGGCACCCCCCCCCCACACACACACACACACAGACACTCAAGAAAAATGAACAAAAGGTAATTTTCTTCAGCAAAAGGTGGATGTAGAAAGTATTGAGTCGCCATTGACTAAAACGTCCTGAAAAATGTTTAGAAAACTATTGGTCTCTTTCCTTCCTCTTAAAAGTTATATGCTGCTTTGTGTTGTTCTCTCATATGACATCAGCAAAATATAAACACAAAATCCACACGGAGGTTTGCAGTTGTAACATGACAAAATGTGACAAAGGTCAAGGTGTATGAACACTATTACAAGGAGCTGTGTACTCTGAGCGTTACAGCAAACTTTGGAATTGAACTCGGATCTTGAGACCACCGTGTTGGTGCAAAAGCATCTGCTTACTAATGCATTTTTCAGCATAACTGCTTAGTTAGCTGGTCAGGTTACAGTTATAATGACATTTGGTAGCATGGCAGGCAGCTCGAGTGTGCTCTTTTAAAACCGTCGGCCAACTGTTTTCCAGATTCTTCTGTAAAATCCCATTTGGCGCAGACAAAATGACCTCGGTTAATGGATCCGATCCTGTTTATTCATCTCGTGGAGTTAGAGCAAGCTGCTTGAAACTCTTAAGACCTCTTAAGCCCTTATGACCACTTTGACAATTAAGCCCGTCACAGAGCGCTGGCCCTTTATCAACAAGGGAAATGTCAGAAGGTAATCGGGTCACAAGCAGCCCGTATACCTGGGCTGCAGAGGCGTCCCAGTGGGACGTTGGGGATAAAGGCGAGACGATCAGACAAACAATGAGAACCGGCGACCGAGCGAGCTGGGAGGCGAACCCAGTCGTGACAAAGGAATCCCTAACATCACAAGGCGTGTTTATGTTGCATGTCTAGGCCTTCTCCCTTTGATTACATTCATCATGTGCAAATTTATGTTACCCGCAGAGATTCTTCCCTGCGCTATTTTGGTGAAGGCTCTGTAGCTCGCGGGCTCGTCTCCACGACGATTCAGCTCTGTCGCTCTCCCTCTCTCTCCATCCAGCACACGCACCTCTCTCTTCCTTTCTGTGTCTTTCCCTTCTGACCGCCGTAGCCACTCTCAGTTTTCCATGGCCTCACATTCCTGCGTGCTCTGCAAACTGAAGTAAATGAACAACACAATCCGGAAATAGTGTCCCAGCCAGCGATGGTGGGAAGGAAAATCCCTTGGCCGGTGCACGCAGGAGGGTGGGAGAAAATAGGAAATAGTTAGACCAGCCATTCGCGTTTGATTTCGTAGCTTATTCCGCTTTCAATTCCAAGTCTTTGCACTGCATTTCATCTGTGCAGGTTACGCCTTCAGGAGGGAAAAAAAAACAAAACGACAACCTTAAAACTAGCCTTCTATAAGCTTAGAAACTACATATGTGCACCAACAAAACAGGCAATACCGGCGGCAAACTTGATGGCAGAGGTTAACTTTTCTTTAGCCTGTGACCAAAGATCAGCACTGACATGGGCAAATGTCTAAGAGGAAGCTGCTGTTATCGAAAAAATGAAGTGCAGGGAGCTGTACCAGTGCGGTCTGGACTGGCCTGGAGTTCTGCAGATAGAGGGGGGGGGGGGGGGGGTGAAGACAGGAGGCTCACCGGCAGGTTAAAAGCAGGGTCAACGCTTTGTAATCAGGGTTTTATCTGGAAACCTCTCCAGGGTCGCCAGTCACAATCAGGGTGCAGCGAGCACGAGGAGCGCTCTGGCAGACAGACATCCTCAGGAAACGTTCTCGCGCAACGGCCTCTCCTGCCAAGGTGGTGAAAATGTTCCACCGTCATCCGTCAGAGGATGTGGTTAGGGGTCAGCAGAGGCACTGCAGTCAGAGGCATGAATTTTAAAAGATGTTGTTCGCTTTGGCAGAGATGTCTCCAATGGGTGCCTCGCAGATTACAAAATGAGCTTAATCTGGTTGCCTTTTAAACTGCAAGCCAACAGATTTTTTTTTTTTTATTATTTTTTTTTTTTTACAAGGGAAGGATCGCCTGTGTGAGTAACACTCAGAGAACAGTGAGTAACATGAGACGTGGAGCTGCGCAACCGCTAGATCAGTAAAATTGGAACCCAGAGTCACTGTAATTTGGGAGAGAGCTGGTTAACCACTCCTTATAATGGATGGTGTTTCTGTTTAGCCTGAGGCGTTGGAGCTGAGGTCATATGCAAACAAGGCAGGTCAACTTCTCGATCTGGTTCGCAACAGAATACGCTGAACTGAAGTCTGCACCACAGACTGTTTTGTTGTTATAAAGTCGCTGTTTGGTGTTTTCCTAACTGCGAGCAGCAAAACTACATGCTTTGCCAAACTGGTGCTTATTTTTTAAATGAACAAGCCATACAATAGGATACAGATAGCAACAAAAAAACTGACAGATTACCTTCATTACCTTTCTTGTCACACTTAAATGTTTCAGATTAACTAATCTAATCCTGGACGACTATGGCACAGGCGTCAGGGAGTTATTCCTGTAACTGGCGGGTTGCTGGTTTGAACCCGTGCTCTGACCGTCTCAGTTGTGTCCTCGGGCAAGACACTTCACGTGCATTGCCTGCTGGCGGTGTTCAGAGGGCTCGGTGGCGCCGATGCACGGCAGCCTCGCTTCCGTCAGTCTGCCCCAGGGCAGCTGTAGCTGCTGACACAGTCAGCGCTGTCAGGGTGTGAATGTGTGTGTGAGTGCAAAGCGCCTTGGGGTCGTCGGACTTGATAAAGCGCTATAGCAGTACAAGCCATTTAACACTTAAAATAGACAAAAATAAATAAATAACCTGAACAAATACAAACTAGTTGGTTAAAAAAATCCACCCTGAGCAACGTAATCGTAAATGAACTGTGATTAACAGCATTCTTTGGAAAGATGAGTCTGATTACTGACAGACCTGTAGCATCAAGAAATTACATAAACATAACCCATATAATTACATGAAGTAGGCCAAAGACAGAGAGATTCAGGACAGAAAAAGTAAAGTTATTGACACACGCCTCTGTAAAGCCCGTTCTAGGTTTCTGTACGTAGCTATGTCTCTTTAAGAAATTCCTCCCACGAGTTCAGCTCAAGGCCTTTTCATGCTCCACGAGAAGTGGGAGACTTTGGAAGTGCTCAAAAGGCCCACCTTCTGCTTCAGAGGTAATTATCTATGATGTTCACTTCAGAATTTCTAACAATCACACAACAGCTGACAGATACCAACCACACGGGTAAAAGGATTTTGCCCAGATGATGTGCAGAGAGGGAGCCGCAAAAAACTCCCAGACCACTGCCGTAAGAGGGGAAGTAGCTTCTCAGTTCGTGTGGAGTCTGCACAGGCCTCAGTTTAACAGAGGCAGTGAAAGCGTTTCTGGCAAATAAGTTAGGTGATGTCAGACGCCTCAATTCACCACACAACACGGTGAAGAGAGCGTCATGGTTTGGGTGTGTGGAGCTGCAGTTCATTGATGGAAACTATAAATACCAGCATGCAGAGTGAGATACTGAAGCAGAGCTGGATCCCGTCCCTCTGGAAACTGGGCTGCAGGTCAGTACTCCAACTAGCCTCATGAGACCATCCTGATCTCGCGAGCTTTCAAGGTTTCACTCGCAGATCAGTCTGGCTACTCTCCGTTAAAGAAAATTTGGAGCCGTTCACCAAACGAACGTCCAATCAGCGTTGGCTTTGAGGCGGGTTGAGGTGTGACGCAACGGGAAGCGCGACAGTTCAGTCTAAAGAACATGGCGGCTTCAGCCGATGAAACTAGCGTTAGCGTGGCTATCGAGCAAGTTTTATCGGAATTACAGAGTATTTCTTTGCTGAGCTAACGAGCCTTTACCTGCAGCAGCAAGAGTAGCTTGGCTTGTGGTTGTGTTTTCGTCGTCGCTCGTAACAGAGCGACGAGGAATCTGATTGGTTCATTTGGCCCGTCTATCACCAACATAGGCCAATCAGCTAACCAGTATTTTCGCCCCTTCCCAAAATGACTTCAACGGAAGGTTTCCAGATGGATATGAGGAGCAAATCTATCTGGCGGAGTCAGGTAATACTCCAACATATAACGAGCCCAAAAACACCTCCAAGATGAACACTGGCATGCTAAAGAAACTGAAGGTAAAGGTGCTGCGCTGACCAACCACGTATCCAGACCTAAACCCAGTTCAGTATCTGTGGTACATCCTCAGACAGAAGGTAAGGTCTCCAACATCCACCAGCTCCGTGATGTCATCATGGAGGAGGGAAAGAGGACTCCTGTGGCAGCCTGGGAACTTCACATAAACTCCGTGCCCAAGAGAGGTAAGGAAGCGCTGGAAAATAATGGAGAAAATACAAAATATGGAAACTTTGGACCCAATTTGGACATTTTTACTTAGGGGTGTACTTACTTTTGTTGCCAGTGGTTTAGACAGTAATGGCTGTGTGCTGAGTTATTGGTAGGAGACAAATTTATACTGTTATACAAGCTCTACACTGACGACTGTACATCGTACAAAAGTTTCATGTTATCCCATTTTATATTAGAACTATAGCTATATAATACAATATTTACAAAAATGTGACTGGTGTGCCAACTTTGGAGAAAGATACTGGAAAATTTTAGTTTCTGGGTGTTTTTGATGTTTTACAAGTTTCATGTCTATTATTTTCTAATATTATATGAACGTTTTATAAGTAAATTATGTTTGAAGTTCCTGGAAATCCCCAAAAAACATGCCGATAACCAGACCCTGAACAGTTTTAGCTGATAATATGTCTAAATAATGTTTAAGTACTTTACAAAGGTGTGAGCTAAAATTGGTATATTTTTGGTGGAAAAGTAAAAGAGTTTTCCACATGTCTAAACATTTTTTACGAGTCTAATTTTAGATTTATTTTAGAAAACACTGAAAAGCACAAGAAAAAGAGCAAAAGAAGCCTCTCCATTACAAACACATCATCTTTACCATATGAGGTACACAGTCAAACAGTTCTCAAATTGTCATGTAATTCAAGGTTTTAATAAGTATTGCTAAAGAATATTCAACGGAAAATTAAAACATCCATCTTCATTTTGCCTTTGAGACATTCTGCCAACGCTGCATCATTGTCATGTTATGAGTGGCATGGTTACAGATGCTGTCACTGTTTGCAGTTCTGCCTTGAACAAAATAAACACCAATAAAATTAAGACAAAATCCTCAAAGTATTTAGTGCTGCTCTCAATTTGCCCCAGAGGTCAGAAATCTGAGGAGGAAGCAAAGTCACACCCAAGGTGGTTGAGTTCTAAGTTCAAGAATAAAAACTGTAGATTTGTTAATCGTTTTTGGTGTTAAAATCACAATAAAAGCTCATAATAATGTATTTTTTTAGGTTCTTTTATGCATTAAAACACAAAAGGAAACATGTTCACAAACACGTAGATATTTTTATTCTAGACTCTGTACCACCGATTTAAAGAGATGCAAACAGTCAGTCCACAGTGCAAGAAGAAGATTATATGTGCAACATCAAATAGATTTTATGTGCACACATGCATACTGGATACTAAACTCAGGGTTGCTGTGTGAGCTCTGACTTCAGCGGCCATTCTTATTGTCTTTTCTGACTGGCAACTTGGAAAATCTGACAACCCCCCATAATTAGACTTTTATGGACAAACAATTGAATAACAAGACCCCTTCTCAATGCGTCACATTGTTTGAACATCACCTGTGTGTATTGTCATTCTTCGCAGCACTATAGGCTATAATGACCTGACCAAATTTCACTGAGCCTGCACTCCATGAGATTTCATAAGAAATGGTAATAAAATGCTGCGTAATAAGTTAAATTTCAGCAGGGCGATGCCTTTTGTTCACACGAGAGAATGAGTTTGAAGGTTAGCCTTTTAAATCCGAAGCAGTAATAAGTCCAAACGCTCTGGCGCTGGCTATGTTCAACATTCCCATCGCCAACAAAAGGGTAAAATTCCCGATAACCCTCTCAAACCGATTATTTGAACCATTTAGGAAATGTGGGTGTATTCTAAAATGTGTTTACAGAACTCAGTGTTGCCATAACCTTAGACTAGGACCATAACCATCTGTAAAATAGAAACAGTAACATAGAAATATAAAAACGTGGAGTTTTTATATGATGTAGACAGTTTCTTTGCTTTTATTCATGGCTAAAAAAATGTTGCCTGTACATGTATGCACATGCAACTATTGGTGATGGTTTCAGCTGTACATCATGTGTCCACTGTCGCCGGCTTCACATTTTGTGAATGTTCCTTTAAAGGATTACATCATCCCTATTGCTCCTTTCCTTCCCCTGGTGATTCTCAGTGCTGAGCCTTTTCTGCCCAGAGACAATTGGTTAATTCACCGGTGCATAACACCGCCACCTCCCGATCCCCAGTTCCCATCGCTGGCTGCGAGGCTGCTGTGTTTTTATTGGCGAGTTTTGGTTGTCATGGCATCTGACATCACATACCTCCATGATCGGATTACAACACGTAGCCTGCAAAAAAAAAAGAAAAAAAAAGAAGAAGAAAGAAATGCTTTAAATAAACGATATAATTTTCACAGCTCTTCGGGCGAATTTCATGTGTTCATGGATGGATCATTCGCAACACACGCAAGATTGTAAATGTTGACGACAAAACCCAGACTGGCTGGGTTAATGTTGCTGATAATATATGGCCAGCATTCACAAGGCTACTCTGCCATCTAGCGGTAGAAATACTAAATACACCCCATTGACACGAATGTATGAGCTTCAGTTAAGGAAAAATAAATAATCCCCGTTAAATTCAGTCCTTTATTAAACAAAAGTGTGTTTTCCATTTGAGAAAAAAGTTAGCACCCTGATAATTCCATTTTAAACTGAAATAACCTCAGTTAGACCCTTCCTGTGGACATCTACCAGTGTCTGAAGTTGGTCTGAAGAAAGTTTTCATTTCAGCAGTCAGATGATGGAGGGGTTGCTTGCATGACAGCCTCTCTCAATCAATCAATCAATCAATCAATCAATCAATCAATCAATCAATCAATCAATCAATCAATCACGGTACAGAATATAAAAAGCGTAAGGATGTGGTCTGTGACTTGGCCCTGGACTTTCCATTTCTTAATTCTCAGCAGGCCCTTGATGGATATTCTGTTATGTTTTGGGTCACAACGATGCTGTCATTGCAATACCAGTGTGTGCAGTATTTCCTATCCCAAAGGACTTGTTAGCTGTTATATTCAAAGTGTCATGAATTTGCATTTTAGGTGCTAATGTAATATTTAGCAAGTCTCGCAGCACCATATGCTCCTTCCAGATAATAATAACATTGCTCAAAATGCCAGGGGTCACAGAGTGATGGAAGCCCAGATAAGGAAGAGAGGTAACATGATATAATCATCACAATATTTACCGTTAATATTACCATTGCAGGTTTTTTAAAACCGTGTGTACCTAACCTAGTCACAGTCTAGTTCAAGCACCCACTGATACATGGTAGAATTTATTGTGGGCTCTAAGATGGCGAGCTGGTCAGATCTAGCAGCAGCAAAGCATCCCTGAACCATGAAACTCCCACCTCCATGCTTCAAATTAGTAGGACTTTATTTTTGTGAGTGTGAGTTTTTCCTGGAATGCCAAACCTATGAATTCTGGTGTCCATATAATTAAATTTGAGACTCATCTGTTTAGATAGCATTACTCCAGAAGTCCTTGACTGTCATGATTTGGTTAGAAAAGACTCAGATGCAGAGCAGGACGCAAGTAGACGAAGCTTTTAAAAAAAAGAAAGGGAGAAAACAAACAAAAAAAAGATTCTTACTCAAGAAAGTCACCGGGAGGAATGGGAACAGACATCAGAGCAACGAACATCAGAACAAGAGGCAAACAAAAGAATCCAGCAACAGGAAATGAGAGCCAGGGAGTTTAAGTAGTGGGTGATGCAGATGTGCAGAATGAGCAAGACAGATAGAGCTGGACGAAGGAATCAAGGGGAAGAGAAAAGAAGAATTATTTTAGAACAAACAAAAGAATAAACTACCAGACTAAGCGCACAGGAAATAAACTAATAAGGCAACATCTAATAAAGAGCCCTAAAAATGTCAAAACTAAAGAACAAGGTAACGACCAAAACACACACACAAGAAAACCAAAATCCAAACAGCTCTAGATGGTGACATCATCTTTGTCTACGTTCTCCCGGGCAAACATCTTTCTGACCTTCATGTCTTTCTTAGAGAGCAAATGTTTTCTCCTTGCACTGCTCCCATGTTGGTGAAAACCCGGGCGGCCTTGTTGGGCTCGTTCAAGCATCCACTTAGACAGAAGCAGCAGCAAGGGCCTGCTGTAGGTTCTGCATGGCATTTCTGGAGATTTCTTTTCTTGCTGTCTGCTTTCAAAGTGAAACTGCTTGGATGGCCAGACTTGGCCATCTAGGCAGTTGTTTTGAAAAGCCAGCACTGTGACACTTATTTGACTCCTTTAGATTTCAGGCCATAATATTGAAGAAAGCTCTATAAAATTCTGTAGCATCTCTTTGAAATGTCTTAGCTACTCAGGTAACCAGCCCGCAGCTGGCTGTTTAACAGATATGCCACAGGTAGCTTAGAAACTATAAACCCATCCCTTAGGGAGCAGTGGGCAGCTATCAGGGAGCAATCTGGGGCTAAGGGTCTCGCTCAGGGACCCACAGTGGCAGTCTGCAGGGATCAAACCGGGTATTTGCAACCTCCTCAGAGTGCAAGCACACTGCTCTCTAACCACTAGGCCACCACTCCCCAATCAAGAATTCAATCAAGACCCCTTTCAAAATCCTTTTAACGTTGAAATGGTTCATGTGCTGTAAATACACAGCTGCCTTACCAGTACACATTAAAAGGTGAGGGATCAGCACATTAAAACCTGCGGTTGTGAATCTGCCCTGTGAAACATTTACTGGACGCACCAGCAGAAAAGACGTACCACCTTCCAGCCACCAGCAGGCGCTCTGCATCTATCCCAGTAAGATGTCTTAGAACCATAAAGTGTTCCATAAAATTCAGGATGTTTTTTTTTTTTTTTATCTCCTAAACAGACAATCCTAATTTAAAGTCATTCCTTATGGATTAAAAATGATTAAGTTGATCATTTTGATTCTTTAGTAGTTCTGGCTAATTGTCCAGTAAACAAGGCCAGGTTGTCATGGTATAATAGACTTGACAAAACATAACACACTTTCACAGTATTTCCATTATGTAAAAAAACATTCGGAAAAAAACTGTGAAAAAACAAAAAAAAAAAAACCCGCAGACAGCCGGAGGAAACACTGGTCACCCTGACACTTTCTCTAGGACCTCATTGCCATGACTTCAATTCCCACACACAGGATGGAGATTGTGGTTTTCACACTTTAAACATTAAACCTTGATATACATTCATTCCTGTAACCAGCCTATGCTTGAGTGCCTACTGCTCAAAGAACAATTCAATTGGCCATTCAGATATTCATGTCATTTTGATATTTTCTTTTCTTAGAATAAAAAATTACGTTTTGGTGGGGGTTTGTGTCATTTGTATAAAAAACCCTATCATGACATGCACTCTATTTGTCACATTAAAGGCGCCAAAACTATTTCTTCCTTTATTTACAAGACAGATTTAGACTCTGCAAAAATTATTTGGCAAAACTATTTTTTATATGATATAAATATATCTCTATAAAAACATTTTCTTGGCAAATTCAATGTTATGCCATGCTTTATATATTACTGGCAGATGTGTGGTTGCCTGGCACGTTATCCAGAGTTATAAGGAGTAAATACCCATTAAGGAGATGAAAATAAAGAGTTCCTCCTGGTATTTTTATTTATTGGTGTTTAGTTCTGTTTGGTGGTAAAAGATAGACAGGGAGCTTAAGTGGTAGATTAAAGTTTTCTTCCATATGAGATTAAAGGTCTCGTTAATATAAACTACATAAAGGGAATCAGGAAACATAGTCAGATTGATGGATGTGGTTATGAGAGTCAAACATGGTGTCATACACAGTACTTTGCGATCTAGCCGACCAGACTTGCAGACTTGGCAAGGTTAGACCAGCAGCCCACGGCCAACAGCAACAACACGGCCCATGCTGCTGTCGACCCTGAGGAGTCGTGTTACTTTGAAGCCAGAAGGATGGACAGCGAGGCTCTCACACAGACTGGGCTGCTTCTGTTGATGGATTAAAAAGTCACATAGCAGCAACTCAATTCCTTTAGGCTCTCAGACAGGGTAGGACAACTTTTTGAAGTTCACACTCGGCATCAGAGTAGGGAGCAAAGGGGATATAAATGACTGAACATGGAGTGGTTGTTGGTGCCAGACGGGCTGGTTTGAGTTGTAGAAACTCCGAATCCACAGGGATTTTCACATACGACCATGACGTTAACAGAAAGTATTCAGAAAAAGAAAAAAAGAAATCCAGTGTGGGGACAAAGTCAGAGGAGCATGGTCAGAGAAAGCTAATAGTATACTGAGCAAGATCCAGGGTCCAACCGAAAAACCTTATTGGGTAAGGACTCTTCATTCTCCTGACTTTATTCTCGTAAAGAATAAAAATAATTAAAATAATCTAACCTGGCCCTATTACTCCAGGACTGAAATAGTTCTGCAAACTGTGACTATTCTGGAAATGTCCCCTCTTAATTCTCATATAACGTTTTCCTCATAATATTACCACTTTTGTCTTTTTTTTTTTTTACTTTATTGTCCTAGGACTTTTTTTTTTCATATTAGTAACTTTCTCTTTAATACTCCCCCAAAACGTCTGTTTCTAATCTGTGGCTATACCAGAACTTAAAAGCTTCACATGTGACATGGTTTTATGAAATAATGAAGACCACAATGTTTAGATTTAACCAATTGACTTTTATATTCGTAACACACACACACACAAACACACACACACACACACACACACACACACACACACACACACACACACACACACACACACACACACACACACACACACACACACACACACGTGTATATATATATAAACGGTTGGTACATTTCCAATGCAGCACAGGAATGAGGCATCTTCTCTGATCGACGTTCATCAGAAGTTAACTTCTTTCTGCCACATACAATATGGCGGTGGGTTAAAATCCCAGTGGATGAAACTTTTCTGAAATACATGGACCACCAACAACCATACCACATTCACAGAAACGTAAATCCCCTTTCTTGTCCTTTTTCAACTTCAACAAATTGAATTTACCACCTCTCGATTAACCAGGCCAGCCAGATTGATAATGTGTAGCACTCTCCGTTCTACACATTATCAGTCTGGTACCGCTACCATGGAATTTGTTTGGGGGAAGGAGGGACATTCAGCAGAACTCTCCGAGCTGATTGGGCGAAGCGACGCCTAGTGCCCGCCTACCAAAGGTTGATTTCAGCCAATCATGGTATCAAATTGAAAACGCAAGTCGAGGCGATTCTTGTTCTTCTTTCAAAGAAGAAATCATGCATTCTGACAAAACAGATGTGATAGCAGCAGCTACGCATGCGTCCTCCTGCGCTCCCATGTTTGTGTTGGTTCAGCTGTGAGCTCGTCAGCTGCTTTCGCTGCACCGGTATGTCCCGCCTTAAATCACAATACTGCAACGTGATTGGTCCAAACCCTATCGGTTGAAGCCATAGACATGCAGTCCTTCATTGCTTCATGCTACAGCTGTAGTTCTGTTTTGGTACCCAGGAGTAATGTTGTTCTTTTAACATACTTGTTTTATGCCGAGCTGCTCGATTTTCCATGTGCTCGGTTTGGATGAAAGATTGCCCTGCTTTCTGGATCTTCTAATCCTTGCTACCGTGACCTCTGACCCCTGGGTGGCCTCTTAGGTAAGAAGGAAAGCACACGGGAATGCATTAACAACCGTTGCTGGTAAGCTCATTAACAACTATTGCTGGACGCTCAAGGCAGCAGCAGGACCCAGAAATAAACCTCACTGCTGACGACTAGATCAGGACCATGTGGTCACGTTCTGGGTTTATTTTGTTCTTGTTAATTCTGAACTTTCAGGGTTCAAGACCTTTATCTAACATTTGGTTTTATGAAAATAAGTTTGCACCTCAGTGTGTTCGGCTGTGCTGAAGTTATTTACAAGAGAGATCTGAACCAACAGAAATAGACAACACAACTGAAGAGATTTTTGTCTTTCAAATTTCATCACGGCTGCAGCAGAGACGTCAGCTCCCACAGCAATACACCGCAGGCCTTCCTAAATTACCTTCCCATCCTCGTTGCTGTCACGTAAATATTTTGCGTCCACCTTTTAAACCTGCAGAACATTTAAATGACAGCTTTCACCTGATTACATCTTTGATACTCTGTTGCACATGTGTCACATAGACAGAGGGAAATATAGTCTGCCGTTTCATTTTCCTTTGGGCTAAAATTAGTGAATGTGATAATTACAGCTGACAGTTTTTGTCTTGCACGTGCTAGAACCGCTGTTGCTATTCTGTTGGGTAGATAACCTGACTCCGCCAGATAGATTTGCTCCGCATATCCATCTGGAAACCTTCCGTTGAAGTAATTTTGGGAAGGGGCGAAAATACTGGTTAGCTGATTGGCCTATGTTGGTGATAGACGGGCCAAATGAACCAATCAGATTCGTCGTCACTCTGTTACGAGCGACGACGAAAACACAACCACAAGCCAAGCTACTCTTGCTGCTGCAGGTAAAGGCTCGTTAGCTCAGCAAAGAAATATTCTGTAATTCCGATAAAACTTGCTCGATAGCCGCGCTAACGCTAGTTTCATCGGCTGAAGCCGCCATGTTGTTTAGACTGAACTGACGCGCTTCCCGTTGCGTCACACCTCACCCCGCCTCAAAGCCAACGCTGATTGGACGTTCGTTTGGTGAACGGCTCCAAATTTTCTTTAACGGAGAGTAGCCAGACTGATCTGCGAGTGAAACCTTGAAAGCTCGCGAGATCAGGATGGTCTCACGAGGCTATTGGGTAGAGTCCAAACAAAACAAATAAACTTAAGGGGATATCTCAGGTTTTTTCTGAAGTGAGGCGTCATTAAGTTACTATCAGGAACAGTTTCTTTACTTGTAGTAGAAAGATGTTCAGTCACAGCCAGTTTGTTGCAAGCTAGTGATGTGGACACCCATTTTAGCTTATTTTAATGATTCAAAAACAATGAAAATATTGAAATTTGTGAGGCACAATGCAGTATTGAGAGATAGTATTGATGACCATTTCCTAAGAGGCCTTTGCAAAGTTTGTTGCTGTTTTCTCAGCCGAACAATGTTTTGGTTAAGCCAAGTTAAAACTCATTCATTTATGCAAACGTATTCCTACTCCTTGGCAATTTTTCATGTTTTCTTACCTCACAACCTGGAATTAAAATAGGTGGCTTGATAGTCAAATCACAGATACTCAATTGGATTGAGGTCTTGACTTTGACTAGGCCATTCCAACACATTTAAATGTTTCCCTTTAGATCATTTGAGTTTTGGACCAACGTCCTGCTGGAAGTTGAACCTCTGTCCCAGTCTCAAATCACAGGTAGACTGACCGGTTCTGCTAAAGAAAATCTCTTCATTTAGCTTTTCCTCCACTCAGACCAGATTCCCAGTTGCATGGTGTTCTTGGGGTCTTGGGATGTGTTGGGTTTGGGCCGAGCATAGCATTTTCCTTGGTGGTCAAAAGGTTTGGCAAACTCAAAATGTTGTACTTCTCTACAACTTTGTCCCTGACTTGTCTGTAGAGCTCCTTGGTCTTCATGGTGTGATGCCTGCTGTTTAGTGGTTCTGCAGCCTCTGGGGGCTCTCAGAAAAGTTGAGTTTGTATACTGACAGATCATGTGATGCTCAGGCCCTGTCCACACAAAGACGAATATGGTAGCCAGGTCACTTAATAACTCCTGCTGCACGCAATTTTTGTTTCTCATTGATGAAACACTGAAATGTGAGACATTTTTGGGGACAACTCTTGCCTGGGACAGGTTGTCCAAATCGGGGACATCTGGACATCTGGCTGTTAGTACCATCCTGTCTGAGGATGGTACTAACAGCCATAACAAAGCTAATATTTGCCTTGGCATGAACGCAACACCCGTTTACATTCACAGCCCCTCATAATAATGTCATTATAATGTCATTATGGCGATAATGTCCTCTTAGCATATTCACATTTTTAACCTCCCTGACTTCTGTTTTATTCCTTGCTGACATAAACAGTGTTTTATTATGACCTAGTTCCCAACACAACTACTCTGATTCACACATTTTTATTCAAATTCAACTATAATTATGACCGAAAGGAAGTTCATTTAGATTGAGTAATTATCCCTTTTTAATCCTCTCATTGTCACCAAAACAGCAAGCTGAAAATTGAAGTTGTCTTGGAAAAAGGCGGTGAAACACTCACTCATTCCCCAATTTTTCACCTCCGCTACAGCCATAAAATCTAAAATACATCCAGGTTGTTAAAAGATCACCATGCTCCTCCTTAATTAAATCCTGACTGTTTCAGCACAATAATTATTATTCCAATTATGTCAATCAGACACAACCTACTATTATTGTGGCTTTACTCATTTGCATGGTGGTCCAAAAGAAAAGTGATAGAATGTACTGCTGCAGCTTCTCTGCTTGTCTTAACTGTCCCCCCCCCCCCCCAATAAATACAATCACGGTGCAAAACAACTTTGATTTTGATCTGTTCGGTTTAAGAGTTAGTGCCTCTAACACCAGGCGAAGCCCAAGGGTAAAATAAGGTTAATTTGTTGGAACTCCATCCCTTTCTTTCCCAGAGATACCTTTTCTTAGCGTGCATTCAAATGGGAATTTCTCTAAATAAAGAACTGAATGTTTATCTCAATTACTGCGCAACTCCTCATCACTACGAAGCTGAGATTTTTACAGCAGGCATGCAGCTGAGCGCCTGCTAAAGGCAAGGAAAGACGGTGCTAAGGCATTAGAGGACAGCGGCCATGTGACCATGCTTGCAGGGATTGGTTTCCTGCAGATGTGACATCAGAGAGCCTCCCACTCCCCTCCTCCTCTCCTGTCTCTCCCACTCTTCCTCTGCCTCTCTCTGCCCATCTATCTCCCTGCACTGCTCTGTCTCCCTCCTCAGCATCCCCCCCCTTCTCAGAGATGGCGTGTGTCGATGCTGCTCAGGCGTCCGGGGCCTAGTGCACTCAGGGAGGACCCCCCCCCTCCTCCTTTCCCCTTATTTGGAGCCTATTCCCTTGGTTTCTCTTCTAGCGGCGTCCTCCACGGCTCCTGCAGTCTTCATTGCGCCTCTCTGCGCTGAGGGTGCCAGCGAGCCCGGCCCTCTGGGGCGGAAGAAATCATCATCGTGCTTCGCAGGGGAGCCGTGCACAATTAGCCATGCCCTGCCCAGGCTTCATCTGACCGCCTAGATCTGTCTTCTGCTGTCCACGTGTGCACCCGGAGGGCAACATAGGATGAAAATCTGCCACTATGATGCAAGGTAAATGTTCTGTGCGCTGCTTCTCTCCCGTATCTCTCTGCGTCCGCCTCTTGCCCTCTTGTGTCCCGCTTGGTCATTAAAGACAGGGAATCCGTTGATGTGATCTGTCATGCTGTGTGGAGCAAATGAGGTATGTGCTTGAACAGTTTAACACCCTGGCTGCAGTGTGTATGTGTGTGTGTGTGTGTGTGTGTGTGTACACGTGACAGTGTGTGTGTGACAGATTTACAGAAGGGCAACAGTGACGGTTGGGAGTGTGATGTAGGTTTAACATGTGACAGTGTGTGCCTTTGTATTGCTGGGTTTGTACATTCACAGGATACGGATCCACCTTGTAGACCTTGTTTTCAGAAACCAGGGAACAGGCTGCACTCATTCAGCACCGTGCTGCTACTGACCATTTGGTGTCTCGTTAAATGAAAGGTAGAAAGGATCACGCTTGCCGTTTGCAGAGAGTTTAGCGTGCACTTCTCTCCCTGCCTGGTGATGGATGGTGGCTAATATTAGCAAAAGGCCTGCAGTCATCCTGCTATGATGTGTTCACTGGCACGTGGGAATCCACACTGAAAGATGTCGCTTAAATTGGTCGCAGACCTCGGCAGCGGCACATTCACTGTTACATCATCTTAGAAAGGTATATCACTTTAATTTTTCAAGTTACAACTGCATAGTTTCCTGAAAATAATAAAAAGTGTGCAGTGTATTTGGTATTTAGCCACCATTTAGCCACCATTCTTCTGTAGAATGACTTTTAGCTGCAAAGACTGTTGGAGTATGTTCTGCATGTGATCCAAAAAGTAAAAGTTTGGTCTACATTGTTGAATTTCTTCAACACTTTTAGCCTTGACCTGTCTCTGCTGTGTTCCTTGGTCTTCATGATGCTGTTGATTCATTCATGTTCTCTTACAAATCTGTAAGGCTTTCACAGAACACTACTGAACACTAGTGAGGTCAAACTACACACAGTGGACTTTGATTTCTAGTTATGTGACCGCCTAAGGCAGTTGGTTGCTCTGGATTTTATTTATGCTAGTTATCTGAGTTGAGTGGCCGAACACAAATAAGGCACGCTTTTCAGTTTTTATTATTTGTAAAAGAAAAAAAAGAAGTTTGTGGTTGCAGTGTGACAAAATGTAAAAAATAATTAAGTGACATAATTTTTTGTACAAGCCACTGTAAAGATATGCATAATATGGAAATTCTGATGTTATTTTTTGCAAATAGGTAGAGAGTGTGATCTAAATGTAAAGTAGGTGCTGGTGTTACAAAAACTTTAGTTTGATACATTCCAGTTCTACATTTAAAACCCTTAAGAACCACAGAGAAAGACCTCGTAAATTTATTGTAATGGGCTTTGTCAAGAACCCTACTTTTGAGAATTTACCCTGCAAAAATAACTAAATGGACCTACTTTCCTGCCTTACTCTGAGAAAGGTTGCCTTCACAGTAAAAGTCTTGTTTGAGTTGTGACAAAAGCACATATCTAAATCATAAGTACTTCCAACCTGTGCTAGAACCATAGTGGAAGCCAAAGTAATGATCTCTGGTTCAGATTTTACTTTGGTGTGTTATTTCCAGATGCTGACAGTAGTTTTTGTAGGTATTTCATTTTCTGCTTTCCAGGACTCTGGCTGGAAAGAATTCATACACTGGTTTGGGAGTCAAATTTCAGAAACGTGACCTTAGCGATACATATCTGGAAGAGATGTGTACCCATTGGTGTTTGAATTATCTGAAATATAAATATGTGATAGATAGACTCAGCATCTTGAAAGGTCAAAATGATCAGATCAATCACTTCACATGTGTAAGACAGATATTTAGTGGTGATGAGTTAGTCTCTCAAATTGAACTTAAGCTGCATAACGGTATTGTGATGGCACTATTTCTACACTATTCCAAAAAAGACACCTAAATACAACTGTATTTTTCCTCAGTGCCTGACAATAAATCAGAATAAACCCTATATATTTTTAGCCAGTTAGGGTTGCTATGATTATTTCATTTTGCTCAATGCCAAAATAATGAAAGAGTTTTTCATTACCTTCGTCAAACAATTACATCCAAGTATAAACACCATGGGAATGACCAGCTAGCATATCATTTCCAGAAGAAGATGGTTATGACACAGTTGCACCAGCTCTGTCAGGAGGAGTAGGCTAAAACTTCAGCTAACTATTGCGAGAAGTTTCTGAAACGGGACCCCAAATTTGTTCAACCCAGCTCATACAAGTCAAGACCTATTCTATCCTGTAGTAAAGGAATTTAAGTTAGCTTCTGATTGTGTAGAAATTTGATCTTATTTTTTTGGAGTTTAGTATATGTAAAACAAGAAACGGACACAATTTAAATCATAACTGACCTTAAAGACGAAAGGTTTAGTCTGATTTAACTAAAGAAAGTGAGTGTATGTAATTATTAGGTTTAAACTGTATAAGCTTGAAAACTCTGTAGCTTTAAGTTGCCATAAAATAATACCCTAAATCTAATCAGTATCATGATCTACAGTAGTATTGTGCCCTTTTTAGATACCTGACCAATACAGTTTAGGGAGCTGCAGTCTCTACTTTTGGTCTTCCTTAACAGGAAGAGATATTTTCGTCCTGGCAAGAATGTTGGGTGTGTGGAGAAGTTAGATGCCCTTTATCTGACCCTAGACATGTATAAGTCCTGGATAGAGGGAAGGTCAGCCATCATGATCCTCTCTGCGGACCTAACTGTTCGTTGTAGTCTAGACCTGTCCTGTATAGTGGATTGGCCAAATCACACGGTGTGAGACAAACACAGGACGGGCCGAATAATGGCAGTATAGACGGTGAACAGGCTCAGCAGCTCCTGTGGAAGGTTGTTCTTGTTGAGTTGCTGCAGGAAGTTCAGTCTCAGCTTGCCTTCTTCCAAACTGTCTTATGTGGGATGTTGTGCAATTACATGCTTTTAAGTTATTTAATATTTATCAAATAACTCTCGGTCTGTTAGGTATTGTCTGGTGAATACTAGCCCAATTTGCTTTGATATTCAAGCCTTCTTCAAACAGCAAACTCTGCATTCATGTGAAATAAATGAGTGACAACTTATCTTTAAGTATCAGAATTTATAAACAGAAATAAATGGTCATCCAGGAAACACATTATATAATGTTGCATTAACAATATATTTCAATCAACAATTAGTCTTGACTAGGCTAGTGAGACTAAACTAAAGCTACTGATCAAAATTTATATTAAAGAAACTAAGGATTTATGTACTCACAAAAGAACAAAAAGACAAATAAAAAATGGTTGGTTGAAAACCATCACTGTAAGAATTATTCAATGAATTTCAGAAGTCAATGAGGATCTAAGTTAGAGAATCAAAGTTAATCTTAAAGAATTTGGAATGAGGTTAATTTACCTCAACTGCTTTAGAACAACATTTGGTATATGCTCAACCCATTCACAATACAAATCCATCCATATGTGCATAGATCCATGATCCATACATCATCAACCCTTCCTCTTCCGCATATCCAGGGTCGGGTCTCGGGAGTAGCAGCCTTAGTAGGGAGGCCCAGACTTCCCTCTCTCCAGCCACTTGGGCCAGCTCCTCCTGGGGGGGAGGAGCTGGCCCAGCAGAGAGACATAGTCCCTCCAGCGTGTCCTGGGTCTTCCCCTGGGCCTCCTCCCGGTGGGACGTGCCCGGAACACCTCACCAGGGAGTTGTCCAAGAGGCATCCTGACCAGATGCCCGAGCCACCTCAACTGGCTCCTCTCGACGTGGAGGAGCAGCGGCTCTACTCTGAGTCCTCCCCGGATGACTGAGCTCCTCACCCTATCTCTAAGGGAGAGCCCAGACACACTACGGAGAAAACTCATTTCGGCCGCTTGTATCCGGGATCTCGTTCTTTCGGTCACGACCCAAAGCTCGTGACCATAGATGAGGGTAGGAACGTAGATCGACTGCAGACGCAGCACCAATCCGCCTATCGACCTCCAATTCCATCGTTCCGTCATTCGTGAATAACACCCTGAGATACTATAACTCCTCCACTTTGGGCAGGATATCCTCCCCGACCCGGAGAAGGCAGTTTACTCTTTTCTGGCTCAAGAGCAATGCAACTCAGAGTGAGATAAAACATTATTTGAGAAAATGACATTTTAAAGAATGATTTACTAAATAAAAAAAACATAACCTTTAGGACACTCGATTTTAATTATTGTAATTATTTCTCCAGAAATATTTCAACTCAAATTGGTAACTTAAGAATGTCAAGGGCACTGTAAGGGGATGATGACTGAAGTTATGTTGGGAGCGTATCAGGGTCAAGCCGTTAGCTTGATAGCTTTACCTTAAGTTACACAAAATACTATTAATCAACATTAATATTCAGTGATGTCATATAGAAACGTCAACAGTTTCACAGATGATGTGCAGTCATTTATGTTGAGAGAGGAGTCAAAAAGAACACACCCCTGGGGGTGCTATACTGATGGTTCTTGTGCGGGAGAATATGCTCCCCAGTATTACCTGCTGCTTCCAATTAGTCAGGAAGAAGGTGATGCGCTGACTGCTGGAGGCCAGCACTGTGAGCTGGGTGAGCCTCTGCTGAATGATGTTTGAGTAGGGGTTGAAGACCGAGCAGACGTTTAAAAATAGGATCCTGACAGTGTTGCATATTTGCATAAGGAACTTATTGGCATGCATATCATACAGCTGTGTAAAGGTGCATTCACGTTGAACACGAATGTGTCAGGCCGAGCGACAGACTTACTTGATATCCATATAGGTGCCACATGGGAGCGACGTGATGAAAAGCGATGTTACGTGAAGCCACAGAGGCAATTCTACTGACGCAATACACGCAACTTCGGCAATTAAAGCGGTGCCAGAGCGACACGTAACCTGCAATGGATGCGAAGCGAAAGCTGAACTTTGTGTCTTCTCACTCCACGACAACCAATCAGGAACTGAATGTGGCTGTGATGTGGGGTGAAGCACTGCTTTCATTCTACAAGCAGATAGAGACTGCCTGCGTGAGTTGTATGATTCAACCAATTATTACTACCGAGATGAGTCCAGAAAGGACCAAGCCTGCAAAATAGTGAGTGGCGAGGCTGGAATGGCAGGGAAGTGAAAGCACCACTAGATGGTGCCATTGTACTGCTGTATTTCTGGCTTGTCGCCTGTTGTTCAATTGCTCTTGTCTGCTGTGCGAATGGCCGGCAATAATGTCGGGCGAGTGACAGCAAGCAAAAGTGGTGACTTTGTGGTGCCAATGTGAAATGTTGAGTGGGGCACTGAATATGTTGTCTGTATTTTGGAAGTTGATGGAGGAGGTCTGTACTGTTGAAATCCCAGAAAACAATGATAACAGACTATAAGTGTTTAGTGGGCTGCTTTTCTGCCATTGCGTTACAGGGGTTGTGGTGGGATGTAAACACCGGCCAGAACAAACAAGGAGAACGTCTTTGGTAAATAAAAAATGTTTAGAGTTTATAACAAAATACTGAATGTCTTCTGTAATAGTTTGATATTATTACACCCACCTTTGTTTATGTAAAAGCAATTCCACCTCCTCTCTCTTTCCCCGAAGACTGCGCACTGCAATCTGCACACAGCAGCTGGACGGCTGGCATCTGTTGTGGCCAGTCCGGGGTATGCTCAACGAGCCAGAAGTTGGTTAAACAGAAGGCGAAAGATCCATGGAAATATGAGTTTTAAAAGACTAAGAAGCAGCACTTTGTCCATTTTACTAGCCAGGGGGTGGACATTAGACAGTTGGATGGAAGGAAAAGGTGTGAGGAGTCTCTGTGTCATGGTCTGGGTTTTTGTTTGGACATTTTCTGGACTTCTGTCACCCCTCAGCCATTATCCATCAGCCCAGTTCACCTTCAGCCACCATCCTACCCTTGGTTATTTCCATCTGTTGCCACTAATTAGGTTTACTCAGTCCACCTGCCCACCAGCACACATAAACCCTCCTCAGCCATCTCTTTGCCGCCGGAACGTCACTTTCTCTTCCTCTACTGTGTCCTGCTGCTGACACTCAAAGTTGCCCGTGTCTCCATGCTGCCATGCTCCTGGTTCCCCCCACAGTCCCAAATGCCTGCTTTACCTGCCCTGGTGGTCCCCCGGTTAAAACCGCCAGATCTGCGCCGCTTTAAGCTGCACCATTTGGAATCCTGTTCATCCCCAACCGCCTGTTCGTGCTACTATTAGTCTCCTGCTCCATGCTACTGTTCATCTGTTTCATCTGCCACTATTCATCCTTTTAAATAAACTTCTTAATTGTGACACTGTGTGTGGCTGAATTCAGGTTCACCCGCCTCAGTTCATGACACCGAACAGAGTCTTCACCAGCATGCCTGCCTTTTTACCTTTTTGAGTCTGTGGTAAATCCGATAGAGAGCCGCTGCACTGCCAGCCAGGGTCTCAGTGAAGTTGGGGTCAATGAAATATGGAGGAAGAAAATGCCTTAGGAGGGCTGTGATGTTTATGATTTCATCTCTTGTGAAAGTGATTAGAAAATATGGGCAGAGAGCAGAGTAAACACACAAAAACACAAAAAGTACAAGAGAATGAAGTAACAAAGCTGCCATCTGTGTCGCCATCTTGAAATGCAGAGCACTTCCTGTAGTGTTACGCTAAAGCTAGCATGTTCACTCTACTTTGATTGGACTCCTTGATGACATATTTCAGAGAAGTTCAAGGTACTCATGTGTGGACAAAACCAACAAAACAGCAAATTTCGACAGCAGGACTTGTTGGCAGGCTTTAAATAACAGTACAGCGTACAACAACAATAATGAGTTAGGTTTAGTCACGGGTCTCTGATATTGTCATTTAAATTTGTTTTCATTAGGAGACATACTTGTATTTACTTTAATTAGTTAAAATCTTTCCATTGTAGTACTGTCTCCAGTAGGTCCAGCATCACGTGGAGGTCTAATTCTGTAAGAATGTTGAATGGAGCAACCAAAATAAATCTTTTAATAAAAAGCCTTTCATAAAGCAATAAATAAACTGAGTCAGGGGTCTTCTCTCTTAGATCCAAGACAAAGAGATGTATAAGCTGCCTTAAAGGGTCCAAAATTGGACTTACTGTTTTTGATCTGTCTCTTTGGACTCTGACTCTGTAATTACTTATGTAAAGAAATCCAAGGAAATTAATTGTTAAAATGTATCTAAATGTGATCCAAACTGGCACAAAAGAGACCCTTACTCGAGTGTATTTACAGATACTTAATGTTTAATGAGCTTCTCCTCAGGCTACTTCATAAATGGGTTACAAAAACAAGCTTTGCTGGAATACAGAGTGATCTACATTGCTGAGTAGTTGGATACTCCCATAATTGTACTGTATAATGGCCCTGAAAACCCCATCTTGTAAAGTGTTGTCTGTTTATTATTGAGAAAAGCTCATGGCGTAAGATGTATCTACTCGTCTCATGCATCAATTCACAGTATTTATTAGCAGCTGAGAAACTGGGAAAATAAAAATCAGAGAATGGAAGAATGTGTTGTACCCAAAAAACATGCAGACAGTAGTTGGTTGACCTCGGTCTATGCTTCATCAAAAAATTTAGAAAAGACACATCAATGAATCCTATTTTCCATGGCATGGACATCAAGGAATATGTTATTAACAATGTGGATGTCCATAATTCGGTACAGACCTGAAACTGAGTTAAGTTAGGAGTGAAAGGAGCAGACTTCCAGTGATCACCACGTTCAGCATTTCAAGGTTCCCTGGGTTCGGGTTCTGACTCAGTGTCTTTGTTTACGCCTGCGTTTATGTACTTCTGTATGTGGTAGTTCACACCTTTTCCCACTGTCAATATCATCACTGCTGAAGTGATTAACTTCTGTTGCATCAGGCAGTAAATAATCATCAGAATCCTCTTCAGGAAAATTAGGTGGATTCAGAGTCATCCAATGGTTGTTCTAAATGTAAGAGGTCCATATAAGTAATATGTTCGTCCACAAATGGAAAATTTGCTTCTCCATCTGATAAATCTTTAACATCAGAGTTGTCTACAATTGCCATTAGCAGTTTTTGACAATGTAAGTTTCCCTGTAATGATAAAATCAACCCTAAATTCAGATAAAAATCTATACCACAATTAGGTGGCTAATGCAACTTGCAAGATAATTATTTGGTTGAAAGATTTACCACTCGCAAGAACTATTTACACTTGGGAATCATTATAAATATTTCCAGATTAATTAAATCAAAATATGTGACTAAATAAATACAACTTCAAATTACCATTTATATTTGTAAACTCTTCTAAATATTTCCAGGTTTATCCAACTACATGGCACAATCAATGACGAAATATAGCCCTGATGTCCTCAAATGTGTACTTCATCTTTACCAATGTTGTGCTTTGCTTCAGTTGTAAAAAAAAATGTCAAATTTGCATGCCTTATGAATCTAAAGACGTAATTGTGCATAGAAACATTGGTTTCAAGCATGAAATATAATTTAGATAATGTCCCTGGCCATTTTTCTTATGAGAGTTGTTGTAGACGATTTTTACTGGGTTCCCCGCCATCTTGCTTCCATTCAAATAAGTGTAATATTGTCATCTTACCACTAGAGGTAGCTGGTAGTGTCTACTAATGAAGCCAGAGGGTTAAAGTTGAAAAAAATGGGGGTAGAGAGGCAAAAATGCAACGTCCCCGGAGGTGGATGCAGGGTCTCAGGAGGTTAAAGACATGTGGACGCATCACATTTCCCAATGACAATTATAACTTTTCCCTTTGGGTCTTTCGGTCCAACCAGTCGGTGCCTCGTGTGAGTTCGGTCCACTTTGGTCATCCAAGGAAGGCAGTGAAAAGGGAAAACGTCATTTCAGCAGCAGACTCTGGCCATGCAGCCATGGGCTAGTCTGCGGCTCTGCAGCAGCCACATGTGGTCAGGATCGGAGGCCCGATGCCCATCGTGGTTCAGGCCTGTCTCCCTCCTCCTATGTCTGAGGCAGGAAGAAAGTTAAGGCTGGGTGGCAGCCCCCTCAAGGGCTCCAGCAAGAAGAAGCAGACTGAGCTTTGTCCTGTGGGAGGAAAGTTTTATAGCAACAGGGAGAAGTGGTCTGAGAGAAGTGAGTCTGGTCAGAAGTGAAGACTGGAAGTCTGTGGTGGCTTGCAGAGGTGGCTAGATAGCCACCCGGCAAACCCAGGGAGGCAGAGCAGACTGGGTCTCAGCTAGGAGTGCTCAGACCTTTGTATGTGGGGGGAGGTTTAAAGCATGGGCCCTGCTGAAAGGTGGCTCCTTGGTGGCTGTGGGGAAATTCTTTGCTTAAAACACATTTTGATTCCTTCCCCATGGTACATGGTCAGAATTCAATCTGACTTCATTATTTCATCATGCCTTTAATATGGCACAACATCAGAAAGTGTGTGAAACACAGCTCATTACATTTTATGACGTCAGAAGCAAAGTCCTACATTTCTGAGGCAGGAGGAAAACCTTTTCTTCAAATTTTGTTTACAAATACCTCACATAAACCACAGTGAAATGTTTTAATAGCTGAATTATCAACGAGTCATATGAAGGAGGTTAAACATGCTCCTACTAGCCTACCACTTGGGCAAACTGATTTGCTGAAAACTATCAGCAGGAAAAGACGCAAGTTTATTAAGGACTAGCTGTTTGTGTCAAGTCAGATGTACAAATTTACATGTTATCCCTAGGTAAAGGCGTAATCAGGAGCAAATTAATGGTTGGCGATGCGAATGGTGCGAACTGGCCGAATAGAGCGAAGCAAAACTGCGATACGAGCGGTGGACGCGCAACTACAGTGAAGCAAAATTTTGCTCGAATTCAACTGTCTGAACTTTTATGTCAATTCGCGTCGCATTAAGGTCCTCCTCGTCCATTTATTTAAGTACAAACATTTTTTTTATGTGTTACACATTTAACACATAGCAGAAAGACGCTCCTCCTATTTGATGACACGGTGAAGCGAGCTGGGCAAAGTTTTACTGCGTTGTCTGCGCAAATTGTTTACGAGAGAGAGGGGCGAAATGTGAAGCGACCAACGGCAGGAGATCAACGCAAAAGTTTCGCCTTGTTCGCATTCGGTGTGAACGTACCTTTAAGTAACCCGGATATGTTGGGGCCTCAAATTCTTGTGGCATTTGAAAATGGCACAGGACCCAAACAACTGTTTAGAGTTTAGCAGACATTTTCATGTGGACAGCTTATCTTCTTTCATTTTCACATATGGTTATGGAGAGACTTCCAACGCAGATCACGACACCTCCGGTCATCCTGCGTTGCCAGCCTTTAACTTATAACTTTAACTTCATGTTTCGTGATTTACGACTTGTCAGACGGAGCTCAGAGGCATCTCGTCTTTGCGAGCTCAAGTACCAATGTTTTGTTCAAAGCAGCTAAGGAGCAAACACAGTCATAAATAAGGTTTATGAAATTCCATTCTTTATGCTTTCTCAGATTGCTGCTTTGGTTTATTGATCTGAATATATTTTTCTTCTACATGTCCTTCAGCCCTTCCTCACCAGCGTCTTTGTGTCCAGTTGTTCCTGTTGCTCCTCTGTCATTCCTTGAGCATCTCTGATGAAGCCTTACTTCACCTTAGCTTGTCTTTCTGTTTTATGCAGTAAATAAGGGGTGGACTCAAACCATCTATGCTAAGCGTTCTCCACCTAGCTAAGACTGCTAATTGACTAAAAAAATATCAGCATTAATGTATTTTTTATTTTATTTCTGGAAACTGTAGTTCCACCAAGGCTTGCAACACTGTTAATCCTGTTTGCTGTTGAGTAGCTTTTATTGACATGGCAATAGACTGAATATACAAGCCACTCGAGCTGTAAATAATTTTATGATGACTTTTCTCTCCGTTTTCTGCGCCAGGACTGAAAAAACGAACCAGGAGAGCTCTGGGCTTAGGGAAGAAAGACAAGGACACAGATGCAACGTGAGTTTGCTCCAATGCTCGCATGTTTATGCTGCAAGGCCAGTCTAGATGCAACCTAATAACTGAGGCAACAAAAAAATGATAGAAACGTTTGAAGTACTGTTAAAGGTCCTTTTATGCAAGCTTTCTTTTGCAAAGCTTTTAACTGAAGATCAGGAAAAGTTTTACATTCTGACACGTGAAAAATGTTTAAAAAGAAAATATTTTTATGTTTCTAATCTGTCAAAAGTCAGGTGACTTGCACGCCACTGATGAGGTTTTGACAACGTTTTCCACCAGTGTAACACGTCTCTCTGATTTTAAACAGGAGCTCACCTGACAAAGAGGGAAGCGAAAGTGGAAAGAAAGGAAAAGTATGTAAACTTTAGTCCTCATTCAAATTATGTTCTCCATGTTTGTGGTCCCAAAAAACGAAAACAAAAAAAATAAAACTTAGTCAGATTCCTAATTTCATTGTTTATAATGGGATTAAACTAGAATAGGAAGGTGTAATCCATGCTAGTTGAGGAGTTCATGCCCATTCAACAACTGCAAGGTCACCAGCTCTGGCGGCTGCAAGAATAAGCCTCAGTTACTCCTCCACCTTCATGCTTTATACTACCCTATGACAGGTTTTAAATAACCAATATTGTTTTGGTTTCAGAAAAAAACCAACGGAGCCCCCAATGGTTTCTACGGGGAGATTGACTGGGACAGATATGTAAGTATCCACAGCGTATGCCTTGTTTGCCTATCGAGATCCTCTCTTTTGTTTTGGATGTTAGAGAACAGGCCGACACTCTGTAGCTCTGGCATGAAACAGTGTGTTTGGCCTGGGTGCGTCATGGTTTCAAACGCTGTTTGGAGAGAGTTATAGCTGAGTGTTTTGGACCTCGGCCAGGAAGCCCAACATCTTGAGCAAGAGATTTGCGAAGCCGAAACCCCATTTGCGAGCAGAGCTTCAGCTTATGCCTCTTATATTCCCTCCTGCAGGCCTCGCCTGATGTCGACGAGGAGGGCTTCAGCCTACGGCCGGGTGAGGGAGATGATATCCTTTCAGCAAGATGAGGAAGCAGCGCTCTCGGAACATGTCGCTGGCATCGCTATTGACTTGTTTGCCAGAGTGACTCTTCGGCTGAGTGCCTTTTAGCATTAAATAAGACCAATCAATAGCGCCCGCTCCCCACATGTTTGTCTCTGCAGTGGCTAAATAGGAGGAGCATTGAGTAAGATGAACGCTGGAAAATATTCACAGTAGTGCGGTTGTTCTGCAACACTTCAGTCACTCCTTCCACATACTCAGTGCCACCTTACCCACTACAGCTTTACCCAAAGGTTTTTTTCCCATAGACAAAGAAATGGAGGAAGCATTTAGAATCCTTGAAGGCTAACCAGTTCCCTCTACTTTCAGGCAGAGCCATCAAACCAGTCATAAGACCATGGGCTGATTTTAAATTATTCAGCTTTTTAGTTATCTTTTACCCTTTTCATAAAAATCACTGCCTTAATGATGTTTTGTGAACAAAATCTGTCTGCTGCCACACCTTTAAAAAGAATCAATCATCTATAGGTCCCCGCGTAGTAACGCGGTGTGGCTTTTAAATAACAGTGACATTAAAAAAATGGCCAGAGATTCATTTTCTTTTCAACAGCTACACAAATATATTAGAAATATTAGAAAAAAGTGTGAAAAAAGTGAGAAACAAAACAAGCATTTTAACTGCGTGGTGATCATCAATGTTGCGGCTGGAAGGCGAGGATGTAAGGACTGGCAGTTGTAAGGAGAATGTAAACAATAAGACTGACACATAGAAGCGAGTTTAAAGGTGATTTGCTTGAGAGACATTTAAGACATTCCACTCTTTTCCACACTTGTTATTGTTCAGTCAGGTGCACTTTTACGTAAAACTCAGACAGTTCAAGCTGCAAGCTCCGCAGCTAGAATATGACTCTGATCACTGAGAAGCTGTGATGGATGCAGAGACCGAAGCAAAAAGCAACCGGGGGAAGGCGCTCGTCTTCCCAGCTTAAAACTGCTATGGATGTATTTGAATACCCGTTTGAAGTTTTTACCTTGATTTAATTCCCACACATGCTATTGCCTCACTTATGGGGCAGGTCTAGCACAGCAGCCCACCAGATGACATGCACAATCCACATTAAAGGGTTTAGTTTTTGTAACTTGGGCATAAATGAATCAGGAAGAGTGTTCCAAATATTCTCTCGTTCAGCCGCCATAGCGCACCTCGCTTTTAATATTGGATGAAATCACATACCTTGGATCATGTTCCGCGTACAGCCGTGTTGGAGCTAGCTGGCTGGAATACAGTCAGCCTGCTTGGAGATCGCCGTTGGTTGTTTAAACCACATCCCAGGCAGATTTTCTAGAAAATGTTTGCCATTTTATTGCTAATTTCAGCTACCATGCCCTGCATGGCTTTCTGCCTCACTTCAGCCTTTTCAGCTCATTTAAGCTCAACCCTCACGTCATCGTGGGACAGAAAGGGGCAGCCACTTTGAATTGGTCTCGGATATCTGCGCAGGCTGAACGAGTCGCACTTTGCCCTTGACAAGTGTTCACCAGCTTCCAAAGAAAAGCACTTCTCCTCCAGCGACTCAGAAGACGACGAGGACAGCAAGAAAAAGTTCAAAATCCGCATCAAGCCGCTGGTGGCGGACAGCGCCCGGTGCGTGCCCCCGTCCATGGACGAGCTGAAAGCCTCGGTGGGAGGCCTGGCCCTGTCTCCGTCTCTGGTGAGGACGCCGAGCCGAGCGCTGAAGCGCGCTGAGCACCGACACACCTGTTCTACTTTATAACATCTCTTTAAGTCTCTCACTGTTTTTGTCCTTTCTGCCGACTCACTGCTGTCCCTGTGTAGAGGAGAAGTCCGGTAAGCCCCTCGTGCTTTTTTGTTGTTGTTGTTTTTTTTTAATAAATGTCTCACCACCAAGAAGCAGTCTGCTGGCATGTGTTGATGTGGTGGAGGATCTTGTTTTGTTTTTATGATTGTCTCTATGGAGCTCTCCCTGTTTCTGCATGTGGATTATGTGTCAACTTTGTTCCTTTTTGGCCCTAAAACCGACCGATGTTTTGTGAATTCTTTCTGTTTAGTTAAAACTTTACTTGAACCTTTCTGGCAAAGCACATGTGTGACATAATGCAAAGCAAACAGAGACAGCTCTGACCCAGTGATCTGGTCTCAGCGCAGCTTCCCATGCCGCATGGGCTGGCCCGTTCTGTGCGTCCTGAGTTAATGTTGTCCAAAAGGCACCTATTGCATTATGGGAGCTTTGCGGTTAAAGTAAAGAAGATGTGCTGTATCCAGTTTTAGTTGGTGTCCAGTTGACTGATTTGTCACTCACTTTCTGACCCAGGTCTGTTCTCTCTTCCTTTTTGCTGGTCTCAGAGACGCAGTCCGGTGAGTTTGCCTCTCTTTCTGCCAGCCGGAAAGACGACCTCCTGCTCTCTGCTTTACGTTTCGCTGCACCGAATGTACAAATCCAAAAATGGATAATCAAGCGTTTTCACAGATGATTTGGGACAAAGAGTGTTATCTTATTAACAATGGTATCCTTTTAAGCTTAATAGTTAGTAAAAAATATATAGTGAATAAAAGAAGTATGAAATGTAGGACCTCGAGACTAAATAACTCATTCGTCCCTTCTGTATCACGCTTCTAACTGGTGACAGTTCTCTGTATTCATGTACTGTACGTAGTAATACTAATCTTACTGCTGTTTTATTTTGCACATCCTTCTTAGTTCATTGCCAGCAGCTGATTTACAGCATTTGAACAACACTTTTGGTATTTTGTGTATATTTATATTTTGTATTGCTAAAATAATTAAAATATACATTTTCCAGCTCAAAATACATTTCCATTAAATAATGACTGAACAAATATACAATATTTGTAGAAATTCAGGTTTACTTTAGTAAGAATTATTTTTGGATGTCATTTATTTAATAGATACATCTGGATGCACCCTAGATTTTCTATATTTTTAACCTTTTTGTTCTTTTTACATTTTGCAGGGGATGATAAAAAGAAACTTGTCATGTGAGTAAATTTATTTGGTGTAAATTTTTTCAATGTTTTTTAATTATTATTATTTCTGTCCCAACTTTCGAGCCAGTATTTTAAACTGCAGTGCCTTGCAAAAGTATTTATACTTCACAAATTTTTCTGGTTACAAACAAAACACTTCAGTGTAATCTATTGGTATTTTATGTGGTAGAGCAACAAAAGGAAGTATATATCTGTAAAGCTGAAGGAAAGTGTTGATATTACCCTATATTTAATGCAAAACAAATCTGGAAAATTTTGCATGCACTTGTTCTCAACTTCGTTCATGTTGATACCCTGTAGAGTCACCGTTCACAACAACTACTGTCCTTTGAGGGTGTGCCCCTAGCAGCTTTGCAGGTGCAGAGACCGAAAAATTGCAAAATTGCTCAAGCTCAGTGAGAGATACAGAGCACCTGTGAGCATCACCTCTCAAGTTTTTTGAGACAGACACATCCATCCATCCATCCATCATCTATCTATCTATCTATCTATCTATCTATCTATCTATCTATCTATCTATCTATCTATCTATCTATCTATCTATCTATCTATCTATCTATCTATCTATCTATCTATCTATCTATCTATCTATCTATCTATCTATCTATCTATCTATCTCTCTCTCTCTCTCTCTCTCTCTCTCTCTCTCTCTCTCTCTCTCTATATATATATATATATATATATATATATATATATATATATATATATATATATATATATATTTTATTATTTATATACACACAGACAGACTAAACACACTTCCTGAGAAGCTTCAGCGTGCAAATAGTCTTTAGGGTCTGATAAGACTAAGGACTATCTCAGTTGGATTTAGACGTCGACTTTGACCCATTCCATCGCATGAATAATCTTTAATCTTTTTTTTCTTTTTTTTGTAGCTCTCAATGTATGTTTAGGGCCTGCTTCTTGTGAAAAGGTGAAGCTCTGTCTCAGCCTTAAATATCTTGCAGCTTCTGTCAGTTTTGCTTTTTGTGTTAACCTGTATTTACAGTTTGCTAATAACTCTACCAATAACCCCATCTATGTTGAGAAAAAGCATCCTGACATCATAATACCATGATACCATAATACCTCTGTTTCACCATTGGGATGGGGTGTTCAGAGCCATTTAAATTGACAAAATATTAAAAATTGTAAGGGGTATGGATACTTTTTAAGGCACAGTATTTGATTACACTTTATATTGATTACACTATCAAGGCTATTTTTAACAAGCAAATTGTATTGTTAAGTCTTATTAATTTGATATGCAGACTAATATATGAGTTTCTGTATTGGTTTTTCTTATTATAGGTGAGGAAATTGCCAGACCCAGACGCTCAACCCCAACGCCAACTTATGCATCTGAGACGGCGAGGTTTGTGACTAACTCTTGTGAAGTGAACAATATTACCAAAGCCCTAAAACTTTCAAATGGTATTCTTACATAGTCTTGAAAGGTTCAGACAAGTCTGGGGTAGGATTTTCAATGTTTTACAAGTCTGGATAAGTTTGGAAATTTTGCATGCAAATTTTTTTGAGTTGTTCCATTATATAAATGATAAAAACCTGAATTTCTGAAAAATAAAGGGCATTTTACATTGATTTATTGATCTGTGCTGGTATAATCAGGTTGTATTACAGGTGACTTGTAACAAGGGGCTTATCTGTAATTTTTCATGACACCTTCATGTAACTTTTCTATGACTTTCTTTTATGTGACACCCAAAACAGAGAACCCAATATTCAAGCCAGATACGGTTCTACAATTTTGAATATTTATTAATGATGACGAACCTTCAGCAGCAGGAGCCTGCCGATGTCGAGAGCTGGCTGTGACAGGCAGGTGGGCAGAGACTGGAATCTGTTCCATACGGCAGGCGTGGGTCAAATGTGGGAGGGCAGAGACAGGCTGGCCTATCTGCAGGGCTAGGCAAGGCTCGTTGTTGTGAGATCAGTCCAAGTTATGTCCAGAATACAGAAGGCAGCATAGAGGTCCGACAAGGGCTTGGCAAGGCAGGAAATCTGTTGACACGTGGTCAACGGATTCCTACTTGGAATCAGGTAGAAAAAAACGCTGGACATCTCAAAGTTTTCAATAATCTGGCAACTGCCATTCTGCTGAAGTCAGATATACACGGGGAGATGAACAGGCGAAAGGTGAGCTTGACTGAGCTGCTTGCAGGTGCATCAGATAATCTTGATTGCAAATGTGCAGGATGATTGTTGCAGCAAGCAGAAAAACAGGCCTGAACACTTTTATGCAAATCACACGGTACTTTCTTGAACTTTAATTCTCAAGACCCATTGTTTGTAGTCTAAACATAAGCTTTTTGATGTCTGAAAATGATCAGTTTCTCTTCAGACAAATTTACTTCAACCAGATCTGTAAATGATGGTGACAATTGAGCAGACATATGTACTTGAAGAGAAACGGATCTTTTCAGCCTTTTTTCAATTGTTTAGAGCTATCGGGTTAATTTTAGAAGTTAATTTAATTTTCATGCACCATTTTTAGTTCTATGAAGATTTTATAGAACTTCTCCAGAACTTTCATTTAACTTCCATGAAGGTAAACAATGGAAATGTACCCACTTACAAGTGTCATACTACTGCTCACTTACTGAAAGCCAGTAAGTTTAAGGAGCGTGACAGCATGTCCCATTAAACCTCAAGGAGAGTACTCGGAAAGTTCCAGTAACGTTCAGTAATACCTGGTAGGTTTCCTTAAACTGTGAGGCAGGGGTCACCACCACCCTTTTGAAACTGAGAGCTACTTCACTGGTGTGTCATACAAAGAGCTACCAGTGCTGACCTTTGAACTAGAAGAGTCACCTTAACTGTATGTAAAATAAATAAATTTGTCAAACTTTGTTATAGATATTGTCATTTTTTAAATCTATTTACATTCAAGTGTGATTAAACAAAAAGAGTAACGGAATAAAATAAAGTTTAGATGCAGCTCACTGGTGGATTGTACCCCCATGTTGGTGACCCCTGGGGAAGTACCCAGTAAGTTTCTAGGAGATGTAGGAAAGTTCTATTAAAGGTCTGGAAAGTAGCTGCTAGATTGCTGAAAATGCCATGAAAGTTCATGAAGTATGAAGTAGTGCAACCAAACTAATCAACTATTTAGAATAACCGTGTTGAAATATATAAAGATATGTTGATGTAAGCTCCAAACTGAATTACTTAAAGCTGATCATGTCTGACTGGATCGCCCAGAACTGGAACGAAGCTGGCTCTGTTTTTGATCAACATGCTTTCTCTTGCAGTGCTACTGAGCCGCAGAGCATTCCTACCTTGTTCAGGCTTCCTTCAGACAGCAGATATGCCAGATATGATGGTCCGTCTTCCATTCATCATCGTACAGTAGCTTCCTATATTAACACTGGGTGTTTCCTGCTTTGCTCTGACTGCTTATATATTATTGCACCAGCAGTAATCCGTAGTGAGGCATGGGGGGAACCCAGACCATGTTCAGAATCCCAGCTGAGCCGAAGTTTCCCAACAGGAGGTGAGTAGGCGACCCTTTGTTGTGACTGTAAGTACAACTGCTGTGTGTGTGTTTGGTGAGGCAGAACTGTCTGTGTTGCAGCTCCTCCACCACTTCCTCCAAAGAACTTCCCATCCAGAAGTCGTTATGGCTACCCTTCAGACTTGGCAGGTGAGTTTTCTTCTAAAATCATCAGCGGATGTCCGCCGCACGCTGTAACTCAGTAGCAACTGTCCAACTTGTTTCCACAGCTGATCTACCCAACGGCAGGGCCGCCCGCAACTCTGCCCCCATCTACCTGAACGTTCTTTCCCCAGCCTCCTACCGGGGGTCCCCGGCCCCTGACCTGGACGACGTGTTCGGTCCCGCCGACAGCCCCAGAACAAGAGAGGATGCGCCGTCTCCCAAATGGGTCACTTTCGTGGATGATAGACCACCGCCTCCCGATGAACCGGCTCCCCCACCGCCACCAGACTCTCCTCCTCCAGACACGCCCTCCTCCACCCCTTCCACACCTGGCCTCTCTCCCGGGCCGCCGCCAAACGAGCCTCCGCCTTCTCCTCCACAGTTTTCCCCAGGCTCTCCTCCTCCGTTCACGCCACTAGACTCTCCCCCCTCCATCGTGCTCGGACCTCCGCCTCCAGATGAGCCAGCTCCCCCTTTGCCTCCTGACTTCTCCCCTTCTGAGTCTCCCGGTGCATTCCTTGACGAGGAGGGAGTTGACGAGGAGGTCCTGCAGTTGGCAGGGTACGCCTGCTCCGCTGCTCCCATCAGCTCTGTGCCCCCTCTGCCAGCAGAGCGGAGGTCCCCTCGGGCAGGGGTCACATCTCCTTTAGTCTATGGAAAGAGTACTCCGGAGGGAGCGTACCAGAGGGATGATGTACCCGACGTGACAGGCTCTCCCAGGGAGCTGACACCCAGCTTCAGGGGAACACCGCCTCCTCTTCCTCCAACCGCATACAGGTCCATCATGTCTTCCCCTGGGCCCTATGCTGGCAGCAGTGAGTGTTCTGGTCTCTTTGTAAATATGAAGTCCACCTTCAGGTGAATTTAGACCATAAGGTGTTTGAAATTATTGCATTACATGCATACAGGAGAAGACGTTGATTTTATAAAGGATGATATCAGGATTGATTTGAATTCCCTAAAATAAAGGAAGGAACATTCTGTCTCAGCACCACTGAGAATAATTTATACTTATCCATTCTGAAATGACTGAAGCAATTTTTTTCATTGTTAACATCTAACAACGGTGTTTTAACCCTACAGAGCTTTGCATGATGGTAGTGAAATAATCCTTTTCTAGTTGTTGCCTCTTTTGCTCAGTCACTCATTTATTTGAAGTATTGTTCACAGACGTAGACACAAACTGATGTGAAAAAAACTGTTGTAAAAATCACAGTGAGCAGAAAAAAGTGTACATGACACGACAGACACGGAGGACGCAAAAGTGAAATTGCAGAACTTTTAGTTCCGTTTCTGTAGTGTGTGCATGGAGAGATGAGTCAACTACTCAGTGCTTCCCCAGAAGATCGTAGTGGTGTCTGCCCATGCACCGCTTTACTCTGCATTTAATGGGAAATTCTGAACTCAACTGGATGTAATACATATAAAGCAGGAGTTATATGATCTCACGTGTTGGAAGGCTTTAATAAGCTGCAGCATTCTGTGAATGACTTGGAAACATCTTGGAAACCAGACATTGCATGTGTCCAAACGTCAGGAAAGCAATGCACGAGAAATGTCAAGTTGAGCAAACATCGCAGGTCTAAGTTCCTACACTGACAGAGACAAGATGGTGAGATGGATTTTGCATGGGAGTCAGGCTGAAATCAAACACAACTCCAGAGTAAGGAGTAAAGGTGGGTTTTACTGACATCTAGTGTTGGGATCGTAAAAATGTCCTTTCTTTTTCTACGTTTAGATCTGTGGGCCATAGGAAAAGGGAAAACACTTTTCACTTTGCAGAGTTCAACATTCAGTTCTTCAGAAGAGCTAAATGGAACCCAATGAAAATAAATCAAAAGTTTAATTTGACTGAAACCAGTTAGGACCTCAGGGTTGATCTGCTGGGGCCTTCCCAACCGTCTCACCCGCTCATTGCTAAAGCCTTTCCACTTTGGCAGCGTCCATCAAACTGCCAAAACTCCTGTTTTTATTCTGGTAGTCCCACTGATGATGGTGAATACACAAAGTGTTTAAGTCCAGCAGAGGCAGCATTTGTTTTGCTTAGCATTCTCACACACAGCATTTCCATTTTTACATCGGTGTGTTTATTTAAAATGACAGCGTGGAATGGGTTATGGGATTTTTTTATGTGTTGACTTTGTAATTCCGTAAATTTAAAAGCAGGTAAAGCTCAGAGCATTTGATTTCATGCTGATAGGTAAAACCGTTAGAACTGACAGAAGTGCTCTCCATTTTACTGTGACTGTAACATGAAATAAAGCGTTCAGGGGACAGAGCTAACCAGACACTGATGTTTGCCACAGGCCCCTCCTCTCCAGCCCGTCCTGTCACGCCTCAGTCCCGAGGGAGCCCGGTGCCTCCTCCTCCCCCTCCTCGTCCATCCTCACGACCCAAGCTGCCCCCCGGGAAACCCTTCCCAGACCTGGTACGCACAAAAAGCCCTGACTTCTTCTGTCTTCGCTCAGTCTCACTCGCTCAGCTCATCTTTACACCTTCTTGGGATCTGTTCTCAGAGTCGGCCCTTCAGCCCTCCGGTTTCAGGGAGCCCTCCGCCTTTTGCCCCCCTGGCCCGGGCTGAGAGCTCCTCCTCCCTCTCCTCCTTCACGTCCCACAGCGCAGCGTCCACTCCAACCTTAGGACGGGACCTCAGCATGCCCACCACAGGTATGGAACCTGCCGTCCAGCTGGCCTCGGCCGCCGAGCGCCACAGTTTCAGTCTACCCGCCGTCTGCCGCTCGTCATCCTGTTCTTGCCTCACTGTCTTGTCCCTCTCATGATTCTCTCCTCCTCATGTCTCCGCTCACCCAGAGGCCTCACAGCCTCTGGTTTGGTTTGACCACGGCAGGTTTTATTTAGCTTTTGAAGGTGAGTCGCTCTACAGAGCAGCAGCTGCGCCTTCGGTGCATGAAGCCCTTCCGGCAGGCTCCGTTTTTATCTGCTGCGCTCGCAGGAGTCTTGCTGCCCATCCCACCTCCTACTCACAGATCCCAGAATCATAGAGACGTGCAGCGTCGGTCCCAAGGCTCACATACGGTCACATCACGGGCATGAATGTGAAATTAGTTTGGAGCTTTTAATCATTTCTTTAAGCTGTTCCCTTTTCTACTTAATAAAGGGTAGTAATTATGCTTAAAGACTCAAATATTTACATACACTATATGTGGAACAATTTTCCTTGGTAACTTGCAGAGAAACCACACAGCCACCGCCAGGTCCTTGTGTAATTATTGCTGGAAGTTTTTGCACCATTGTCAGAAATGGCAGGACTCCTTTAAATTCCTTGGAAATCATTGTTTAATAAGACTGAAGTTGAAGTCTTTCCAGAAGATTAATATTAGCCATCCTAATCCAATTCAGAGCAAGCTTGGATGTGTGTTGGAGATCTTACTAACCCATATGGACTTAGAGAGTCCAAGGCCAAGAAAGAAACTCCTGCGTCAAAATGAAGACCGTCAAGTTCAGCCGAACTACGGACAAAACAACACCTGCTGGAGAAAGGTTTAATGGTGTTTAACATTTGGCTAAAATGATGAGAATAATGTTTGGAGGAGTCAAAATGAGACTTAACAGATCTAAGTACATCGTGCCAACTGCCAAGCATGGTGGCGGCACCATCGGTAATCACCATCAATTATATTGAACCATTTTTAATACGAAGAGTGGTCAAATATCCAGCTACAACATTATGGGTTCTCTTTAATTAGCTAAGGGACATCTAATTAATATTAGTGTTGAATATACATAAATGTTCAAGCCCACATGTATAATTTTGGCCTTGTGAGGATTATGAAAAACTCAATATAAATTCAAACTTGCACACCAAAATTTCATTTTTTCAAAGCCACTTTGTTGTATAATCAACATTGAAAAAAAGTTCCCACGTGTTACTGGAAGCCCTAAACTAATGACATTTATTCCCATGCTGAGTGTATGTAATCTTCTGGACAACACTGTGGTTGGTTTAGTTAAATGTAACCTTTTTTTTTTTTTTTTTGGTCCCTAGTTTGTATAGTTTGGGTAACATTTTTATAAATTCATCGCTGCAGAGATGTACACCAGAAGATATCTATATTTTGATTTTATTTGGTTCTAAGGGTGCTCCAGAGGACCCAGCCCGCTCACCATGGGACCCCAGGACACTCTGCCGGTTGCAGCTGCTTTCACAGAAACTATAAATGCCTATTTTAAAGGCGCTGATCCCAGCAGGTAAGTGTCCTGTTCGAAAGCACATTACTCAGTACGACAGCATACAGAATTTTTTCGATGTTAAAATATTGCTAATGTTTGCAGTTAGAAAAAACGTGAGAGTAGATTGGGATAGAATAATATTTTGCACTTTAGATTGCATGTCCTAAAGTGTTTGCTTCTCACCGTGACTTCTGTCCGCCTGCTGCAGATGTGCCGTGAAGATCACAGGGGAGATGGTCCTCTCCTTCCCTGCTGGTATAACCAGGCATTTTGCTTGTCACCCAACTCAGCCGGTCCTCACCTTTATCATCAGCAACTACAGCCGACTGGAGCAAGTCCTCCCCAATCCGCAGCTGCTCTGCTGGTCAGTTTAAACATAGCAGAAATACGTTTTTTTTCCCCTCAGGTATTCATCCAGAACCATGAAATTCAGTTATGCCCTTTATTGTGTCTATGGGAATTTTAAGATAAGGAGGTGCAGTGGCATAAACACCTTTGCAGAGGTGTTTATGCTTCTTGAACTTTGACTTTTGTAATTTTTTTCCCCAAGTAGTTTGTAAATTAACAATCCAGTGATTTAATTAATTTAATCTTTTTAAATCTGCTCATGTTGATTAATGCCCAAAAACTCTGAACATCAGAAAATGGAAAGAACATGGACCAGGACCAGCTTTTAAAAAAGCCTTACAGTAAATCTTAACACACAAAAAAAGAAAATAAATAAATGATGGAGAAGGTAGGAGCATCTTCAAGCGACATTGAAAAAAAAAGCTTTGGGTAAACCTATAATAGTGTTGTAAATAATGTGATGCAGAGAGGTAGATTTATTAAACTAACAACTTGTAGAAATAAACTGGAAATGTGAAAATTAAACTGAGCAGCATTGATTAATGTGGTCAATGAAAGGCCCACAAATGTGCCTCAGAGAGAGAACGTGACAAACTTCTTTAACGTCTAGACATAAAACCAGATTATTCAATCACAATTTATAACATGGGGAGGGGGGGGAGTGGGGGGGACTGGTGCACTGGAAGCAGCCAGTGACTGAGGAGATGCCCCCAGAGTGATAAGATGAATATCTGGAGTTAAGTGCAGTCCTGCTTGTTTTAGAGGTTTCCCCTGATTCAACGACCTGGATCAAATGAGTTGTTCATTTGCAGGTCTCTGCAAAGATGGTTTACACGCCGTTCATCCCTTTGAATCAGCAGCATTTCAGCGAGGATACATCACCTCCATTGTGTTGGCCTGAAACGTATAACATATAACCATGAGGATCTTTCGCAAAACCTGAAAAAGCTGTTTACAGATGCTGTCCGTTTAATCTCACAGGGCTGGAGATATTTAGCAACGAAGACTGGATGACAACGTCCTTAATTAGATATGCAAAGCTGGTAGAGACAGACCTCATTAAAACTAGCTGTTGTTCGGCAAAGTCCTGACTTATGTGGACTTAATGTTCGAGACTGCCACACTTTTCAGATTTTTATCTGCAAAAAAATACAGAGCACTGTAGCGGGCTGGACGGTAATGCATTTCCTTTTATGATCGCTATGCCTGAACAAAACATGTTCTTCTCATCCTGTAGTGATGCTACAACAGATGGTGTAGATACCAAGGAATTCTGGGTAAACATGCCAAACCTGATGAGCCATCTGAAGAAAGTAGCAGAGCAGAAGCCTCAGGCAACATACTACAATGTGGATATGATCAAATATCAAGTACGCAGTACCTTTTATCTGCCTAACATCACTGCTGTTGTTAAACATACCAGCTGGATTTACACATTCTCCTTCCTGTTAGGTGTCAGCGGAGGGGATTCAGTCCACCCCTCTGAACCTGGCTGTGAGTTGGCGAGGTGATTCCACCAACGCCGACCTTCGAATCGATTACAAATACAACGCTGAGGCCATGGCAGCTCCGGTGCCGTTGCACAACATCCATTTTGTGGTTCCTGTGGACGGAGGCCTCGCCAGGCTGCAGACCATGATCCCTCCTGCCACATGGTAAAGGTTCCTCTCATGAGTTCAGAGACTGTCTTGCAAGGAGATCTAACAACCGACAAACCTCCCGTGTATAAAGAGGGAAACACGTTCTTGCTGGTTTATCTGCTGGACTGTTAGAGATGAGATGATTTACTGTGTCTCTCATTCAGGAATCCAGAGCAGCAAACCATTCAGTGGAAGATCCAAAGCCTGTCTCAAAGATCAGATAACGGAGGCAAGTGCATTCGTTTTATTTATTTATTTTTTTTAAGTTCAAAATAATTTTCTTAAAAAAAATACAGTCATTGGGGAAAGAAACAAAACTGAGGACACCCGTCCTGCTCCTGTAAGATCTAACATGAAATTCACGATCACCTTCCGTAAAAGTAGAATTTTTCTGCTTCGGAGCAAACAGATGCGCGTCAGCATAAAATCAGGATGGACAGCAGGGGTGATGCCACAGATTCTGGGCCCTATGACCAAAAACTAGAAAAAATATATATATATTAGTAACAAAATTATATATATATATATATATATATATATATATATATATATATATATATATATATATATATATATATATATATACACACACACATTTTTGTTATGTATGCTTATTTCTCTTTTGGGGCATTTTCTTTTGTAGAAGAAAAAATTCTAGTAAAAATAAGACTGAACAGCAGGTGGATTCTGTGACACATCTCAGTGTTACACAATCCACCATAAACTACTTGGTAAACCAAAGTATTCTAAAGTACAAAGTAAAGCTCTGTCCAACCTGGGTCACCAACTGGACAGTAGCTACATTTACATGGACAAAAGTAATCGGAATAAAGGGCTGATTGGAATAAAAATGCATCATGTAAACAAGCCAATTGGAATACTGTGATCGGATTAATAATGTAATCCGATTGATAATGCGATCAGCGTGCATGTAAAAGTTTGTCAGGATCACGTTAATGTGAATGAGGCAAGTTGACCTGAGTGTATGTGGGAGAGCAAAACTGGCTGTGCTCCCGATAAAATCTTTCTATTAGAAATATTGAAAGAGCTTAAAATTGTTATTTATTCAGTAAAGTTTCAACCATAATTACAACCTGGTGCAAGTCCAGACTGGGCTGGAAGACAAACAAACTCGTACAATACTGCTTTGTTTACTATTTTTTGTTGCTCAGCAAAGACGGAAGTACTTCTTATGTGGGGTTTTTTTTTAAGGGAAATTTGATAACCTCGCATGTCAGAGTTGTTTTATTCTGAATAAAGCCCGGTGCATATAAATGATCAGGTTAATTGATCGTGTGCCCATATAAACGGTACAATTCAATTACTTTTTGTTTTTTAATCCGAATAGATTTCAATCTGGTTGTAAAATTTGGCGCACGTAAACACAGTTTATGAATCCAAAAACAGAAGCAAATCTGTCAGGGTTTTGCGATGGCCCATTCAATGCCCAGTCCTAAATGGGATTTAAATGCTGTGTAAACCTCAAGCAAACTATGAAGAACCTCAAGAAAAAACTACCCAGAAACCTTAAAGAAATAATTTAGCATATTTAAGCGAGGGGTGTCCTTAATTTTCCCAACGACTGTACTGCTCTATGCAAAGTCAAATATGTGCATATTGTGTAGGAGTAGGGGCTCTGCTGGGCCGCTTCCAGATGGAAGAAGGTCCCTGTAAGCCCCCCCAGTTGGCGGTCCAGTTCACCAGTGAGGGAAGCACGCTGTCAGGCTGCGACATCCAGCTTGTCGGGACGGGCTACCGGCTGTCTCTGGTCAAGAAGAGATTTGCTGCAGGTCAGTTCTGACTCGGCGTCGACTTAACATTTTTATTTCAAAGCAACACTCTGTCAATCTTCCCGTGTGGGTGGTGGACACTTGAGGTGTTATATTGTGTTTTTTTTTTTTTTTTTTTTTTGTTTTTTTTTTTTACAGGAAAATATTTGGCAGATAATTAGTGGACTTGTTGATGAAGAGCACCAAGGAAATGACTGGCTTTCGACTGTGAAGACTACGGACCCATCCCCATGTTTTGCGGACTTGACGAATTCTCTTTAGGAAACCATCAGAGTGAATGGTTGGGGTCTGCTTGAAGAACAGAGTTTATGCAAGTAAATACAAATCATCATTCGTGCATCTGGAACTCATCTGAGCTGACAACGAGTAAAATATAAGGAACCGTCAAGTCTTTGTTGTTAACTGTAAAAAAAAAAGTAATTGTAACTCATACAGTGATCCAGCCTTATTTATTTATTTATTTATTGTTTAACTGATTACTACTGTAAATGCACTGCGAGAGATAATGCGAGTTGTACGTATAAAATCCAAAACAATCTTGAAGGTGGAATGCTGAGGCGGAAAGCTGGGGTAATCGGGGGGTACCTTGGGAGATCTGATTTACACTGCCACCTCAAATCAGACATTCAGGGTGAGTGTCCATATTGTCAGCCAAGCAGAACTTTTTCATCTGTTTAAACAGCGTAGTAATAAAAAACGCCAGAGCCCGTCAGTCCCGGGATGAAGAAACAGGCTTGGTGTCTTTTTCACCAAACTAATCGTTGCCTGGCAGGACTTGAACATCGTCGTTAATTTGTATGTTGAGGTGACTGACTTCAGGGTTTTTAGGGATTTAGTACCCATCTGATAATGATAGTGAAATAAATTTTTGATTATGTTCACTACATGAAATCTACAGTGCTTTGCAAAAATATTATCTGGCAATTTTCCCTTTTGTTTTGTGTCGTTAAAACCAAACTTCAGTGGATTTTGTTGGGATATAATACAACAGACCAACACAAAGTAGACCCTAATTGTAAATTGGAAGCAAATGGATACATGGGCCTGAATTGCTGGGGGAAAAAAAAAATCAGAAAAAATTGGATTGGTGTTCATATTCCACCTAGCTGAGTCAATATTTTGTAGAACCAGCTTTTTGCTTAAATTGAGTCAGCAACTCTTTCGGAGTATGTCTCTAGCAGCTTTGCACATCTGGATACTGACAGTTTTTACCATTGTTAAATAATCTAGTTCAACCAGATTCAATGGGACATTCTAAAACCTGAATACGCTTTGATTTAAACCAAGCCATTGCACATCTGGCTGTATGTTCAGGGTTGGTTATCAGGGTTTCTTCCAGAGTTTACCTCCATATACGCCATCAACTCAGAGCGGCTTCCCAGTCCCTGCTGGAAGCATGATGCTGCCACTGCCATGTTTCACTGTGAGGACGATGTGTTCAAGGTGATGAGCAGTGTTAGTTTTTCTCTCCCAATAACAATAACAAAAACAATAATAAAATTAATACCGTATTTTTCTGATTATAAGGCACACTTAAAATCCTTAAATTTTCTCAGAAATTGCTGATGCGCCTTATAATCCGGTGCGCCTTATATATGATTAAAGTTGTGCATACTGACCAATTTTATGTGGTACAATGCGCTCAAAAATCTGTTAAAATGTGTAACTATGGCAACGAAGCCGCTCCGCTCAATGGACATTGTGAGCATTACGGTACACCTACAAGACTGCCTGACTGTAATGTCAAAACTAGAAGTGCATTCATGTAAGGTAGCCTGCGCCCCGAGTATGGACTACCAACGATAAATCTAGTAAGTTAATTCAATATTAAAGTTATGTTTATTTTGGCCTTATGTTAGAAACATGGTATTGTCGTCCAAATACTCTGTCCTCCTGGCAGTCAATAAATGTACACCAGAGCATAACACTACGCTAAAGCTAAATTAGATTCAAGTTCTAATTTCAGAACCGTATACGCCATGGATGAGGTAGTTGTGACAAACTAACAAACTAAAATATCCATCCATCCATTTTCCAAACCGCTTTATCCCTCATTGGGTCGCGGGGACAAACTAAAATATTCAATTTGTAATTGATCAAAACATAGGAGATCAAAACATGGCATATAATTTAACACCTTACCCATATATTACTGATAATTTGTCTTTCTTAATTACTTACCCATGACGAATGTTCTTCCCCACAGAATCACGCAGCTGCATACTTTGCAGCGTCTGGTGTAAATTCACGATTTTTAAAACACGGCCAGTGTATTTCTTCCTTAAGGTGACCAGATTTGATTTCTCTAATGAAAACTGGGGACGTCTCTGATTTTGTTAAGCACAGAATCTCTGCCTGGGGGTTGGTTTGCTTTGGCAGAACTGCAACACTGATGGGGGGGTGCGTTCGGCAAAGCTCTACTACGTTGGGACAGCAGCAGGCCCGGCTAAATACCTCCTGTTGTGCTAAACTTTTTTTACTCCATTATGATACACTGAAATCGGGGACAGCTTTTGCTGGGGACAGGTCATCCAAAACGGAGTCTGTAGCTGGCAGCATCTGGTCACCCTACTGGAGGGGCGGGGTGATATTACACACTGTGTGAAGAATATGTAATGCGCCTTATAATCCAGTGTGTTTTATAGTCCGAAAAATATGATGATGATGATGATGATGATAATAGTAATCAGAATAATAAGTATAATAATAATAATAATAATAAAAGCAAAAAGTCTAGAGATTCTTCCACCTGAGCTGTGAATTTCTCCAGCTTCCACATCCCAAGTATGCTGTGCTTTGTGTTGATCTGTCATTTAATATCCCAATGAATTACATTGAAGTTAGTGGATGCAATGCAACAAAAAGGGAAACTGTTAAAAAAGATGTGTACTTACTCTATTTTGTGTAGAAACACACAAAAAATTAACACTTTTAGCAATCAAAAATTTAATTAGTGAGAATATGTGCATATTTTGTTTTCACAATGGCTGAATTTGATTTAAAAAAGGAAAGCTTTCTTTTTCTGATAACATCAAACTTCTTGAAACTTTTCATACCCTGGTGGCTTAAATCAGAGGGGGAAAAAAATGGACAATTCAGGTGTGCGCTTGTGTGAGAATGAATGAACAACTTCTCTTTGAAAATCCAAATGCACAAGAGAAACTAGAATGTTTCTTTGTGCTCAGGACTGGCACAGATATGCAGTGTCAGCCATATTTGTAGATCATCTTTGTTGGCATCCCTGGTAAAGATGTGTGAAAAGCCTAAAAACAAATCCACCTATTATTTCAGCAGTATAATCTTGCATTGAAAGTTTCAGATAAATCTAACTTTTTTATAGACTATGTTGGACTGAGAGACATCTCGCATTAAGAAATAATCGTTTTTAGCACAATCAGTGGTGGGACTATTTTTGGTGCCTCTGGTACTTTCTGCAGCTCCCTTTTGCTCGTAGGACAGCACTAGCCTTCCCTTATAACATTGTACAAGGTTGGAGCATATAGAGAGGGACTGTATGTCTGGTGAACTAAATCTGTGTTGATTCATCCATCAGATTTTCTAACTAATTGTCCTGCTTAAGGACTAAACAATAAAATCGCTTCAGATTCTGTAGACTCTCGTAAATGTTCATTTAAAATGCCCTGGCGTTTCAAACAGTCCATGCAGCCATGCTAACTAACCAAGTTCCCCAAACAGTCCCACGGCATCACAGATCCTACACCATGCTTAACAGGGGTCAGGAGGGGCTTTTTCACCCCGTCCACATTTGCTGCCAAGCTTAGTCTTGTTCTCATCAGACCAAAGCTCATCATTCCAGTTAAAGGATCAGTAGCGTTTACTTTAATGAGAGTAAAAATTTAAATGCTTTTTCCCCCATGGCATCCCCCCTAGACAACTTGATGCCACTGAATGTTTTCCATGGAGACTCGACGGCCCAAGGATGACACTCCTCTGCTGCAGTTCTCTGCCAGAGAGGCTTGTCCTCATGATTAGAAGAAACCCTGATCAACTTTAAAGAAGTAACATATAAGTGATTTTTTTTTATTTTTGAAAATAACAACTTCCCAACCAGGGATCCGTACCCCCAAGACTCTGCTGTTGCTGCAGTGAAAGGTGAATAAAAGGCTGCAATAAAACACTTTCCCCCCCCCCACATCTTTACAAAGGGTACCAACAGGTGTAGCTAGGTAGGTATGTAAATAGAGTAGCACCCTACTAATACATGCACCCTTTAACACTAATCATGGCTGCGGTAGTTTACGGGGATTTTGTTCAATCGATGAAGTTGCTGCTTTCCCTGGACGCGCTGGAGTCGTATCTGACAGGCTCCCCAGCGCGTTCACGGTGAGTGCTGTCCGATATGCGACAAAATACGAGTGCCATATGTGGACGAGAGGGACCTGCTGGAGAAGTGCAGAGGTTTCTGGGTTGGTGATTGTAGGAGTTGCCTTTGATGCTGCTAAAAAAAACAAATTATTTGGCCAATGTTTGTTGGCCAGGATCACGAGGTCTTGAATAGGATTATTAGGGATGTTTTGATTATTGTTGGAGAACACTAAAAAAAGTCTTTCTAACGGAGACGGCACTAATTAAGTCTGTGTTTTACTATCTTCCTTTTTCACCGTCATAAATACATGATTTATCATTTTCTAATAGCAATATTTTAAAGCCTAAGTGTAAAAAATGTACATATATATGTATATATATATCTAAAAGCTGTTTCAGATATTTGTCTGGACATATGGGCGTCTCTGTGGTTGTCCCTTAGTTTGTTGATGTCAGCACTCAGAATACGTTTAGCTTTACCTAAAGACACACAACATGCTCTTCATCTGGTGTTTTACATGCAGGTTTGTGTTCAGAATGAATAATAATAAAAAAAAGCTACTTACGGACGATTCCTAATGCTGCCACATGAAAGTGTTTTTGTCCCTCACCATTCCCATCAAAGCAATAGCAGTCGGCCCGTTCTCCTCCTGGTCATGATGTCTGGTGCTGTGTAGGTGTGACTCGGCGGGGGACTTTTAGCTTCCTCCTGAGTCTCCACTCAACGTTTCCCCGTCCATGCACCTTCAAACAGTCACCGTCAATGAATCCGGCATGTCATCGATATACCATGAGTTGTTCCATGCAATGTAATAGCTGTTTGTTTGATTGACACAATTCAGTTTCACTGCATTTTATCGCTTCATGCCACACATAACTGGTTGGTGTGTTTGCACATCACGTTTAAAGAAATGTTGTACTTGATTTACTGACAGTGTTGGGAGTTATTTTTGATTCTTTAGCATTTTCAGTTGAGGGATGGGAATATTTTTTATTATATTACTTTGATTTTTTTTTTTTTACAGTGCCTTGCAAAAGTATTCACACCCCTATTTCCCTATTTTGTGACTTCGCAACAATTTTAAGGAAGAGACCAAAACAAATGCCTAGGTGTGAAGTTGAAGAAACATGGCACATGATTTTCAAGACTTTCTTTCTATAAATCTGAGAAGTGCGGCATGCATGTCCTCAGCCCCACTCTGTTAATATTTTGTGGAAGGACCTTTTGCAGCAAATCTTTTTTGGTGTGTTTCTACTACACATCTACAGCCTGAAACATCTTCCATTTCCTCTTTGTAACACAGCTCAAGCTGATTCAGATCGGATGGAACATCGTGTTCTAAATTTACAAGTCTGGTTTAAGTCGGGTTTAAGCCTGAACTTTGACTGGGCTGTTCTAACACATAAATATTCCTCAATCTAAACCATTCCATTGCAGCTCTAGCTGTAGGTTTATACACATTGCTCTGCTGGACACTCTTTAAGACTCTAATATGTGTTTCTCTAGAATACTCCTCAATAATCCAGTCCCACTTAAAACAAGCAAACAAAGAAACAAAACTCTCTCCCACAGCATGATGCTATCACCACTATGTTTCACAGTGGGGATGGCATGTTCAGAGTGATGTAATGGTTGCTTTCTGCAACCTGCATCTTTTTTTTACAATTTGGCCAAAAGTTTAAGTCTCTTAGTTTAAGTCATTTAGTCTCATCTGAGTAGAGCACCTTCTTTCATATGTTTGCTGAGTCTCCCTACGTTCCTTGTGTTAAACTTTATAAAGGACTTCCAATAGCTTTTTTCTTCCCCCTCTTTTAACTCCTCCAGAGTTACCATGGGCCTATCGCCTTCTCTGTGTATTGTTCTCCTTTATTGGTTGTTTCCATTTTCACATTATAGCTTGAGCATCTCTCTGGGAGATGGTCACAGTTTGGCATTTTGTTTTATAACCAAATTCTGCTTTCAGCTTCTCCACCACCAACTCCCTGAACTCTCTGCGGCGTTCCATCATCCTCATGAGCCTGTTTGTTCACTAACGTTTGAGGCCTTCACAGAGCTGCTGGAGTCATGCTAAAAATAAATGACACACAACTGGAGACTATTTAATAAATCAGTCACTTCTGAAACCAGTTAGCTTTTGTTTGAGGATATCAGTGTGAAAGGGACTGCATACAAATGCATGCCTGCACTATTCAGATGTTTTCTTGTACACTTTTTCTTCCTCTGCACAACTATGCACTACTTTTCGCTGGTCAATCACATAAAATCCCAATAAAATACATTGAAGCTTTTAGCTTTAATGTAACAAATTGTGAAAACGTTAAAGGGGTACGGATACTGTTACAAGGAGCTGCATATATATATATATATATATATATATATATATATATATATATATATATATATATATATATATATATATATATATGTATGTATATATATATGTATGTATATATATATGTATAAATAATATACTTTTTTGCCTTATTAATGAACAACAATGGTTTAACATCTGAAAATCCTTACTTTTCTGCCTTTTGGCTTTCACGTTTTTAATGTGTTAGAATCAGAATATGCAAGCATCTCATGTAAATTACACACCCAAAGGTTTTAAAGGTAAATACATAAAGAGTCTATATAATGTAATATCTGTTTTCCTTGGTAATAAAAAAGAGAAAAAATATAAAGGATGTCTTTGTGTTATTCTTAGAGTCTTAACTAGATGTATTGAGTACTGTTTCAACATCTGATCTATTAGAGAATGCAAAAAAAAAAAAAAAAAAACACAAAAAAAAAACACAGTATGTAAGATGTTACAAAGAAAACACGTGTTTATCTTTTTTATTTATCCAGTGAACAGCTGAGGATCCTTTCTATAATACTACAACACGGAAATTAGGTCAACTGACTTAAAAACTAATTTATCATATAATGGCACCCACAGGATGTACAGTCTTCTACTCAGACATTTTAAGCCGGAAATGATGGCCATAAAGCCCAACAATCAGGCTTTATGAGTGTTTTACCTCACAGCATTTGAGGCAGTAAAAGCTCTCACTCAAATCAATGTCCATATTGAAAACCCGCCCACTGAGTAGTAATTGTTGCTGTAAACACATCAAACTCTGGACGATTACTGCGTTGTACTTAATCCTGAAAATAAATATTTCAAATAACCAGAGTAAAACGTTTCTAAAACTTTCTAGCGCTTCAGTTGTGGTGGTGAACGGCTGCTTTTGGAAAGCCTTCAGTGTTACCATGCTGTCAAAATCACTTTTAGTAAAACCACATTTAAATACATCCTTACCTTTTTAATACACTTTCTAGCTGTGTGGTATTATTACAGACAATAAACAATCCCTTTCATTCAGGTCGTTTTCTACAGGCCCAGATATATGCAGCGTTAAAAACAGTTTTGAATGACAAATCCAGATGAAACAATAGTACAGGCCCATATCCAAAGCACCATTTCTGGTAGATTGTACCACAAATGGTATATCATAGTACCAAGACTCGATTAGTAAACATTTTAACAGTGATGGGAAACTTTTGCCTTGGTATAACTTGGTCTCAGTACTGTTTAATAATTGGTCTTAAGATACTAATTAATGGAATGAAAAAATGGGTGGGGTTATCTTTCACTGTGCTGAACTGGTTTACATCTTATTTGACAGAAAGGGAATAATTGTGTCATATGGCAATCATAAATCTGGACAAGCAGAACAGGAAACGTGGGATTCAATTGCATGGATTCATTCTTGGGCCACTTTTATTTAATATCTATATGAATCCCCTAACTTAGATTATAGAGGACTACAACACCCCCTACCATTTAAAGGCAGACAATATGTAACTTCATATCTCTATGTGACAGCATGGCCATTGTCCAGTAAAGTCACAGAGTTAGCGTCTCTATAATATAAATGATTGGGTCACTCAGATTTTCCCTAAAGCTCAATGCAAGTAAAACAGAATCATCCATTTTGGACCCAAAAATGTGAGTACCTAGAACAGCATTCATCTAGACTCAATGGGGCTAAATTCCACGGAACATGCAAGAAACATTGGTGTTGTTTTGGTCTTACATCTGAACCTTAACAACCAAAGTCTAGTACTTTGGTTTTTATCTCAAAAACATTGCTAGAATAAAGGGCTTCCTGCCAAAACAGAACACAGGAAAGCTGACGCATGCTTTTTTTCAGTATGTCCGGTCACTTCAACAATGTCCGTTCAGGTCTCTGTAAAACCCGTAAGTCAGCTGCAGCTCATCCAAAATGACCAACACCAGGAAAATGGATCATGTCCCACTGGCTCCCTGCTGGTGTGGGTTGCAACCCATATTAAGCAATGCCGTCTCACTGGTAATTTATTCCTGTTGTGCCTTTGATGTCGTGTAAAACCCTTTAGATTGCCTTATGTATTTGCCCCCCCCCCCCCCCCCCCCCCAATATAAATCAGTACTTTAGTGTAGCTCAAAGTAATATAATAAGTCATTTTTAGATGCTGAGCAGAATTTCAGTTTGTCTTGGTTTACAGTGACCCTAAGGAAAGCAGATGCAGTGATGTCGTCCATATTCTTACAAACTAAAAAGACAAAAGCAGGAAGAAGGCAAACTGCTGATGGAACCAGAGGCAAAGATAAAGCTGCTCGGACTAAACTGAGCAGGTGGAATCAACCCAGTTTCCCAGTTAACTCTATGATAGTTTTGTAATTATTTTAAGACCAGAATGCTCTTGCAGTTTTCTGACATTTTCTTAAACCAATCATCACTTTTAGTTGTGTGAATGCTGCTTCAGGCTTCTATGATAATAGCATAGACTTTACAGGGTTAGTCTAGATCCATTGTGTCAGCAAAGAAACCACATTTCTTTAATGTTTTCAAGCCTTTAGCATCACTATGATCGCAGATATTTTGTTCTGCACAACTTTATAAACAGTTCCCTGTCTCTGCCGTCTGAGACGTACCGAAGGAAGAAATCCCCAGTACTCTCCTAGAATAAAGGTGCCGTGCTTCCTGTCTGTTTTAAGTCAGGTTTTGGGCTGGCTGGCTGTTTCTCTAATTCTGCTCTGCTCCACTCCAGTAATTGAGAGAGCAGACACACCTTCTGTTATCATAATTACCTCCACTAGTTCCACCTGTTCCCACACCTTTAAACACCTGCCTTTCACAGCCATTCTCTGCCAGATCGTCTACAAGCCTAGTGTGAGTTGCTTTCCAGCGTCAGTGTGCATCGCCTATTATAACCAGTTTTTCTCATTTTAGGATTCTCTGCTTTCCGTGCCCTAGCTGGATACCTCCTCTGCTTTCTGACTCTGGAGACGACCTTGGACTGCACTCTGACCACGATACCTGCCCAGCCCTTTTGGACTTCTGCCTGTCCATTGTACTATGTTCCTAGTTGCTTCAGGAACTTTGAGTAACTCAGGTCAGGTTTTAGACGTTGATGAAAGACTTCCATATTGAACAAGAACTTTGGACAAACATTCATGATGCTTTTTATTCGTGCTCACAAGATAAATCACAACATTATGGAAACATTTTTGACTGAAATATCTAAAGTTTAGAATGAGGGTGTGGGGTAAATAATGGCCCCCCTCTAGCAGAGCATGGACAGCTCACTTCTTTGGCAGCCTTGTTGACAGCACGTTGTTATCAAGGCCTGGTCCTGGTCCCTCCGATGAAGATCCCTCACCGCGACGTCTCTTGCCTCCAGGAAGTCTGGCTCTTCTCCGTCTGCGGCCCAGAAATCTGTTGTGAGACAGAAAGGAATCGGCTTAACCTAGAGATTTGTGCTAAAACATCAACGTCGTCACGGTTTATCCAGCTGGTGCGCACTGACCGTCTGGCAGAGAGCCCGTCTCCTCCAGCTGTCTTCTCCATCTGGATCCTCCGCAGGTGAACACCAAAGCTCGCACCAGGGCCCGGCCGCAGAGCCTCAGCGAGTTCCTTTTCTCCTGAGCCTGAAGGTGTGCGGCGCACAACACGCAGAGCAGAACACCAAGTTGGAGTGACGGTCTCATGTTGCTCCTCTGCAGACGCCTGTCCTGTCCAGCCCTTATATCCAGCGTCCACCAAGCCTCGCTCAGGTCCTTCCTGTGTCAGCGCCTTTCCGTTATCTTTGGAGATCATCTGGTGCTTTCAGCCAGCGGATGTGGCTGCGGTGATTTGGGATATGTGTGGGGGAATCTAGGCTGCTGTAAAGATGACTGATAAGCTGCATTTTCGTAGAGAGAAGAGCTGCGTTACGTCGGAAACGTTGAGGTTTTATTGCCGGGGATTTAGTCAAGAGTTGGTTAATGGATTTCTTGAGATAGCAGACGGAGCTGACTGCTTTCTACATAGCAACAAAGTGGACTGTGTGTGGCTATTACAGACAGCTTTCAACAAACTGGGGAGAAAAACACTCTCACAGGTACACTTGTCCAATGAGCCTTTCATTGGACAACAATAAAGAACGTGTCACCTGTCTGGTTGCCATAGAAAAACCTGATTCAAATCAAATGACCAAGATAGTTTCTTTTGCAATACAGTTTTCTTCTTTTGCAATTTCAACCAGTCGATGCTGTTTTAGAGAGCAATAGAAACCACTGCACAAGACGCAAATTATTGCTCATTGGAATGAAATATGAACAATGCTGTTTTTTTAGACTGAATTATAACATTAGATTGTGATGGAACCTATTTTACATACCTGTATGAATCAGACCTGTTTTGGTTGTTATTGTGCTGTGAATCTTACTTTAACCGTCCCCACCTTCAGTATCTCACTAGGTGAGCACACGCCTCACATCTAGCGCCTCACATCTAGGAGGGTTTCCCTCCTAGACCATTCCAGCACTGCCTAAACTCTCCATGGTATGGAGTCCTCTTCCACTCCTCCATGCAAAAGTTATATAAGCTAAACACTGATTACTTTACATTGTATCCAAGTATCATATCTTCAGTGTTGTCTCTTGATAAGATATAAAATAATTACACAATGTGAGGGGTGTACTCAATTTTGTAAGATGCTGTAAATGAACTGAACAGAGATGACTGTAAATTGCAGTGAAAATAATATTTTCCACCTGATCATTAAAAAATGTCTGACATCAGATAAGGACCCCTAGCCCACCTTGTTAAATAATTAATTGACTCCATCTAAGCTAGGTTTTTGGAAAGCTGGCTTCAATTTCACAAGCCACACCCAAGCCTGATTACAGCTGAGCGATTTTAAAACAGCAACACATCATACACCGATCTGAGGAAATTTAAGAAGTGGAAGGGAAATGACACATGGTTCTCAATTTTTGACTGAAGTCCTCAAACAACTCTTTCGACCTTACTATGGTGTTAATGCATGTTTGCTCAGTATGAGGGATTGCTGCAAAGCCATGGACAATGCAGACGACTGTCCACTGTAGCTCTACGCTCTTTCAGGAGGAGTGAATGCTGCTTGTCCAGACTTGATGCAACCTGCTGGGTTTCCTTGGAAACTTTTTGACCAATCTGTCTGATTTGATTGAATTTGACTTTGTAAAGTACCTTAAGATAACGTGTATTGTGAATTGGCGCTACATAAATAACATTGAGTTAAATTGAATTCAATTCAGTGTAGCTTTAGTAATCAGGAGCACAGCAACTATCCACAAATCCAGGATGCCACAGTTAAGCATATTATATAGCATATATTAAACATACTTTTTTTTATTCAACCCACATTTCTGTATTAAAAATATTGTATGTTCATTAGCTGTAATCCCAATAATTAACACAAATCAATCAATCTATCTATCTATCTATCTATCTATCTATCTATCTATCTATCTATCTATCTATCTATCTATCTATCTATCTATCTATCTATCTATCTATCTATCTATCTATCTATCTATCTATCTATCTATCTATCTATCTATCTATCTCTATGATGCCATGGTTCATTCTAGTTACTTCACTGAAAATGTTGCTGCTGGCTACATGCAGAGCTGATACTAGCTGATATCTCAACAACAACTGGAGTTTCAGTTTCAGCTGTTTTGCATCGTCCATCTTTATCCAGACATAAATATGGTTTAAAGCACTGATATGAAAATTTGGATCGATGTCAATATCCAATATTAATAACGCTGTTACGGGTGATGAAAGATCTTTACTGATATTATATATTTTTCCTTGCCCTGCTCTGGGTCACATGACCCATTCAGAGCCAGATCTGCGCCTCTCAAGTTACATAGGTGAGTCTTTGAGAAGGGCAGCCTGCAATGAGCATCCGTACGTGGCGAGTGCTGCTTAATAAGCTGAAAAAATAATTTATTAGATCTCAAATTAAGCTAATATTTGGCTCGAAACTTACACGATGCTGCTTTAAAACAAAAAATGTGCTCCTGAAAATAACATCATAAAAAGTGGCAAATCCTTCAAGTTAACCTGGTAAGCATAGTAATTCAGGCTGTGCTCCCCCTCCTCTGGACATGGCTGCAGGAGGCGGCCCCAGTTTTCCTTTTCGTGTTCTCTTGTCCTGGTACTTTAAGTTTTTTTGGCGTGCTGTTAGTCTGACATCTCTACTACGCTACATTTTCAGTTCTGTGGAAAGGATCCAAACAGCTGAAATGAGCTGCCTCAGTGTTCTTTCACATTGAAAGCTGAGGTGGTCCAGATATTTGATCAAGATTCCTCTGTTTTGGTGTTTTCTGGGCGTATCCCAGTGGCAGGAGATGCCAGGGCAGACGCAGAACATTCAGAAAGCTGCTAGATTTAACCGTACCCTGTTGTAGTACTCCCAGGTTTGTTCCCTGTAAAAGTGGTCTTCTTTATTGTAGACTTCTTTAGTAATAAAGAGACTCTTGAAACAGAAACTATACTTGAACAAATTTTATCTAACAAGCCAGAGGAATGTTACAGCTTCAGTACTGGACTCTCATACATTATATACCCCTATATTGCCCTTTCTGGGGCCTCAGAACTCATTGGGATCTTTCAAAATGAGCTGGAGAGTGTTCCCAGGGAGAGGAATGTCTGGGTTTCCCTCCTAGACCACAGCCTGGCCTTACTGTACATTATTGGAAGACAAAGGAAAGATGCATTTTAAACTGCTCCACAACACTTTCAATGACTTTAGCATGAAAAAAATCTTTGGAAACTCAAAATAGTTGGAAAGTCAATTGAGCATTTTGTTTGATCAGCAGAGAGCAAACAGGAATAGATTTCCCCTTTGTGTTTTTAAATGTGTGTCCTCCCTTTCTGCAGAGTTCAACTGTTTATTTATTTATTTATTTTTATTGCTGACACTTCGACCCGATATTTAAGGGGATCTGTGTGAGCCGGGTCGTCTCTTTTGAGGCGTCTGTGTCAGTTCGCAGGAGACGAACAGCGGTACGGATGGCGGACAGAAGGCAGCCGTATAATCGGTTCCCTGTAAAAGTGAGGATCAAAGCGGCAAGCCGGGCTTCTTGGATCACAAATGGTGCCATTTTTCTTAAACCGCTACTGCATAACCTGTGACTGAAACCATACGGGTTTTTATTAATATCACTTTATTGTCAGTATATTTTCTTTAAGCGACCAGTATCTCACCAACAGTCAAATTGTAAAGCTCACAGAGATTATTACAGTAAAGGATGATCCTCAATAAACATGAATAAGGAAGAAGAGTCCAGTAAAGCAAACATGGCTAGCGTTGTAAATAATAAAAAAGAAGAAAAAGACCAACAATAATCATTCTCAATCCATGCATTAAACTGTGCTTTTGCATTCATATTTGTTTTGATTGATTTAGAGCAGGTCTCCTAAAATGCATGTTTAATACGCATTTTACACTCACCCTAAGTGCCTGTATGACAATATTATCATTATTATTAATATTTTTGCTTTCCTTATGTACAACCTGACTATTGGTGCTTGTAAAACGTGTACTTGTAACATTTTCATTTTGATTTGATCAAAGTAGCAAAGCAGAGAGACTGAAGGTCCCAAAAGCCACCCTTTTTTTTCCTGGCTCTGCTGAGCATTATCTCATATCCGACACTAGATGTCCTCCTAAAGTCAGTTTAAACGCCTAAACAGCTGCGAGGATTAGTTCAGGCAACACAGAAAGCATGGATGGCAAATCTGACATAGGCAGTAAGTAGACAGATAATACCACCAATTATCTTTAGTGGATCTGAGAGTGTGAGAGACAAAGACAGAGAGAGGATGGTCAGTGTGTGTGTGTGTGTGTGTGTGGGGGGGGGGGGGGGGGGGGGTCTGGTTGCCATCTCTGGGTAATTTGTTTCATAGGACTCGTCAGCAGCACATCTGTCCTCCTCCTTCTCCTGCTGATGCTGCTCCTCCTCCACCCTGCTGAGTCTGATTCAGCACTTCAACACCTACACACAGAACCAAGAATAGATTCAGATACACGGAGGACCACAGAGTAAAAAAAAAAAAAAAAAAAAAAAATGGCCAGTGCCTGAGCCCACCCTGGCCATCTCACCATGTCCTGTCACCTGTTACTGAGCAATTCTCTCTGCTGGTCTTTGGTGGGTTGTGAAAACAAAGACTGATGCTGTGCATAGCTTGAAATAAGCCATATGATGTGAGCACAGGCAAATAGGTATTAGATGGACGATGGGGCACACTAAGCACCCCAGGGAGTTGGGGTTGCCCCCTCAGGCGAAAACAACACAAAAGAATAAATCAGATCTCTCACCCTGCATGTGCTAAACACTTTTAGCTCTTATTTGCCTCTCTCACCACTTCCAAGCTGGAAGTGGTGAAAAATTAAAGGGGTATTTCAAAGTTTTTTAACGGAAACCAGACGCCATTTGATAATTTCTAGGTAAAATCTCTGAAATTTACTGCCCTCACTTGAAATGGGCTTTTCAACCGTTAACAGAGATTGTAACTTCACCGTTTGAGGTTCATACAACTTTCATCATAAAAAAAAGTATTTGCTCTAGAAACCCAATACTGTTACAAAAAGATAAATTATTATTATTATTATTATTTTGTTTTTGTTTCTCGTAAGCTTCATGATAAAAATCTTGTGTGTTTTGCAGAGACTAGGCTTCTTGGAGCAGAAGGGTGGTGCTGCCCAGGGCGCATTTCCAGCAGGATCCGCCACTGCGTGTGCAACGTGCTTATGTCATGAGCACCAGCTCATTTTTTTTTTTTTTTTTTTTTTTGCGCCAACACACATGAACCATGTAAATGTAATCATCTTCACACACATTTTCCTTTGATTACTGGAACCCACCTGAGTCATGCCACAGCTGAACCAGTCCAGGTGACCTTTATCTCTAAATGCCAAATGCGCATGGATTATCTGTCTTCCATGTGTAAGAGTAGTCTTGCATTCTCACTGGCACCCAGACCCCTCCACTCGTGCTCCAGCTCACTCCAAAGCGTGAGCTCGCTCTACAGCCCACCCCCCGCTCTACCACACCGCGCAGTTGGATTCAGTTACAGTGAGCGAGAGGACGGCAGAAAAAAAAATGTAGCGGAACAATTGAGCCGCGCGTTATGAGAGGAAGCTGTGAAATATTACGACGCGCGAATAACTGCCATCAAAATAACCTCGACAAATCAATGAGATGCGAGACAGCACGAAGGCATTTGGGGGTCAAGTTCATGGCAGCGGATGAGCGCTGGATCCAGAAGCAGCTGGCAGGATGAACTGAGACTCTGCGCGCAGGAGCGTGCCACGGGCGAACATTTGGGTCTGACCTCGGTGGGAATCATTTCTGGGACAAACAACTCGGCCCCGGTACATCAATGAGGGATGTGACTGTGTCTGTCTCTGTCCAGACGGGGTGGATGAAGCCCTCGGCGGTGTCATGCGTCTTGCCCCGCAGCCATCAAGCGCGCAACCCTTGCGGCTCGTAGTGTTCTTCGTCCTCCTCGGTCCTGGGGTCGTGTCGTCCCCGGTTATCTCTGCCGGCTGCCCGGACAGGTGCGTGTGTGATGACCAGCTGGTGGTCCAGTGCGCCGGGCAGCACCTGACCACCTTCCCGGTCAACCTGCCGCTGGCGACGCGGCAGCTCATCATCTCCAACAACCGCATCGCGGAGCTGCCGCCTCTGGCGCTCAACTACCTGTCCGACCTGGTGTACCTGGACTGCAGCAACAATTCTCTGACGGAGATCTCGGAGTCCACCTTCGGGAACCTGCGCAAACTGGCCTACCTGGACCTCTCCTTCAACACCTTGCGCCGTATCGAGGACAGGACTTTCGGCCCGTTGGCGAGCCTGGTGATGCTGAGGATGACGGACAACCCGGAGCTCTCCGACATCCACCCGGACGCCTTTTCGGAGAACGAGGCCCTTCAGGTGCTGGACGTGAGCCGGAACAACCTGACGGCGCTCAACATCACCTCCCTGATCGCGCTGCCCGCCCTGCGCTCCGTGGGGCTCAGCGGGAACCCGTGGAGCTGCCAGTGCGACAACGAGGATCTCTGCCTGTGGGTCCACCTGGAGACCTTCAAGTTCCAAGGTCCTGTCAGTTTACTTTATCCTGATGTCATGTAAGGAAGTCATTATAACGACCATGCTGAAAGAGCCAAGGGAGTGCATATGCTCCAATTATAGCTAATTATAATGCCCTGTTACATAATGAACTGGCCTTTTACTGGATGGAGGCTGTTTGCAGAAAACAACTGCTTCCAAATAAAACACAGACAAAGAAAACTAATAGACCTTCAAAATAAAAAAATATATATTTTGGATCATCACCCATTAAAAGTCTTGATTCAATCTAAAACAGGTTTAGTTGAAAACATAGTTTACAGTTTGCTTTTAACTTACAGAATGAATTGCTGTTTGAGAGAAAACATATTTAAGATCACACATAATGATCCATCAAAACCAAGGTGGCAGTTTAAAAGTTCTCCTGCACGATGATACCCTCAGAACCTTTTCTTGTGTTGCCGCATTACAACCACAAACTGTTGTAAGTAGGATTTTATGTGGTCGACCAACACAAACTAGCATCTGTTTTTAATTCAGCTTACGCTGGAAACTCTAAATAAAAAACCTCTGCAGCCAATTACCTAAGAGTCCGCCTGTGCATAATTTGTCTGCTGGTTGCATGGAAGTTTATTTATGAATATCAAAGTAAAGGGGACTGAATGCATGACAAAACAAATTAAGCTCCTACAAAAGGGGAAACAAAATAATCAATGGTTTTAAAGATTCTTTGAATGATGGAAAATAGTTACGTGGAGACCACCAGATGACCAGGACTGCAAAGATGGAGCCCAGCTGCACACGTTTTACACAAATACATGTGAAAAGCGGGACATTTATCTGCATTCAGCCATCTTGAGACTCATGTTTTCTGACACCCCTCTAAGATTTATACTAAGACAAAATTACATACAGGCAAACTTTATTTACTAATTACATGAAATATTAAAGGCAACTTATCATGCTTTTCAGTTCTTCCTTTTCACATGGAAACCATTCAGTTGTGGTCTATATAAAGGAGAACTGCAATGCTTTGGTCAATTCCTCGTTAATTTACCCCCACATTCCTTCTTTTTACCTTTGTTCTGAGGTGCATCTGAGAGCAACTCGTTTCAGTGCTGTCTCTTTAAATCTAAGGGAGACACTTCACAACCTGCCGCCCACCATGTCACAGAGCATCCCACTGCACCCAGATGCCATTTATGTAGTACGCTGGGGGACCGTGTGATGAATTGTGTGAGTTAATGCATCCAACAACCCAACATTTTCGCTTATCCACTTGTAGCTTCATCATCCTTCAACTTGGAGTACAAAATCGTAGCGAAAAATAAAATGCCGTACTCGCAGAATTGCTAAGCTGGAAATCCAAGACTTTGTTTAGCAGCTTCGCAAGAATAAATTAATGTAATTTTGTTCCGAAAATGTAATGAAGAATAGACAAAAACTGAATGGCATGAAAAATATGACCCAAAATGAATCTAAAGAAATCTCCTGGAGAGACTACATTCACATTTTCTGCACACATAGAGGCTCCAACTACACAACAAAATGTATTTAAAGGAGATAGCGCCAAGGTAACTCTTCCCGGCCAGTAGGTGGCGCACGCATGCTCATCCACTCTCATTCCAACCTTTAGTTGCACTGTTTGTCATCCGTTACCAGGTCCTTTTGTCAGTATTAGCAAACATTTAACTTACTTGTCCAGAAGGAAACCTCCACCTGGCTTCTGAGCCTCTTTACTTCCTTAAATCGGCACCAGCACTTAAAAGCTTGACCGATGTTTACCCTTGTTTTGCTTCTTTTTTGGTCTGCTTGAATCTGATTAATTTAATGGTGAGAGGAAGCCATTTCTCAGCGCTATCATGGAGGCACTATTTTCTGGCAGTGCCTGAGCTCCATATTATGCCAACCTACTATTCCTATTGGTGCAGAATCCTTTTATGTCAACGTTGGCGTCGTAACCAGAAGTAAGTGTTTATATATTTTGGAAACGTCAAAATTTACAAAACAATTATTTATATGCTATATATTTATTTTTCAGTAAAATAATACATTTTTGCTGCACCACTCTGGACTTTCTGTGGATGTATTATTTTTGAAAACATAATCATTTTGGTGAAAAAGTTGTAGCTATGATCTTTAAAGGCTAAAAAAGTGGATTTTGCATGATGTTTCCCCTTTAAGGCAGTTATATGCACTGCCTTTGATAGACAGGTATCAAAGTAAAGGGGTCTGAATGAAAATGCATGGCACACTTTTCAGATTTGTTATTTTTTGTAAAACAAGTTTGAAAATTATAATTTTCCTTCTATGTCACAGTAATGCACACCTTTGTATTGATAAAACCCCATAAAGATACGCTGAATGTGGATTCAATATGACACAATGTGGAAAGGTTTCAAGGTGTATTCACTCTTTTGCAAAGCGAAACAAATAAGCCCAAGTACAAATGCTTAAGTATTTGATGCAAACTATTTTGTTGATTAATATTTATTAACATGTCATCGATAGATTGATATTATCTGGATACTGTCAACAGCTTGTTTTTGCTTAACAAGCTGGGTCTAAATATTTGAATATCATCAAAAAAATTATTATTATTTATTTCAAAAAAGTTAAACCCATATAAATTGATCTATATGATTTCATCTACATCTGCTTCTGTTATTTTTGCTGATTATGACTAGCAGCTAATATAAACCCCACAATTACATTTCTTAGAAAATAAGAATATCATATAAGCCAAACGAAAAAAGGCTTTTAATCCAAAGAGGTTATGTTATTACTATGTTATGACCTAACCCTGACGTGTGATTAAAGAAACTACAAAAACAACAGGGATAACTGCAGCCTTCAGAGGACTGAGAAGCAAAGACACTTGAAGAAACTGTGGAAATACGTAAGGTGTGGGACTGTGACTGGGGTTCGAGCTTCAATAAACAACTATTCAGATGAAAGTACAGTTTGCATTTAATTTGAAAACTGGGTTCCCAGAGTCTAAAGGAAGAGTGGCGAGGTACAGAATCTACAGTTTCTTGTGGTCCAGTGGGAAGTTTTTTACAGTCAATGATCATCTGGGGAACCATGGTGGCTTTGTTGTATTTTATCAAGTCCAAAGTCAGCTCAGTGATCTAGCAAGAAATTCCTAATGATAAGAAGCTTTTTTAGAGATGCTGATTTCATATTCCAGCAGGACTTGGTACCGACCCACATTGCCAAAGGTACAAAATGTTGGTTCAGTGACCATGGCGGTACTGTGCTTGATTGGCCAGATCATAGAGGACCTATGGGGTATAGTCAAGAGAAAGATGAGACCAGACCCAACAATATGGATGACCTGAAGGCCGCTATCAAAGCAACCTGAGCTTCCATTACCTCTGAGCAGAACCACCGGCTGATCGCCTCCGTGCTACACCACACTGATGCAGTAATTCATGCAAAAAGAGGCCAGAACAGGTGCTCGGCCAAGTATTGGTACCATATACTCTGCAGTGCATGGACATGCCTTTCTGCAGGTCCCACATAACTGTTTTCAATTCAATTCAATTAAATTTTATTTATATAGCGCCAAATCATGAAACATGTCATCTCAAGGCACTTTACAAAATCAAGTTCAATCATATTATATTTTCTATTGGTTATATAGAAATAAACACTTAGAATATCTATGTTTGATAAATATAAGTGAATTTCATCTTTGGAGCTGAATTACTGTAATACATTAATTTTCTGATATAGTACCTAACGGTTGAGGTGGACCTGAACTACTTTACATGCAGTTCTACTGGAAGAGACAAGCAATAGAAAGAAAAGAAACTACCCTAAAGTTAACGTGCAACTGGCCAGTAATGGTTTTAGCTTCTACACTTTTTGAAAAAACCGTCAGGACATGTGAGCGTCTACTGGGCTGAAAAAGTTTAGAGGATTTAAAAGACCCCTGAAATATGTCTCAGTGGCAAAAGGCCTTTGTGAAGGATTTAAAATAAACACGCCCAGTGATTAAAAATCCAGCATTGGATTGTTAAAAAAATATGTTTTAAACCTTTAAACAAACTGCTGATTATAATTTTTTCTTTTGCATAGCTGGATTTTTATTGTAACTAAAGACATGAAATCAATTTTAAAAAGCAACATAATAATGATCTGTACAAAAAAAAGGATTCCGGTGTTTATTCACCTGTGTGTGGCAATTATTTTCTATAGATAAAGGTATTTTATTCAAATACCTGCTGGCCTGGATGCTGCACCACATAATATAACAAACATATTTCATGTGCTGTAACCTCACATGGAAATAACCACTGCTGTCCTGCACATGCAGAAGCCATGCTGGAGAATTTGTTTCGCCTCAGGTCACCCGGCAACATCTGCAACCGTAGTATCTCTATTAAAGACGGGGGCCATTAGCCCACAAAACAATAGATGTTGTTTTTATAGTCACAGCGTAAAGAAAGAGCTCAATATTTCAGTTTAGGGTCAGACACGTGACAAAATAAGAACAGAAATGTTCTGATCCAGCACTTGAAAATTAAACAAATACGCAAAACATCACAGTGTGTGGTTATTTCATCTAACAAGAAGTTCAGCAGCAAATATGAAAACAGCTGAAGGGAAGCCTTGCTACTTACAGCGGATTTAAGGTGGTAAAAAGAAGATAAAAGGATTGGTTAACTCATCATGAGCAAGTATGCATACGTCATACAAAAAAAAAAAGTCCCAAATGTTAAATCTCAGAGTCTATATCTGAGTTAGCATGCTAATTAGTCAAAATCATGGGAGCTCAAAGGCCTCACAAGTGTTGCGTGTTTAGAAGCGCTGTCTAAAAAAATAACATTTCAACCCAGATTAGGCTCGAAAAGTCGCACTTGAAGCAGCCCATCATACTGCTGGAACAGTGTCAACTGACCGCAAGACACAGCAGCACATTTGCAACATTTTAATAAAAGCCAGACGTCAGCATAAACACCTCATTCCCACTGTGGAGGGATGATGATGTGGGTTTGTTTTGCAGCCGAAGAACCTGTGCATCTTTCAGTCAGTGCGTGAGTAAACCATAAACGCCAGGTAGAAAAAAAAACTATACTGCCCTCAAAAAATGAGCCGGCCTGATCCGTCTGATATTTAAAGTTAGGCCACAAGCAGATCATGCAAAAGAAAACTGACCCTCAAACACAACAGCTAGGCTTCAACAAAACTGCTGAAAATCAAACACAAGAATTTAAAACAAAACAGGAACTGGGTCTTAACGATGACCCGGCCAAACTCCAGATCTACTACTGACCAAAATGTTGTCAGGCCAGAAAACTGTGCATCGATTATCGCATATACAGTCCAGTCAAAAGCATAAATGTCTTATACATTTTGTCATGTTGCGACCCAAAGACTCATGGAATTTGTAGCACATAAGTGTACAGTGAATGGAAAAAGATGAATGACTTTTTCTAAACCCTTTATAAAATGAGTGGTGTTGGTGCGTATGCAGCCCCCTTTTTTCCTGATACCCCTAAAAAAAATCCCATTCAACCCATTACCTTCAAGATCTCCTAATCAGTAAACACAGTAAACTGATGATGTGCCTGCTGAATGCAGTATGATTGGATTCTGTTTTGCAGTATCAGGATAACGGGCCCTGTAGAAATCCAAACCAAACTTTTGAGACTTGTAAAAAGATGCTAAAACCGGGTATCTTTTTTTCCCCTCCGCTTCAAAACCGTCTGCTACTGTGTGCTGTTCTACCCCACAAGATTACAGCAAATTAAAGTGAAGTTGGTTTTTGTAAGGTGACTAAATGTGGAGTCGGAATACTTCTGCAAGCCGTTAAAAACCCTTACAGAAAAAAACAAACAAAAGCAAAAACAACTGGGGGTTAAAAAGTGGGGCAGAAATGCTGGGTTGTAACTGGACTGTGACACAGGCTTTTGTTGCGTTAAGGCTTGTTATTTCTTGAATGAGAAGGACACTGCATGATATTATGAGGTTGGATATGTCCTCGCATATACGTCTGTTTTATCATGACTTTCTGCCACTTACACATAAGGAACCAGCGCTTTGCTAGAAAGAGTTCAGTCAAATCTGAAGCCCTCCTCTCGCAGTGCGATGACTTGCAGGTGTCAGCGGCGGGGCGCGGCCGCTGTTTGAAACAAATCGCAGGAAAGGAGGCAGCCTCACGTTTGTGTTCAGCAGACTCCGGCTCGTTTGTTCAATTTTGCCGGCTGCAGTTTTGAACGAAAGCAAGGCAGTATTTTATCCAGAAATGACAAATCGATCCTTATTTCATTCAGCTGTTTGGGGGGGGGGCGTGCTGCAGGTGTGATTAATGGATCATGTTTTCTTCATCAAATATTGATCGCCTCTGTTATTTGACTGCCAACTTGAAAAATGTCTCCCGATACTTTGTGAAATTTCTTCCTTTGGGGTTACCTTGCTCTTGGATTGGTGTGGATGTGTCACTATGCAAAAGGCCAGCTGCTATTTATAGTGCGTCTTACTGAGCAAGGAGCCCAGCTATAATTCTAACACCAGGGCCGTAACACAATTGCCACGCTCACTGAACGGCATCCCCTGCTCCTCCTGCTCCCTCGCAGGCACCGCGCACAGTTCCCCGCCGTCCCCCGCGAAGCTCGGGGTGGACTTCTGCCGGAGATGTCCTAATTTCCGCGCCGCTCGCCGCCTTTTTGTCTCGCCTAATTTGGATTGTGGCCTCTTCCAGTGACAGCTGCCAGGAAAGGAGGAGGCAAACGCGCAGACATGCACATCCTTTGGCCCTGCGTGCGCAGTCTGTCCATCTTTTTCGAGAGGAGAAAAGCACAGACAGAACATCCAGCCAGTCATGTTAGAAACACACACATGCGCTCTGTCAGAATTATGGATTCAGGCAGAAACGAGGCCCGCCGAGCCTCTCGGAGCTGGATACCCCCGTTGCTGCACGCTCTATCTCCGAGGAGCCCACCTGGGTTTGGATGAGGGCGTGCTTGTCTCCTTAGTTTAGGAAATCTGCACGAAACTCAGAGAGAGAGAGAGAGAGAGCGCCTTAGGAAGGCAACCAACAGATTCTCCTCTGTCTCGCCTTCCTGGCTACATTAGCACTCTGTCAGTCGTTATATAAGGGGAGCGTCTGGAAATAGAGCAGAGTGTGAATAAGGGAAGAAGAGAGGGAAAGCCCTTTTCTTTGATGCCAGTCCCCTTTGGGGGGGTTAGGTGGGTGAGACTGTGCGGGTTCACTTCCTGCCTGTGAAGCACGCGGAGCGTGGATGTGCACACGTTAGCCGTCTCCGTGACGATGAAGCGGGACGTGCGTACATACGCGTCGGCACAGAGCTGAGGTTGAACTCATGCGGATACGGGGCCGTATCTGCAGGTCATGAATTTTTTAGAGATCCTGTCGTGTTTTCGAAACCTTCTCTGACATGAGTCATGTGGATGTGGTGGATGTGGACGCAGCCCCCCTTTTCTTCGATACCCCTAAATACAGTCACATTCAGCTACTCGCCTCCAAGAGACTCCCAGCCAGTAGACATAGTAAACTGATTGTGTGCCTTCTGAATGCCGTGGTTTCAGGTTTCTCTTAGTGTCACGATAACGGGCCTCATAAAAAGTCAAGACAAACTTTTGAGATTTGTAAAAAAAAAAAAAAAAAATGAAAGCCAGGTATCTTTTCTCTTCCACTTCATAATTGCCTGCTACTGTGTGCTGGTATGTCCCATAAAAGTACAATGAATTAAACTGTCTCAAAATAGGAATGGAAGGAGATGGTGCTTGTTTAAAGCCGGATTCTAACAGCATATCGGATGAAGAGAGAGCGGCGGCTGCCTCAGAGAGGATCAGAGCGGCCTTTGAATTTTCTACAGCACATCTGAGCCAAACTGACTCTACAAGCTAACTTGAATCCTGGAAAAACTTTGCCGAGGATAATTGCGGAGATTCAGACATGGCATTCTTGAAATAATAGAGCATTTCAAATGATTTGAGGGTGAAATATCCATCAGTGTTTATCCTGAAACATTCCCTTCTTTACCTGAGTCAAGTTTTACCCATCGTAACTGTGAAAAAGTAAATTAGAGCAGGAGCTTACTTCCCAGATATTTTTCATAGATTTATTTAAAATGTTTAGACAATGTTACTATAACCGGAATAATCATTAAAAGTTGTTTTTGCCAGAGCAATGCAAGAAATGATTTTATAGTTCTAAATGAAAGCAGTCAAATCTTATAGCACATTCAGGTTTGAAATTTTTGATGTCGTGAAACTGTTGTTTTGTTACCCAATGCTATCATAGCACGAGAATTTTATACCATTAGAATCTGGCAGCCCATGTGTTGTCATGACCGCGCCCCCTTTTTCAGGAACTGGCTCCAGTGAATAAGCACATTGGCACCCCTGACCTGCCGTCCGTTCATTCATGGACTAATGAGGGATGTGTCTGACGTCTGGCATCTTCCGCCGTGCAGACGGACAGGAGTTACCGTCGTACCAAGCTTGCAGAGTGTCACATGGTCGGGGAATGCAGGAACGAACAGTGTGTGCTGGCTTTCATCGTTCCTGTCAACACAACAGAGCAACTCAAGAACTACTTCCTGACCCACCCGCCACCGTCCTGGGTCGTTAGAAGCTGTTGCTTGGTGTGAGTGGAGTACTTTGTCACCTGAATCATGACGAGATGCTGATGTAACCTCTTTGGAATGAGTTGGAGGATCGAACTGTAAAGACTGGGGAGTTAGAAATGCAATCCTCCTCTTTGTTGGGAAAGAAAACCTCATGCTGTTGCGATGACCTGGAAAACTGAGAATTTGTACGGGCAAAAACTGAGTTTCTTTACATTTTTAAAAGAAATGACCGACATGGGCAAAATGACGTGGGTTATTGCTATTAATTTTGGTATGGGCACATTTTTGGTTTATTGACCAGGCCTATAAGTAAACATCGGTTATTAGCCAAAACTGCAACGCTAATATCAGATATCAACAATGGTCCAAATATTCAGACTGGTGCAGTCCTAATCAGTGCAATAAGTGGCCTTTTTAACTTCAGTAAAACGATACCATGGCAATGACACCATTTTGCTTAATAATGGCCTTAGAAAAAGTAGGAGCTAAAGTGTTGACAGAAGAACTCATTTTATAATTACAGAGGAAGCTAATCAACTCAAAAGACAAGCTATTCCTGGTTTGAAAATTAAAAGTGAATTACGAGTTTTAAAAGTTCCTGAGAGAATTTTGCAACGAGAAGCATTTCTTTCTTCTGCAGTCAGTTATTGAAAGTAGAAAATTAATTATGGAAAAAAAATAATGAAAATACTGATGTTAAAAACAAAGAATTACTGTCGTTTTCTTTTGCATTCTCCTGAACGATTTTTTTTAGCATCAAGAGGGTTGAAGTAGCAGATCTAAAACATTTATGTATCTCCTACATATAATATTCTCACATCATAACATGCTGGCTAAATGACAGCGTGCATTTTGAGGGTGTTGGTGCAGAAACACAGTTTGAAAACACTATTCCCACCGCAGAGAATTTCAGAGCCCAAGACTGAAAAAAAAAAGCTGAAAAAAATGCAAGCAGATGCCAATTATCAGCAGTGGCCATAGCTACAACATTATATCATGTCACAGTTGTTCGCTTTGAGAGTAAAGTCACAGAAAATGGTTCTCCCCTCAGCCGCTGCAAAGCATCACATCCATCATCTTCTGTATTTAACTTTGATTGAGACGCCGTTGAATTTATTGTATCTTCATCCACTTTACTTGAAAAGATGACACTCGACGTTTTGCTCGGATGTGTGGATTTCAACGGGTCTTGGTTGGAGTCGTACCTAATGCCTTATGATGAGAAACACTGTTATCTGAGGTCTCAGGCAGACACAAAGACCTCAGTCATTCTCTAATCCTGTGCGGGGAAAAGGAGTTTGCATAATTCATCCTTTTTTTGTGAGATTTTAATGCTGCCTTAACTTAAGACTGCAGAACACAGGAAACCCCTAAAGCTTTGTGGTGTTTTGATAAAGAAGGCAGAATTTTAATGCTTGTGCAGATTTCTGCATTTTCATTGTCAGCTGGATATGTTTAACTCAGTTTACTAGTATTTTCTTGCTCAAATGTAACATTTAAATAAAAATTTCTCTGCTAATGGATGTGTCCTGTCTGCGTCTGGTGTAGCGTGTGTTTTGATTGGGGAGATGATTAAATTAATAACCCGCTGACCTGACTTTATTTCAGCGGCTTCAATTACATGGGTCTCTCGGTGCAGAAACAAAGCAGGACATATTCCGTAAAGTACTTTTGCAAGGTGTGTGGTAAAGTTGCTTAGGAAGTATCTTGCAAAAATCCTGGAAAAAAAAAACTACTGCTAGAATACTAACATTTAAGACAATACAGTTTCCGTGTATATATCCTTTTACTTCTTATTTTACTGTATTCATATTTTTTGTCTGCACCATCAACACCAAGTCAAATTCCTTGTAAGTACAAACCTACTTGCCGATTAAACTTGATTCTGATTCTTATATATGATCTTGGACTTTTTTCCCCATTCTCTTCCTGGGTCTTAGTGGGGCCTTTTGATACCATTGCCATTGACGTCCCCACTGACAGATTTGTAATTCTGATATCATTAACACCAGTGGCGTCATTGCCATGATAAGTTAAGTGGGGCACAAAAACTCAACACCCATTAGCAGCAACTAATTTTTTATGACGCATACAACCTGGCTGATCAATGTTAAATTAAACAGATAAATTAGCATAAACCCACACACTAGAAAATCTGTTTTATATAAGCTAAATGTAATTTAATTTTTATACACAAAATTACAAATAAAGATTCACTCATAGTGTTCATGTGTTGAACAGAAAAGATTCACATCTTTTCTTCAAAGAGCTAGCACCGACAACCGACACTAGAATAATGTTTGCTTTTAGTTTCCATTTTCCTGTTTTATTTTTTCTACATTTTATTCGAGCAGTTTTCTTTTTCCTTGCTTTTATTCTGTTCTTATTTTCCAATGTTTCAATCATATAAAGCACTTTGCATTGTCCTTGAACTGAAATGTGCTGTACAAATAAATTTGCCTTGCCTAGATGGTCGCACACGATCCGGCAGAACGTAAACGTAACGTGTGAATTTCCAGTGTTTTGATTGGACGATCTGAGCTTTGGGCCAGAGGATTTGTGCCCCATGGCTGTCTAATGAGACAGCATGCACACTGCAATGTCAGATGTTTACACCAGAATTTTTTTGGTAAGGGAATCTGTCTTTTTTACAATATTACTCTATATAGAACGATCATATCCCATTGATTATTGCGAACATAGAGCTTTACAGCGACATCTGGTGGGCCCTGGCCCCACTGGCCCCAAGTGCAGGGACCCTACAGATCAACACAGTTTGAACTGCATTGAATCTTATCTCACCAGGAAAACAGTTACTTAATTGTTTAATTCATCAATTGTTCTTGTTTTGTTTATAGTCTACCTCTTTTTGCTTGGTGACGTTTCATACAAACGTATTGTCAATTTCCATTCCTATCTGGATGACGCCCAGTGATTTACCAAACTTAGCTCTTCCTCCTTACTCCATCTTACAAGCTATCAAAACCTCATTTTCCTCGGCACAGAGAACACCTTCACACCCGACAGTTTAAAACAATATCAGAATCAGGGCCCACCAGATGTCGCTGTAAAGCTCTATGTTCGCAATAATCAATGGGATATGATCGTTCTATATAGAGTAATATTGTAAAAAAGACAGAGACATCGCGTCCTCGAGTGCGCATGCGGGACATTTAGGTTGAACGCGTTCAGTTCACACAGGAGATCACATACAAGTCACATATATTTGGAAATGTGAACAGACATGCAAAAAAATCAGATTTCACAAAAAAATCGTAATTGAGCATCAAGACCTACAGTGTGAACGTAGCCTAAAGGTGCGTGAATACCTTTGCCAGCCAATGTACATTGTAAAATAAATATCAAATGCGTGTTATCGATGTTACCTCAGGAGAGATGCTAAGTTTTTGGTGTGTGAGTTGATGTAAAACAGGAAGTCATTAGGCTTTATAATTACTGAAGAAAAAGAAATCCGTTGTCAGCAGTTCAGTCGCCCCTATAATGCTGCTGAATTGCACTGTCCCATGATTAATCCTCATCACTCCTTGTCTGTATGTTTTTTTGACAGATGAGGGCCAGACAGTGTGTGACTCACCCGCTGACATGCAGGGCCGCCGTCTGAGCGAGGTGGGCATTGAGCTCCGGACTTTATGTCACCAGACGCTGGACTCCTGGGACTACCTCTTCTTCGTGGTCATTGGCTTTGTCATCTTTGCCGCCGGGACAGTGTCGGCGTGGTTGATGGGCGTCGTCATGGTGCTATACGAGCGCTACATCAAGAAGAAAGACAATCAGCTGGAGCTGGAAAACGAGGAAGAAGATGTTGAGACGGGTAACGCACCGAGAGGCAGCACAGACCGGGGCAACAGGAGTTTAAAAACTTCACATACTGTCTGAAAGAATTAATCCCGTTCTGTTCACCATGGGTTCCCACAGTGCCTCCTTGTACACCTCCACGACTGTCTGTGAAGTCTGATATTAAATCAAAACAGAGTCTTTTTTAACAGGCTTGGCTCTCAAACCGAAGTAGAATTCAACAGAAATAAGGAATGTCTTTCTAACCATTTGTAGTGGGCTTTCAGGGGATAAAAGAGGTTTTTGTAGTCTCTGTGGTTGAGGTCCCCACTGCTGGGTGGTATATGCAAACATGAATCTGTATGTTGTTCACTTCTATCTAATGTTTGAGTGGGAATTGGATTGGTTGGCTAGAAATGCAGTCTGCGTCGGCAAAACTGCTATTAGGGGACCAGTTCGGTTTTTCTTCTGTAAAGCACCCATGCACACTTAGTCTATTTTATGCATTATATTTTTGGCCTATATAGTGCTCTAAAATAAGTTAAAAAAAATTCTCATGCTGTTCAATGTTTTAACATCTTTTGTGTGAAACACTTAATTAAATCTACTTTATCTATAACAAAGCTCTTCCTTCTCAAAGGCACAGTATGTTTTGCAGCGAATACACTGTAGAACATCTGCTTAAAGGCATAGTTCAGCATTTTCTTAATTAAGGTTAGGCTGAACTATAAACAGTTAAGACCTGCAGTAGATATTCTCCCAACATCTTCATTCTGTATAAATTCATTTTAGTTGGTCCTGGATGCTGATGATATCTCAGACAAGGGGTCAGTAACCTGCCGCTCTGACCCCTTGGATCTTCCACAATGGCTCTGAAAAACTTTGGCTAAAAATAATAAAGAACCAACAAATGTTTTTAGCAATAGAAACAATATCAAATGTAGTTTTTTGTTTTTCATGGAATAACTCCATTGACTTTCCTTAACAGAATGACACTGAAAGTACCGGTGATATTTTCGGATCTATCTTTGTTGTCATCACAATGGCAACCATATGCAAAAAAGGATGTTTTTGGCTAATATTAACATCCCAACTTTATAAACGTTTCATGTTTTCAAATTCTGTCTTACCCTTGGACAGTTTATGTCCAAATGCTATTTTACAATGTCCATCTACACAGGAAACTTGGATTGGAGGCAGCCAGCCTCCATGAACCTTCCTCAGTGAAAGGCGTACTGAGAATAGATCGAGTGTTTGAGGGCAGAAAGTAATGCAGTGTAAAAAATCATAACTAGCATCTACTCAAACTGATATATTATGTTTTCCATTTACATAGCTTTACAGGAGAAGTCTCACACCATACATACCCAATGGATAAACAGTGCTTTCCATTTGACCTCGGTAGTCTGAATTCTCAACCTCCAGGTTGGAAAATTTACTTGGAACGGTCCCTAAAGTCGGCATTATGAGTCAGAAACTCGATGTAACAAGATACCCTGACTTCTTTATTCATGATGGCTGCTACTCGCAAAGACATTGAGTAAAACCTCATACTTAGACTGTTTTAGGAGCTCTCTGTTATTTATGTAACATTTAGTGAGTCATACAGGTGCTGCCTTTCAGTGTTCATCAGACAGCATGTTTCAGCTCTGTTTATTTGCACAAAATACCACCTAGAAAAGCATTATTGTCATTGTTATCATTTTAACAACAGCGCGAGCATCCATGTTTTTTTCCTACAGTCCGGCAAGGGAAACTGGAACGCAAAAAGGTGGAGAGGACGTAATCTGCGACTCGTTAGTTCCGACCTCCGAGGCAAAAGGAACGCACCAAAACTACCTCACTGGCAGATGCAGTCAAGCCCTGCAGAGCTGTGCTAATGAGCTCATACTGGAGTCAGGTGTGTTGAAGCAGAGACACATCTAGAAGTTGCAAGGCTGGAGTTTGAGACTGCTGGTGTAAAGGCTTAGATTTTACATAAGAACAACAGTTTTGTGTTCCAAATTGTTCGAAGACTATGAAAACCTGCTTTAGTCTTGGCCCTTCTCAAACTAAACATTAGCATCAGCCTCTCTGGACCAACTAATCTGGATTTCTGTTCAGTGAAGACGCAGAGAGAGCTACCCACTGCAGGTAAGATGTTAATTGCTGAGAAGTTTTAATCAGAACCTCACTTCAAAAATCAGAAATTGTCATTTTAATGTGTATGGATGCGAAAGCAGATGGGCAGGATGAAGGTTATTTGAGGTGATGTATTAAGGACAGGAAGAAAAGCCTGAAGTACCGATAAATCTTTGAGTATTTACTTCTGTACAAGAAACTTTATATACTTTGAACTCTGCACATTGTAACGTTTTACATTAAAAAACGAGAAAGCAAGACACTGTGAAGGTTCATTTCCCCTTAACGTGCACTAATTCTTATTTTATGGCCTGTCTGCATAATAAATTTGATTTATACCATGAAATTTACTTTCAGATTAGTATAGCATAAGTTAAATCCATCAAGCTTTTGTATAGAGCTCTTTACACATCCAAAGTATCAAAGTGTTGTACTCATTTATAAAATAAGCAATAAAAATACCACTTCTAAAATAACACCAATAGAACCAGAGCAATTATCGTTAGAAAGGGGAGTCTTTAAAATTTGCCAAAAAAAGTAAAGGTCTACCTAAATTTTTACCTGCTCATAATTCATGACTTGCTGACTATCTTGTCCTGTAAGCAATAAGAAAGGAATAAGATGAGGTTGTTTCTACTGTTGGATTTGTCATAAACGGAGCACGTGAAATCATTTTTGTTACTGTCCTTCTTTCCAACATGGAAGTATCCAGCAGGGCTGTTTTAGAGCTTCAATGATCACTAATCATTACAAGCTGGAGTATGCTCACAAGTGGTGAAAAATAACTAGTTCTCTGGGATTTAGTCTTGCTGTCACTTATGCTGCATTTCATTTTCTTGGCTCTAGGAATGACGTCACGCTCTCCTAAACATTATGTTCCAGATCTAAGTTGTCTGATCAACGGGGACTGCCGATTTAATCAGCACCGACCAAGGTATCGACTGTTACCAGATGAAGAAAATAATGCATTTCTAAGCATTTTTTGTATTCAAATGTTCAAATATAAGAACGTGTCCACAAACGGATATCACTCCTGGTGAATTAATCTAGCAAGATAGGGACAGTCAAAAGTGAAAATAAACAGCAGTACGGCTGCTGTCATATTATGGATTTGAGGCTTTAGTTGGTTAAAACTCCCCGACTTACTAATCGGAGTCATGACTTTTATGGTTTGGATCGTAAGAATTTCCACTTCATGGAACAAACAGAACACATTATTTGCCAGGAAACATGTACATGGAGCTGATCTTCAAACTGATCCATATCATTTTCACAGTGATATTTGCAATATAAGCACAAATACAACAACTCATCCTTTCATTCAGCTGGCCGCGGTAGCTCAAGATCTCTACAAGTCGCCGATGAGCAGTTTCATTAAACAATTATGTATAATACAATATAGGGTGTCTATGCACATGCTTTTAATCTTTCTGACCATAAAAAGTGACTTGTCTCTTGGTATAAAATTTTTCCTGAGTTTCAGACCGTAGTTCCTCAACCAGAAAAAAGACGAGTATTCCCTCCAAGTTGGGGTTTAAACTCTGACTCAAGAGTAGGAGTGACATTCAAGGATGTTGGTGTCTTGTTCATGAGGGATGATGGGATGGAGAAGGCGCAGGACAACTTAATTGGGGCCTCGCCTGGAGTGATACAGGCTCTGCTCCGGTCTGTTGTGGTGAAAAAAGAAAAGCTCTCCATTAACCAGTCAATCTATGTTCCGATCCTGACATGCCTATGAGAGTAGGTTCTTGACTGAAAGATGCGATTGGTTGACAAGATTTATAAGATGTGTTGATTCAGCCTCAGAAGTCTGGAGCTCCATCATCTGCAGCTCCTCCACATAAAAAGGAGTGAATTGAGGCGGTTCAGGTGTCTCATCAAGAGGCATCCTGGGTACCTCCCTTTGAAGGCTTTCCAGGCCACCCTATTGGGAGGAAACCCCAGGACAGACCCGGAATTTGTTAGATGAACGCCTTGGGATGCCCAGAATGAGCTGGAAAAGGTCAATGGAAGTCAGCTGTGTGGGTATACCTCTTCACCTGTCAGCTCCACTAGCCTATGTTAGATAGGTGGAAGACAATGAATGGATGGATGGATATGAAGCTGAGAAAGCCAATCCACTCCCTGGTGACGTTGTAAATGTATTTTATTAACATAAAAATTCTCATTACACCCTTCTCTGTGGGGTCTGGTGGCAAATACTTAGACACAAACCCCCATTTTTCTTCCCCCTGCAGCCAAACAGTAAAAGAGGAGCTGTTGTGGGCACTGTTGATCAATAATTCAGAAGCTGTTTCCTCCTTTGAAAAGCAGATGGAATTCCAGAGGCACAAATTTTTTAAGAGCCACAGTAGAATCTCTCTCCTAAAACAAGATTACAATGAAGGCACTGACTAAGGAAGAAAAAGGAAAAGTACAAGTAGGTATTTAATTCTATCCTCTGATAATAAACCATGTGAATCGGTATGAAAATCTCTTGTTTTTTGGTTGTCCTTTCATCCTTATGTAAAGGGGTGATCCTGACTCATCATGGTTTGTATAACTATGCATGCACCAATCTAACCATAAAGGCATGGCATACGTAACCGGATGTGAAAATGTCAACCCAAGATCTGGATGTTTCCTACAAAACCGCAGGTCAGAGAGGCCTGTGGAAAATGTAGTCCATGACTTGCTGAGAGCTCCTAATGCTTCTGGCGCTTCCATACTTCCATGTGGACTCCTTTTAAAACAAACATATTGCCAAACGTTTTGCCACTATACATATGAGCTATATTCTGTACAGCTGCAGTGAAAGTTAAAATCTTTTTGGAGGTATTTAATATATTTTATTTACTGCACTGAGTCTTTCAGCATGCCACGTCTTGATATGCCAATTTTTTTCCCAATCTTCTTTGCAAAATGCCATAAATTAGGGCTGCACAATAAGATGGAAAGAAATAGTCGGAGCATCATTGAACATTGAAGACATTGACTCTGACCAACCAACATTTTTAGGACTTTTATATAATCTCTTCCCCACTCTCTACGAACATTCCCGTCTATAACCATCAAGCGTTAAGGACAATCACCGTTATAATTCATCCCAACTAGACTAAGGCCCCCGTTCCAGCTGAAGAAAACCAGCCCCAAAGAATTATTTATCCACTATTTTGCTTCACTGTTGCTGTAGTATTTTTTTTGTTATTATTATTTTGCTGATGTAGTGTTGTATTTGCATCCTTTGGCATTATGCCCAGAAAGTTCCAGTTTGTTTTTAGACCATAACACATTTCCTCCATGCTTTTAAGACCAATCAAACCTGTTCTGGCAAAAAAAATTGAATAAGGTGGAGAGCTTTTGTTGCTTGGTAAGCAAAAAAATCTTTCCACCTTACCCAAAAGCCTTGACATTTGTAGAATATTGGAGTTTTTTTTCACATCCATAGCCAGTCCTTACCTCCTTTAAAGTTGCTGTAGGTCTCTTGGCTGTCTCCTTGACCAATTTTCTTTAAAGGAGCAACAAGCAAAATGTCATTATTTTTAAATAGAAAGAACCAAAGGTAATATTTCCGAAGGACTATGGTATGACATCACATCGCATCTCTCTATGTTGTCCTACAGTCTCTTGTTTACATAGCCACCCACAGTCTGCCTTGAGTGGAAAATATTGTTTCTTTGGTTGCTTTTATTACATTACAAAATCTGTACCTTTAACATGGGTATCTAGACTGTTTAGGTTATGATGCACTAAATTTACTATCTATCTATCTATCTATCTATCTATCTATCTATCTATCTATCTATCTATCTATCTATCTATCTATCTATCTATCTATCTATCTATCTATCTATCTATCTATCTATCTATCTATCTATCTATCTATCTATCTATCTATCTATCTATCTATCTATCTATCTAGATGAACGAACTTTGGCAGGTGGCCTAATTTAGGTGAAATATACAGCTTGACAGGGAATGCTCAAATCTATCCTCCATTATAAATGTGTAATGCAGGATTTCTAGAGTGTACAATGTGCAATAACAGCCCTCATATTGCTAAGTGTATACTGGAAACTCCTTAATAATCTACAAGGACTGTTTTAACGTTTGCTCTCCAGGTATAATGCAGGATTTTAGAAACCGTTATATTAAGTGGCTGAACTGAATTTCAGCATTATGCACTTTTAACTCCCCCTCATTCACCCCATATTTAGGCACATGTGTGAATGTGCTTTAACACACAGACTTAAAAGCATCAGTCCTGCCTCCAGTGTGAATCACCTCTGGATAGAACGTTGTGTAAAAGCTTAGAGGTACTATCACAAGCCAGCACAACCCACACGATAAACATCTAGCTTTAAAATTGAAAGTGAGTGTGATCATCTGCTGCCTTCCTGAACCTGGAAACAACGACTTCCATGTTGATCTGCCTCTGCTGTAGCCAGCAGCTGGTTAGCTAGCATGAAGAGCAGCTAAGCTAGCTAAAGTGTTATTTAAAATAAAGAGGTAAAGTCTTCTAGTTAAAGCTAAATACAATCTACTCAACAGGACTTGTAAAGCTCACTTTGTTAACATTCAGTATAATAAATAGTGAGTCATAGTGTTTAGAAGGAATTATCAAGAAGAATAGTTCTCTTAATGCTCTTCTGAAAAACCTAATCTTCTGTTATTATTTTTTAAAACTTAACAAAACTTAACCAGCGAGTGGTTTCAAGATGAAAGGTTTACATCAAGGAGCTTTGATATGTTGGTGTCTCCCTCACAGGTGATAGGTGGAGAGGAGTGGACACATGAATCGGGTCTCGCCTGCAGTAAAATGTGGGCGTTGCAATGGTCTGTCTCAGTGAACAAACAGCTGAGCCAAAAATTTAAGCTCTTGATTTGTCTGTCTACGTTCCAGCTCTCACCTGTAGTTATTAGCTGTGCATCCAGCTTGAAAGGATGAGATCTCAGATACAAGCAGGCATCTCCTTCCCTAAACTTTCTGCATCTTAATGAACAAAAAACAGAAGTAAGACATAAGAGACCTCCTCTATAAATGTTGAAAATGTGGCTCTGTTCGTTAGGCCGATCATCACAAACCTAGGAGTTAAGACGGATGCAGACCTGAAACTTGACAGTCAAATTAGGGCAGCAGTGAAATCCAGCTTCTTCCCTCTGAGGCAGTTAGCCAAAATAAAGTCCTTACTACCACAGCAACTGTTTGAAACAGCAATGCAGGCTTTTATTTCTTCCAGACTTGATTACTGTAACGCGTTGCATTTAGGGATTAGTGAAACATCTATTAGCCGCCTGCCGATTGTTCATAATGCTGCAGCATGGCTCTTAACTGGAACAAGAAAGTCTGAACACATCTCCCCTATTTTAATGTCACTCCCTATTTTAATGAATTTGTAGAATTTATCAGTTTTAAATGTAATTTGGCGATCATAAAAACCACTGATGGTTATGTACTGTAGATGATTTGATTTGCTATCATGGTATATAGAAGCACATCGGTGGTGGCATCATGAGCCGATTGATGTGTGTGGATTACAGGTAGTTGCTGGAGAGCAGAGAGAGAAGGTCTCCACACAAAGAGGATCTCTTGGAAATAAACAGTTGATTGATAGTTTGCATGAGTCTGTGGGGTCTTATCCTTCAGTGGTGGACCAGCATGACTGTTCAGAAGTGACGATGGACCAATGCTGGAATGAATAGCAACATGAGGGCGCCCACACAGGGTCCTGCAGTTCCAACTGTCTTCATAATATTGTTCCTTTCATCTTAACACTCATGCCTCTCAAGGACCATTCTTTGTGTTCCTGCTATTTGCAAATCCTATCATTTCAATAACCATTGCTGGATTCTATGTGTACCAAATTACATTTAAATAAGACCATTCCTTTACTTAACCTTTTTAATCCAGTGAATACATCTAGTCATCTGCATAGAATAAACAAAGATGTTCCCTTCTGACTTACAAGTAAAAAAGTAAGAAAGTTGCAAATAAGATGGCACCCAATCCAGATACCAAAGCCCGAGAGATAATAAACATCATGCATGGCATAAAAATGGTGGTTATATTTTCAGATGGGGTCATGGATGTGCTTCTGGACTAAGATATATTAAACTGGCAAAAGTCAGTTAACTGGCACTGCTCGGCAAGAAAATGCAATAAGTTATTAGGTCCGTTAGCTCCTGCAGTAACTTTCCCCGTCTGCTGATGCTTCACTCCTCTTTCTGCACCGTTGAAAAAAAAGTCCCTGGAGTCAAGAAATGCGACGTCTAGCAAGGGTCTCTAATTGCCTATAATAACCTTCCGACGAATCTATTTAGAAACCTGCTCTCTCACACGCGCTCACCCACACAAAGTAGGAAAATCTTCTGTTGTGTGAGTGGTTGAATGACATACACAGACGCTATAGATTTTAGTGACGTGCATGGAAACTGGGCACATCTGTTTCAGTTATTTCAGCGAAATTTCATCATTGATCTGTGCCACTTATGGATGAAGAGAAAATATCTGTCAGCTGGGTCCAACCAGAACATGCAGCTCCACTAAACAGGAACACTGAGGAGCAGCTGCAGCTCAGACTGAATTTGATTGATCTTCTATGCCCAGACTGTGCAATAGTATTCATATGCCTTGAACATTTCCACATTTTGTGACATCACAATAACAAACTTCTATGTATTTGAATAGGATTCTGTGAAATACATAGATATACGTATGGAAGAAAACATACGCATTTTCAAAAGTTGTGCCACATCTTTAGGTTTTTTTCTTCCAATATTGTCCTGTCAATAGCTCCCTCCACCTTCCCATGAACTCTGACCGGCTTCCCTTGCATCACCCTCATGTCTTCATGTTCTTTCTGCTTCCATAGAGGCCAGATTTGTGAAGTCCACAACTAATAGTTGTTCTGTCAACAGATTATTTTACCTGAGTTGTGGATCTCTTTTACAAAGGTCACTCGGCTACTTACCTTCTCCTCCTGGCATTTCAGTTTAGGTAAATGATTTGCTATTCTGTCAAACTCCTTCCATTTTCTGAGGATTGATTGAGCAGTGCATAAACCTTTAAGCCATGCAATCAAAACAACTCGCATGCAGGTACATTTTGACAGAATTTCACAACAACAATGCAAACAATGGAGGCGATGGAGGATTGAGTCAATAGCTTTTTTTACATCCAATTCTCATTTGAATTTTGAGCAAACTTAAAATATTGCACAAAAGAGACTGTGCATCAGACATGTTTCCTTCTATTGACTTATAGCGAATTAACCAGGCGACGCATGTGTAATATCGTCATAGGTTGATGTTGGCTGTTTTAAACAGGAAGTAGATGTTGCTAACTAGCACAGGCCACAGATCAGTAATGGAGCGGTGCTTTAACGAATGTGTTTTTTTGTTGTTATTTTTTTCACGGATGAGAAACGCTTATGTCTCTTTGTCGGTCCAATACCGGTTTTTGCTTCCAGTCCTGTTTTCAAGAGTTATTGAAATAGAATCAGCAACACCTGATCAGTCATGTGAGGTAAGCGTTTGCTAAGTCAGAACTCATTCGACAAATGTGTTTCCATTGTCTCTTTAGCGCATTTAGATTTAGAAAAAGTCAAAAACCACCTCAAGAGTTTCCTTCAACCGTTTCTAATGTGTTATTTCAATATGCAGATTGAAAAAGGTTGATGGAAACGCGACTAGTGACTCAAGTGGCCTTCACAGCCCCATCTGCAAGATCATTCTGACTAGAATTTATAAACCCAGTCCATGCCCAGAACCAAAGTTTTTTGGATAAGAGGTGACACATCTTTGGTTTCCATGGTGCTGTGTATTGATTAATGCTCTTAAAAGAAACCTCTGAGGTCTTCAGAGACCAACTGGATTCAGACTGAGTTGTTAGTTGCTCTGCATTTAATTAGGGGTCTCAGACTAAAGAGGACTGAAGACAAATGCTTTTTTTTCTTTAGCCATGAAGAATTTTCCTTTCAAGTCACAATTTGGCACTAGATTGTGTTGGTCTGTCAGATAATATCTCATTAAAAGCCTTGTTTGTAGAAATGTGAAACTGTTCATGGGGCTTGAATAGTTTTGCAAGTCACCACCTGTAAGAAGTGCCGCTCGACTCTTACTCCCTTGAATGTTTTGCATTTTTGCTCTGATTCCTATGAAAGCCCAAGTACAATAAAAGAGAGAGGTATTAACAAAATTTGTTTTTTTTTTTTTTAGAAACTAATATTATGGGCAATTTGTTTCCCTGTTGGTTTCTGCTGGTGATGATTCTGCATTCTAATCAGAAATCTGAAACTGTGACTCATAAATCCAGTGCTCTCCTGCCAAACACCATATGTTTTGAAACAAACAACAGATAGGATGGGTACTGATTGATTGTGAGGTGTTAACCAACGCTTTTACCCAGCGGAGTGATGCTGCTGCTGCTATTGTAATATATCTGCATTCATACTCAGAGGCCTGCTGTTTCTGTATCCTTCCCAGCAATAAAAGGTCATGGCAGAGGAGAGGCTGTGTCCTTTAGTGCATCACAGCGCCTGGAGAAGTGCTTGTGTATGTCTTTTTATTTTCTTGCTGCTCAGTTTCTCTTCCTGCTCCTCTGCTCTTTCACTGTGCTTTCACTGCTCAGAAGGTTAGCTGGTGTCTAATGGGCCTCCAGCTGAAAAAAACCCAGCGACACAGAGGCACACTTGTGTGCTGCTCGCAGTGTGCATTCCCATTCAGAGCTTCAGATGCGAGCCGTTGTGTTAGTCTGTGCGGCCAGACCAGTTCACCACTGTGTTAATCCAATAACGATGGCTGCACATGTGAGATAACGAGATGCTAATTCACGCTAAGACTCGAAAGCAGCATGATGGTATTTTAGAGCCCGAAAGGGAGTCTGCTAAATCGGTGGCAGGATTTTTGCACAAACAGTTGTGAAACATGACAGGGGATTTTAATTTCCTTTGATTCAGCCTACTACTCTTAACTCATGCCTCCTTTTTTTTTCTTAGCTTTTGCTTTTGCATTTCTTTATTTAGCTCTTCCCTTTTTTATTTTTGGACACGCGTCCTATTTTTTGCACCTGCCATATTCCTCCAGGCTTTAGCTGTTCCTTTTGTCTGTCAAAACAAAAAAAAAAAATGTTCAGTGACATTTTGAGGAATTTGATTATGTAGTTTCTAACTGTGGCAGATCACTCTATCTGTACCAGGCTGCTTTGTGTTCCCGGCGCAAACAGATTTCCATTCAACCTGAACAGGCGCTTACTGTCTAACATAAAAAACACAGGATCGTCACAGAAGCGAAGAGTCGACTCGCATGACTGCATTGATCTACTCAAACACAGTAGGTGCTTTTTTTTTTTGTCTGTGTCCTGTAGATATGTCTCTCTGAAGTAGAAAACTGTGGCTAATTTTGATTTAAAGACTTGTCTGTCAATGCCCGACTAATTTTGTCACACAAGCATTGCAGCTTCCTGATGGCGATGGTTTTGGACAGGTGGACAATGAAGGCTCTCATGCTATAAAAAACTCCCATGCAGCTTGAGGAACAAGCCTTTATTTGTACTTTTATACTTACCTAACATTAAAGGTGGGAGAACTCTACAACGAAGGGTGTGATGAGAATGAGCTTTTTCTTGTCACTTATGTTAATAAAATACATTTAGTGACCAAAGAGTGTATTGGCTCTCTCAACTTCATATAAATCCATCCATAAATCCATCTGTTCATCCATCCATCCACTATTATTTCTATCCTTTCTGCATTGCACTGAAAGAAGATTTTGGCCCATTCCACACATGAATACTGAGAACGGATTGACTCAGAGGCTGTAGTGGAGTGCTGTCATGTGGTAAAATATAGTTAAGTGTCAACAGAAAACCTTAGTGCACCATTATTTAAACTTCATGAAGTACACTGCAAAAAGGGAACTAAAAGTAAGTCAAATTTGCTTGAAATTATTATTTTTTCTTGATTTAAGCAGGTAAATAAGACTATTTACCAACAGAATAAGATTTTTGCACTCAAAATAGGAACATTTCATCTCTATCATCTAATTTCAAGTGCAGGATATCTAATTATCTTATTTTAGGGGTACAAATACTCATTCCATTGGCAAATAGTCTTATTTACCTGCTTAAATCAAGGAAAATACATTCATTTCAAGAAAATTGGACTTACTTTTAGTTCCCTTTTTGCAGTGTATATAGAAGCTGAATAAAAGTGGGCGCAGTAATGGGGGTCTGTTGTGGTCATGAAAGACCTGAGCCAGAAAGCAAACCTCCTGATTTATCGGTCCGTCTATGTTCCAACCCTCATCTGTGGTCGTAAGAGTCAGGATCACAAAGCGGCCAAAGTGAAATTCTTCCAGAGGGTGGCCAGGCTCAGCCGAAGAGATAGGGTAGGGCCGGATTATCCATAAGGGCCAGTGGGCCAGTGCCCAGGGGCACCAACCATGGGAGGGTTTGGGAGCACCACATGACACATGCTTTAAATATATATTTTTCATAAATTGGTATATTATTTACTTGAAATGACCTGTCCAGGTTGTACCCCGCCTCTCGCCCAGTGAACGCTGGAGATAGGCACCAGCAACCCCCGCGACCCCACGTGGGATTAGGCGGTTTTGAAAATGGATGGATGGATGGATTTACTTGAAATTGTTGAAAGGCCATGCATTATTCGTTTTGTAAGCACTGATGTCACAATAATAATAAATGATAAATAAATCAAGATTTTTTTTATTTCAACATTTTAAAATGAGATATTTGAATATTGCTCACTGCTCATATGCCTACATGTAGTTGTGTAAGTTAGAAAATAGTAAATTACATTACAGAAATCCCCTTGATTATGTCTGATGTTTTTGACCGGAGGACAGCACGGGTAGGGGGGGGATCGGGGGCTTTGAGGTATAGTGCCCAGGGTCACCACATTGTCTTAATACGGGCCTGAGATAGAGTGAGGAGCTCTGTTATCTGTGGGAAGCACAAAATAAAGCCGCTGCTTCTTCGCATCCAAAGGACTCAGTTGAGGTATTTTGTGTTTTTGTACTAAAAATTCTTTTAGAATGAAATGACAGCAAATAAATAAATATATGGCCCCAACACGTCACCATAAATAAATCAACAAATAAAGCAGTAAAAAAGACATATTATCTTTCTGATAAAGGCAGCATGTTAAAGTTCAGAAATCCCCCAGCATCAACAGGGGCCCTTGGGAGCAGAAGCTGTTTTCGCCACGCGTCTCGTGACTCAACGTCTCACCGTAACCTTAATCCAAGTTCACAAGAGAAAGCTTGACCTTTTGCGCCAAGGGACTGCCACAGTTAGTCTGATGTTTATTGGACGAAGCGCTGTTCCCCTTTTTAGGACATCATACATCAAACGTCTACCTCAGCTAAATTACCAGCGTGCAAAGCCTCAGTCTACTTGTCAGACTCCTTTTAATCTGAAAGGTAAAAGTTAAAGACAGCAGCAGGGCTCAAACACCTCTTTGCAGCTTGTTTAATCTGCTTTTCAAAAGGAATCAGAAATAGGCCAATTTATAACAGACACCGTAGAGCAGCTCCTTCTTCCAGCTGCATTACATAAAATATAATGAATTCAGCATCTAGCAGAGAGTGTTAGAGCATGTGAGCGGGGGTGGGGGGGAGCAAGGACAGGAGGGGGGGCTTATTACCCAGTGCTCTGGCACAGATACAACCAGCTTGTGATTTGGACCTATACATTTAGCTAACACTTTATTTTTTATTTCATTTTATTATTATTATTTTTACATATGCCCGATATTTGGGCATAAACAGCAGAAGTACAGAAGCGCCATCTAGCGGCAGGTTTTGACGCTGTTTATCAAAGCTCCAGCTTTTTAACTTCAGTTTGGTTGGAGCCGTTCAGTCTGGCAAACATATCTAACATCAGCATAGAGAAATGTCTCCTTATCATTCTCACATCTCTCCAAGCGATGCAGCTGCCTGTTAAGTGGAAGGAAAGGAGGACAATTTATCTGAAATGATCAGCCAGCATTTGCATTCAGCCTCCCTGAGATTGTGCTTTTCACAGCCACCGTTCACTGTAATTACCACTGCAAGTATTTATGAGGTACGTCTCTACCTGCTGCTCACATCAAGTTTGCTTTGGTTTGAACTATTTCATAGCTCCAGCTGTTTGCTTGCTGGTCGGCTGAAAGGTCAGCCTTTGCACCGGTCTCAAGTTTTTTGTTTTTATTTGCATTCTCAAACATATTTTCATCCTACCTTATTTTTTTTTCTTTAGCTCCATATTTGTCTGCCTCTCAGTTTAACTGTGGGGATGGAGCGTTCATGGTTATGCGTGGAGTTACTTTTCCCTTGCATATAGCGTTTTGCGTTTAGAACAGAAAGTTGAACATGAAATTATCCCAGCATAAAATCTAATAAAGCTTCTTGCATATATAAATCAAGCGGAGAACTATGGCGAAAGGAGTAATGCTCCACTTGTGAAAGTAAAATTTGTTGGGCTCTAAGGGTGCATGGCCACTGTATTTAACTTTTTTTTTTATTTATCTGTCAATAGCTCACTCTGGCTGCATACAAAGTTTTTATGAAAGATTATCACGTCCAGCTGCCATATTAGTTGCTATTTTGGTGTTTTATGCTTTGTTTTTTCTCAGTTTGTTAGAAAATAAAGCCTTCTGTGTTTATTTACAATAATAATGGAAGTACGTACTGCGCACACGCAGCAGGGGTTAAAACAAGGAAGCGGTTAACGACTCTTAGAGTCTCCCAGTGAAACAATGAAGAAAGGTCCAAGATCTAGTGAAGAAAAATGCAAAAAAACATGATTCCAAGAGGGAAAAGACAGCAAATTCACTGGGAATACATTATGAACGTTGGTGTTCACTGAAGCGGACATAAAACCTGCCGAGGCTCAGATGTGGAGGCAGAGTTGACTGATGTGAGTAAATGTCCTGAGATGAGGCTCTTAAAGTTGTTGTAGATCGTTGGTCTTCGATCACGGCGAGCTGCCACTTTATTGTGAGGCATTTTGAATTATTAAGCATTATGATAGTTCTGTGATACTGCCGGTAGATGGCGCCACTTCTGTTTATTTCTGCTGATCGTGCCTGAGAGGGTATTATTTGTCAGCTCTGAAAGGACCATCAAAACAATATCAAGATGGAGGCTTGGTGTATATAACCTTATTTTATCATGATCAAACGCTTTATGGTCTTTTTTTTTTTTTAATAGGCACATTACATGGCTTTAAGACAACAATTTTTTTCCTCCCAGTGTCCTGTCTAGCAATGTGGCAATAGGAATTGATATCTCAATGCCAGATAGAGCTCGACAGATTTTGCTTTTACAAGTGAAGCGAACAGCTTTCGCCATAGTGCTCCACTTGATTTATGCTTGTAAATAGCTTTATTATGATTCCTGCAAGGAGAATTTCAAATTATGTGGACACTACAATGGGAAAGTGTCAAGGTTTTGTTTACCGATGAACTCAGGACGCACACACGGGACTAAAAGTTTGAGTCTTTATTGAAGGAAGTTTGCTGGGTGGTGAATGATGAAGACCGGAGGTTCAGGACTGCAGAAGGTCAGGGATGAATGTGATGGCAGGAGCTGACGGCCCGGAGTGAGAGAGAGTCACGACTATCCAGGCAGCAGGGAAAGCTTAGTACTGCTCGGCTAGCAGGCCCCGTAGCCACAACAGGTTAGCAGTTCGTTTGCAGACACCAGGACACAGAGCTGAGCTTCTCCAGGGCGGCTAGTCAGGTTAGCAGAACTTAGGAGACACCAGAGCACAGAGCAGAGCCTTTCCAGGATGGCTTGTCCAGTTAGCAGTTCTCTGGAGACACCAGGACACAGAGCAGAACTTCTCCAGGCACAAACAGCAAAGTATGAGTCAATAGAAAACTGGCAGGACTAACCTTAAACAAGAAAAACAAATCTTCCAAGGCAAAACCGGGGACTGGCATGGAGAGGTGTGGAATGATGACGGCCCAGTGCTGAACTGAAGGCAGAGGGAGGGTTAAATAGAACACTTCACAGGTGGAACAAGGGTCTGACTAATTAACTGGTAAATGATTATCAGGTGTGACTGACTGCTGAGGAGGTGAAGTGAAAATTGACAGAAAATAATGACTGAAAACTAACAATAAATAAAGTCAAACCTAACCCAAAAGAGATGAAAAAATGAAAATAACAGAAAAACAAAGCCAAACCAAAACTCAACCATGACAGAAAGTAGGAGAGTAAAGGAAGAACAAGAAGAGAAAAAAAGAAAGAGTAGAGGTGAAAGAAAGAAGAGATAAAAGGGAGAGAAGGATAAAACCTTCACCGTCAGGACAACAATTCTTGATGCTGCATTGCAAGACAGGAAACACACACGCAAATAACAAAAAGTTTAATTTTGTTCTGGTCAGACCAGAGTTTCTTCATGACTGTGTAACACAGAGGACTTATGGCTTTCTTCTAACACTGAGGTTCTTCTTGTACCTCTTTCTTTAAGGCCTTCATACAACTGTTGTCTTTGTTTATATAAGAATACACACATCTGGACCATGTGGACACCCCAGTTTCCATTCTTTTTTATTTTCACCAATCTTTAAAAAACATGGTTTATTTTATTGTTTATATATATATATGCTTTTCCATAATTACGTCTCAATTAGCACAGATCTTTCACATAGAATCTCAATTAAATACAAACTATTTTTTTCATGACGGTTTATTTAACAAGTCATCACTACTGTTCTGAACTACAGCTTTTGTTTTCTTTGTAACATCTCGGCCACCACACATTAAATCCAATAAAAAGTATTTTTAATCTACTTTTGTTAAGACTTTCCAGGCTCCGTCTTGACATTGGTCACCTCTGGGTGACCCTGATGTTCCTGCACCATGAGCATGATGTGCTGGGAAACCCTTTTAACATCGCCGTGTGTGTCAGGATGTGCGTCCAAAGCTTTCAGAAGCTCAGCCAGGCCCTCCTTGTCCAGCATGCCGCTGTAATGTGAAGCTGCACGTTGGAAAAGACAAAGAGATCAGAGAAGGGAGAAGAGTAAAGCCCAGCCCACACACATATCAGCACGGAGATAACCAGGCGGACCAGGCGAAGAACATCATCCAAGGTTTAACTCTAACTCCTCAAACTGAAACTTCCTCTGGGTGTCCAAATAAGTGTTTTTTTTTTTTTTTTTGTCTTACCGTTTTGACTGCAGACAAGGTGTATAGCCCACACTGCCCACAGCTGGACTCCCGAGGGCTGGCAAGTCTGAAGCAGAGGATAAAATGGACGGAATGACCTGAAGACAGAAGTAAATCATTAGAATCATAAGAAAGAAATAATCAGGACACTGATTCAGTACAGATAGAAATAAAAGGTTTATATTCCAGCCTCTTTTTTTCCCCCCCCATCAGGTTTTCACTTTCTGTTTCTCTAACGTTAAATTATTCTGAACAGACTCTAAAAGGTTTTCATCTATAGTCCGCTTCAGGCGCTGGTGATGGCACTCTGGCTATACCCAGCAGCAGAAAATTGGTTAGACAGTTACATTAAAGTACAGGGGTGTTTCAAGAGAGATATTTTTTGATACGCAGCATCAAGTGCTACACAGGAGCAGCGGAGTCTGCCGGATGCATAATTGATCTGAGGGCATTTCATAAAGGCACGGAAAGTGCTTTGCAAAGGTTTGCATAACCTTTTATCCCTTTCGCATTCTGTCATGTTACACCCACGAACTTCTCAGTAATTCAACCGGACGTTATGTAACCTACAAGGAAAAGTGACATTGGACGTGAATTGAAATGAAAATGTGGGCTTCACAATTTTTTATTTATTTATTTTTTTACAAATAAAACTACCAGGAAATCAATTAGCCCCCTTCCCCTGAGTCTTACCCCTCCCACCAAAAATAAGTAACCCAAGTTGAACCTTTTGACCGAAAATATAACCTTTTGACCGAAATATAAAACACTTTGTATGGACCAAAACTAACCCAGTACCTCCCCATGAAAACACAAGTGGATAGGAGAATCTACAGCGACATACAGGTCATGGAGGAACACGTCACCTGCCAACACAACAATGACCTAAACATACAGGCAGACCTTCAATGATTAACCTGACTCCGCCAGATAGATTTGCTTCGCATATCCATCTGGGAACCTTCCGTTGAAGTAATTTTGGGAAGGGGCGAAAATACTGGTTAGCTGATTGGCCTATGTTGGTGATAGACGGGCCTAATAAACCAATCAGATCAACGAAGCATATAACGTACTCGTCAACATGCTTCGACGTCGCTCGTAACAGAGCGACAACGAAAACACAACCACAAGCCAAGCTACTCTTGCTGCTGCAGGTAAAGGCTCGTTAGCTCAGCAGAGAAATACTCTGTAATTCCGATAAAACTTGCTCGATAGCCCCGCTAACGCTAGTTTCATCGGCTGAAGCCGCCATGTTCTTTAGACTGAACTGTCGATCTTCTCGTTGCGTCACACCTCAACCCGCCTCAAAGCCAACGCTGATTGGACGTTCGTTTGGTGAACGGCTCCAAATTTTCTTTAACGGAGGGTATCCAGACTGATCTGCGAGTGAAACCTTGAAAGCTCACGAGATCAGGATGGTCTCACGAGGCTATTCAATGGATTGCCTTAGAGCAAAACATCCTATAGTTTCAGAATGATCCAGTGGAAGTCCAGACCTAAATTCTTGGCAAAACTTGAAAATTCAAGTTCAAAGAAACTTAAAAGATGCTTAAAAACAGCCTAAGATCTGACTGCACTTAAGTTGTTTTTAAGATGTTTCAAAGAATAATGGAAGATGTGCAAAGCTAGTAGAGACGCACGGCAAAAGACACCAGGTGGTTGTAGAATCAGAGGAGACGTGGTTGTTTTAAAGTGACAAGCACAAAGAAATAGTTCAACAGTTTTACTTTGGCAACGTAAGTGGGTTTTATTTAAAGCTGAAGTTATCACACAGAGGAGCTCTAACCTTGTAGCAAAGCCTCCTTTCGGCTCTGTGCCTTAGCCTCACCTGTAAGACACCATCTCTTGCTCCAGATGGGGCCATGCCACTATTGATTCATGCTGCAGGGGGAAAAAAAAAAAAAAGAGACACCTTGAAAGAAACAACCTTAACAGGCTGTTTTCTGTGAGCGTCCATAACACACACCAGCTGCTCCAGGATGGTGCTACGGAGCTCATCGTCCAGAGTCCAGGCCTCTGCCCTGGAGGCCAGCTGGGCCAGAATCCCTCCTGCAAAGTAACGGACTCCCACCTCCAGCTGGGAGTCCTGCAGGAGACCCAGGATGTGTTCCAGCAGCTCCTCATCCATCAGCTCAGACTGGAGCTCCTCCACCTCTGCTATATTGTTCTAAAAATAAATAAATAAATAAAAACAAAGAAATGTATACTTTTAGTTTAATATAATCAACATCCACCATAATGAAAGCTAAATATCCAGTCATGATAAAAAATAAGAGCACAGAAATTGCAAGGTTTGAAATATCTTTATAATGTAACCAGAATAAGTGTGCAACAGTGGGTTTAATCATTTAAAATGCCAGGGGTGTTCAAAGTGAGACCCAGGAGCCATCTGTGGCCCTTGAAATGACTTTATGCGTCCTACCACCACAGTTTATGAAGGATACACACTTGGCCCCCTAGCACAGTCAGTTAACATAGACAGTTGCTAGTTTTTTTTGTTTTTTGTTTTTTTTGTAGTAAAATCTTCATTAATGTCATGGCTTGCAAAACTGATGTGAACGAATGAACATATCTTAGATATAATACAAAGTATAAATCTTTAATTCCCATTTTTACTTGATAGTATACAGAACAACACTCGTATCAAAGGGCAGACTCAGAGGGACCCTTTTATTAAATTTGGGTTAATAAAGCAGTTTCCATGACAGACAGACCCATTATGCTGCTCTAGATGTTTCAAATAATCTAAAAAAAAACGTTCTAGATCAAGAAAATTTAAAATAGTCTACCCACAAAACTTGGCTTTTCTTTAGAGTGTTATGTTAGTTTTAGTAAAATATATATAAAAAAAACCTAACTCTGTTTATTTTGCAGTACATAAATGAGGAAAATATTTCACACTTAAAATTGCTTCTGCAGTTTTAATACCGCTTTGGACACCACTGATCTCAGCAAAATACAGACTTGATGCAAACAACAACCCCCGAGCAATGGCTTCTGCAGTAACAATTTTTATTTATTTTTTTCATCCTCTTTTATTACGTGGACATGTTTTGCCCCCCTGTTCATCAGCGCTGGTTCAGTTCAAGTTCATTCATGCAGCTAATTAGCAAATGTCTGTGTGTTATGTAGTATTCTAATCAGGGCAGCTGAGATATGTCTGAGTCTGCAGTAGTTACAGAAGGCGGGATTTAGTGCTGAATCTGGACACAGTTCTTGTAACATTAGTGTCATTTAAGCATTCAGACGGATGTTGTGGATTCTGATGGCTCCAAACCCCTGGAGGATTTTCTATTATGCAAATAAAACTCATTCATACTTTCTGTACCCACCAAAAGGCCGAGGACCTTCTGTTGAATAGACGGTTCACCGTAGTAGGACTGCAATGAGGAAAAAAAAGTAAACAGAAAAATGCAAAATGACTGTTTTTAAAGGACGTTTTTATCCAAACGTGTCCATCAGCGAGTTATTCTGTGCTTTGTGACCTCCAGAACCTCCTCGTAGAGCTCCAGGCCCTGGCACTCGATGAAGTTGCGGGCGGCTGTGGGCGTCTCATCGGTCAGGTTCCACAGAGCGCTCAGGGCGAACTTCAGAGTGGAGTCTATGACTCCCAGCATGGCTTTCTGCTGCACGACAGCCAGCAGCTGCTGTTGGAGGAGAGCGGAGGAATCGGAGGTTTCAGACAGGAACAGACTCAAGAGAAATGATAGGATTGTGAAAACGGGAAGAACAAATTAGTTTACAGCAGGCTGCAGGTTTTATCAAGGCAAAAGATGTAGAATTGGTAACACACACACACACACACACACCTTCATAAATGAGACGTCCTTGCTGAGCTGAGCCGTCTCCTCTTTGGACAGCTGCACATGAAAAGCAAAGGGATGAGCTCTTATGGTCACTTCTACTGAATGTCAGACTAGATAATAAATGTTCTTCAAATCAGTCAGAAAACTGTTTTATGTTCAGGTGCTATGCCACTTGTGCACAGTGAGTTAACAACCTTGGCCACCAGAATGGAGATGACGGCCACCGCCATCCTCTGCAGGGCCGGCTCCTCGTGGTCGCTCAGCCATTTAATCACCAGCATGGCCGCTAAATACCTGAGTGGTGACCACAGCTTGGTGAGGGACTCAGTACAATCAATGTGATGAAAGCAAAGCAGTTCCACAGAAAGACTTCAGGAAGGAAAAAAGGATTTTTTTTTTTTTTTTTTTTTTTTTTTTTTACAAATTACAATGTGGTGAAAAGGTATTCACCCTCTTCATCTGATTGTAGTCTTCTGTTGCACTTTGAGTGTTTCAGATAATGAAGCAATGTTTGTTTTTCAGACAAAGATGGCCTGGGCGGATTCAAAGATGCAGTTTTCAAACTATGATTTAATTTATTAAGGGAAGAAAAATCTAGCTAAGTCACCCTGGCCCTGTGTGAAAAAGTGAACTTAGGAACTGGTTGTGCAACTCTTAGCGGCAATAGCTGCCATGAAGCATTTGCAATAACTGACAATCAGTCTTTACCATCGCTGTGGAGGAGCGTTGGATCACTCTTAAGCCACAATGGAGGTGTGAACATAAACCGCATGTTTAAGGTCATGCCACAGTATCACGACTGGGCGAAAGACAAGCCTTTGACCAGGCAACTATAAAACCTTCATTTATTAATTTTCTTTAAACCATTCAGAGCCAAACTTGCTCGTGTGCTTTGGATCCTTGGACTTTTGATTCTCTTTTGCTCCAGTGCACTTGAACTTAGGGTCATAAACTGTGGCTGGACCTTTTCCTGGAGGATTTTCTGGAGGAGAGCAGAATTTTGGCCCCACCTAACATGGCAAGCTGTCCAGGCTCTGAAGCAGCAAAGCAGCCCCAGTCTATCACCCTGCCACCACCATATTTGACTGTATGTGTGATGGGGTTTTGTTCTAAACTGCTGTCAGTTTCACAGATGTAACTGAACATACACCTTTCAAAGGGTTAACTTTCTTTCCTGTCAGCCTGCATAATATTTTCCCCTAAGTCTTTGGGAATATCAAATGTGAGACTGGCCTTTGGTTTCTGTTTGAATCTCTACCCTGAGTGCCATCTTAGTCCAGGCTCTTTCTTATTATTGAACGCTGTACACTGACATTAACTAGAGCGAGTGAGGCCTCAGTTCCTGTCATTTATACATGTCGTTTTGGCTTCTGCTGTAACCTCCTGAATAAGTCATCGGTGTGCTCTTGGAGTAACTCTGGTAAACGGATCTCTCCCACATAGGTTCACCACTGTTAGGTGTTATTATTGTCATTATCAAACCTTTATTTAAGCAAGTAGTGCCGCTGAGACAAGAGAGACCCGTTCTAAATCTCATACAGTACAACAATATAAGACTTACTAAAATACAATGCCACAATGTTTAAAATACTAAATAAGTAATTGTATATTAATAATGGCTTTTTCTGTGGTTTTCTGGAGTGCCAATGCTTTAGGAATGGCTTTGCGAGTCTTTCAACTTTGATAAAAAAAAAAAAAAAATATATATATATATATATATATATATGTATATATATATATATATATATATATATATATATATATATATATATCTATATATATATATATATATCTATCTATATATATATATATCTATATTATATATATATATATATATATATATTTTTTTTTTTTTTTTAGATTGGAGCATGCATGTTGCTTTTCTGTGGTACTTCAGATAGGATCTATTCGAGTTCTTGATTCTACAGGACAGGCAGGAATCAGGGCGGGTTGTGGCTGGTGAAACTGACCCCAAAAATAAAGTCAATTATAGGTTTTTACATATGTATGTATATATATATATATATATATATATATATATATATATATATATATATATATATATATATATATATATATAGTTTAAAAAGGTGGGCAAATATAGCTTTATATAAGGCCAGATTGGTTTGAACAGCTTCCCCCTCCCATATAAATGAAAACTGCTTTTTCTATCCACTCACGTTATCGTTGTCTGATATAAAATTCTGTTTGATGATCTGCAGCCTTTCAGTGTGACAAACACTTTTCCTTGAAACTGTAGTACAGGTAGTTTAATTAATGTCCGGTCTGGTCAGTCTTACTACAACTGAGGAGAGGAAACTAACTTGTCAAAAGGAACGTCCTGCAGGATGTAATCACTGCAGAGAGCCATCAGACAGTTCTTCTGCACCTGGACAAAACGGAAGGATGAAACATTGCAATGTGAGAAAAACCTGTACAAAGAAGCATGTTATAAAGTAAAAAAAAAAAAAAAACTCAGCTACTATTAAGTAAAACATGATTAAACCACTGACTGAGCTTCGTATTTCTGTAATCCTTATGTGACCACGTGCCACATATCTAACAGCAGAACAGTGAGTGCGGACCCTCACCTGCTGGTGGTTGGGGAAGGTCCTCATGGCGTGCAGCAGCTGGGAGACCGTGCGGCTCATCAGGCTGACAGGCACGGCCTCTGCCAGGTCCTGAGTGGTCAGGTTGAACACACACGCCGTGGCCACCAGGTGGACATGCGGGGACTCGGGGTGGCTCAGCATGGCCTCCACCACTAGCTGCGGGAACCAAGAGGACCACGAGGTGTTCATACATGCATCAGACAGTCTGCCATTGCTGTTGCAAGCTTGTTAGACTGGAAACTGTCTGGAACAGCCTGAAGCTAGGAATTAGCGTGTATAACCTTCCCGCAGCAGAGCGCTCCTCACCAAGCCAGCTGTGCAGCTGGTCTGTGCTGCTTATCTCAGCACCTCCTCTCGGCAATCACTGCTAAGCACAGTAATTAGAACATCGGGTCCCTCAACACTGAACCGTGCCAGCATCTGTTCAGAAGGAGATGGTTTCCAGAAGTGTGGAAAATAAAACATCTCATGCGTGTGCTTTTCCTCCTCCGGCAGATTGAACTTTTGGTCACTGAATGTTAAGTTTTTCCACATTATTGCTGTAGAAAACATTTCTTAGAAGCTACTTCTTCTGTAAAAGATTGTCAGAGCAAACCGTGGCGGTTCTTGCATGAATGGCGCCTTGGGTAAGGCCCTTTGTTCTACTGCTCCTCAACCAATCAAAATGCTAGAAATCCTCTGAGACCCTGGAGTGGGATAAAATGCTGCGCAGTCCCAGACAAAGCAGCTAACGTTGTCTCTCTGTTCTCAGCAACAAGCAGGGGGAGCTAACTCCCCATCGACAGCACCTGGTCAAAAACCGACGGAAAGGCCACAGCTGACGGATACGCTGTATTATCTTTATGTTGCGCTTGTGTAAAGTTAGATTTGAGGATTAAGTCGCACCCAAGTTACATGGTATTCAAATAAAACGTAGAAAACAACTTGGCTTTTGTTGTTCAGCCTGCCTGCTATTCACTGTCCAACTTATAACACTGTGTACTTAATGTATTCAGACGCTAGCAATAACAGAACTGATGCTAGAGGCACGCCGTCAGAAAAGCAAACAAATTTTATCACTGCATCTATCACCTATATGTTGGATTTTAAAGTCAAGGCTTGAGAAGAACCTTCCTTTTAGCAATCTGGCTTTATTCAGACATTTGATTAACCAGATACTATCTTGTGCTAACCAGAAAGTTTTTTTTTAATTTCCCTTCAATGTCCCTTTAAGGGCTTAGTATTAAAGCTTTGCTTCTTTCAAAAAGAACTAACAATGGTCTAAAACTGTTTGTCATTTCAATACACACCAATTTATCAATTTGTGGACTGTAAAACATAACAAGAATGCGTACTGTAAACCTTTTGAAAACATTGGAAGGTTTCTACTGCTGTGTGCAACACCAAAAATACATTATAGCTGTGATCACATCGAGTTAGGAGATGCTCACAGGGATAGCTGAACACATCATGACAATCTATGATATTTTATTTGGTTTTGAATCCAGATTTGTCCAAGAAGTCACCCTTTAGATTGGTTAAGTTTGTGAAACTGAAAATAATTTTTTATACTAACAGACGTTTAGCTAGCCTTATCCATTACTGCATTTAATAGTCCAAATTCTCTGCACTTGTGGAAATAATCCCTGGTTTCTTTGTAAATTACTGTCATATTCAATTGTGATGTTAATTCAAAGGTTCATAAAACAGTGTTTGCATAAACCGCGGTGGTGTTTTACAGATTAGAGTTGTTTTAAGACTATAGGGGTCTACTATTGGTCTGCGATCCTCTCATCTCCTCCCCGTTAGCTTCAGCCTCCGGGACCAAATAATAAAGATTCATAATAAAGGAAGAGGCTGAGAAATCCAATTTAATAAAAATGGATTAAAAGATGGCTGATATTAAGTGAGCTGTAGGAAAAAAACACAGAAAGTGAAGAAAGGAGGCCTCCACACCTTCAGCGTGTCTGGCTGCGGTTTGTCAGTGTCGGTGGTCAGACCGTAGAGATGGACAAGGGCCTCTCGTACGAAACACTCCCTCTCTCTGTACCTTCTGAGTGCCTCGCAGAGCTGCTTCTCATTAGCTTCTCCAGTTACCTGAGCACACACACAGCAGATCAGCAGAGACCGGAAATACAACGGTCATATTCAGGGAGTGCACAAACAGAGCCTCAGGTCAAAAATAGACCAGAAGCTCATGCATGAATCAACTTTCTTCTAAAGGAACCTTCTGATTTATTCATTTTTTTTTTTTGACATCTCTAAAACCAAATGCATGATTCCAGAAGGAGTCACTTACTTTCAGGTTTCTCTGAGAAGAAAGAACAGGACAGGAGCTAAGTCCAGTGGCAAGCAGTCCTAGAAAGACCAGCTCACTTCTGGACTCCACAAAGCCTCTGAGCGCAGAGTCGCCGATTGTCTTCCTCCCCGAAACGTCTAAAGAAACCAGCAAGGGGAGACCCTGATGACTCCCCTCCAGAAGCTGCCTCACTGACTCGTCCGCGTCTCTCCTCTCGTTGTCGTCACCAGCGAGGTGGTCATCTGAGAAGTCCAAATGTCTGAGAGCGTGAAGTTGGGTAAAGACGGAGAGCAGCCTGACAGGAGACATGTCCAGCCGATGCAGCCGGTGGGCAATCAGGGACCGAATGGTGCTTTTACACTGAAGGAGCGCGTTGAGTTTGGACACTGTGCTACGGGAGATATCCAGAGTCTCCAGCTGTGGGAGAGAACAGATATCCTCAAGGATATCATCAGTTAGATCTGTGTTCACGAGCTGGACGGTCCTAAGGCCCTGCAGGGAGCCAAAGCCAACAGAGACCCCGCCATCCCCCTCCAGAGACCCCCAATTCAGACTCAGGCCATCAAGGGCCAACTTCTGCAGACTGGCCCTGCACTCAGGGTTAGAGGCCAGGCCCGAGATGACGTCAGCGCCCGTCAGACCCCCGGGGACCCAGGAGGCGTCTAACTCCAGGAGCCGGTGAGGGCAGAGGGCCAGGCGGAAAGCCTCGGCGGACACCTTACAGCGGCGGATGGAGGCTCTGCGCAGGCGGAGCTTCTCGCTGTTTCGGAAAATCCCAACAGTTGTGTCATTCAGCGTTCCTGGAGGAGAGAGGAGCACAGGGAGACATTGTAGGAAAAAGAAGCCTCAGCTCAAACCTCTCTAATGTTTGCGGAATTAACTTTTTCCAACAACTTCAGCCTGGATACCCCCGACCTCCCGGTGGGCTGAAAAGCCGGAATACTTCTCGTCGTGAGCGCAGAAAAGGATGTTGCCGTCTGATAACTTCATTAGCTTTACTTTACAAAGACTGAAGCCTTAACTTCTGGTCAAGTCCTAAAATAATGATATATTTCTCTGTAAATGTTCTATAACGCCGCTCTCGCTTGGCAGCTGTTTTCCTAATTTCCTGACCTGATGGGGCGGGTCGGGGGAGTTTCAGAGCTCCCCTCCATACCTTGAGTTGCCATCTTTTGAAGCAGTTGGTCGGCCAGTTCCTGTGGGAACAGGGAGGCCCAGATGAGGCTCATTGAACCGTCTGCTCGCTTCCTGCACAAAGCATCTAATCTGCAGCACACCTGAGCCACGCAGAGGTCACACAGTGTCTGGGGGCCCTCGCCGTCCTGCAGCACACATCGCAGAGTAATCAGAGGAGGCTTCCTGCTGGATACGTTGTAGGTTGTAGATAAGTTCATGAAATGAATGAAGACGATAAATGCTACACACCGTCTTGCCATGTATGTCGCTGTTATTTGAGACATATTAAAAGTGTGTGTATAACTTCAACGGGACCCCTGACTTGCGTAGGACGCTTCCAGTGATTTCTTGATTCTACATGTTTGATACTAAAATAAAAGTAAGCCCTGCTTTCCAAATAGTGTGGTTGATTTTAGTGACCTTGTGATTTAACAAGGGGTTGATTACTTTTTTCAAGGACGGCCAGGCTATTTTTGGATACTTGGGTTATCTTTGTCTAAAATTAAAATGCTTTGATGATCTTAAACATGTAAGTTTAACAAAAAAAAAAAGCAGAACAAATCTGTAAGAAGAGAAATACTTTTTCACGTAACTGTAGTTAGCTGCATTACAATTAGCCAATCTCACAAGATTTCCAAACACTCGGCTGGAGTTTTTCACAGAAATTTCACAGAACTGGCTTCTGACTTTCAGAGGCAAATCTATGGCAGCATTATCGACTAGAACCAGGATATATCTTTTTGATTCTTTCTTAAAAAGATCTAAGCTACTTCCTCAATTCAAATAGAGCTTTTGTAATGGCAAAGGAAAAAGAAACATTTCAGTAACGTCTATGGAATCAGAAAAGGAAGAACAACATCCTAAACTTTACACGAACCAGACAGTCAAAGAGAAAGGCACGGTTACTTTCATCAGACATAATTATTCTCATTCTTAAACTTCTGAATAGTCTGGACCTGTGGACATTGTTGACAAAAACAATATGCTATTGTATTAGAGGCAGAGTTTGCTCCAAATTGGTGAAGAGACCATGGTTTAACTGATGATTCCCTAATACCCAGTCTTTCCAATCCTTAATTGTCAGCTGTGATTATGCTAAATAGAGAATCATCCAGGTTGTTATAACAGATCTTTGATTTATGTTGGATGTCAACTAACTACTTATTTATTTGCTTGCAAAGTGCCTTGAGATGATATTTGCTGTAATTTGGTGGCATAAAATGAGCTGACTCGGGTTTTAATATCTCTAATGTGAAAACAAGTATGAAACAGCCTGGAGATCAACCATGACTGTATCCCTCCAGGTTTCCTGCTTAGGGTTCAGTGACATAGGATCTCTAACGCTGCAGGAGGCTAATTTTATCCGCAGGAGAAAAGGCAAAGCACCAAGCAAAGCCTGTCTGAACCACCTAATCTCTATGGGACAAAGTGGACCAAGGCAACGTTTCTACTGCACAGTACATAACGAGGGGCTTGTTTCCTGGACATAGAGCACACAAACAAGTCAACATACAAATAAACTACATCTGATAACTGAGACAATCAAACTCACCATTCTTGAAAATTACAAAATAGTCGTCAGGAAAATGTTAACTTAAAAGTACCAATGCATTTGGAAAAGAACACATCTTGGTTGTTGTAAGTATGCGCTAACTTAACTATAAGTCTAAAATAAATATATAAATGGAAAAAAAATCCTCCTGTTTTTATTAAGGTCCTTGCTGTTGTTTACAGAGCCTCTGCTGTCACTTTAATGACATGCATCCCATTGGCCAGCCTGATAAACGTCACCAGCTGCCTGCCTGAAGACACCGCCTTGTCATTTAAAGGCACAAGCCTCATGCTAACGGCATAGCTCAGGTTCCTTTGCAGCAAAATAGCAAGAAAAGAACAACAAGGCTTCTTCTAAAATAATACAAAACAATAGTCATCTGTCTATAGCAAGTGATGTGTGTGGTAAAAAAAAAAATAAATCCATCCATTTTCTGATCCGCTTAATCCCTCATGGGGTCGCGGGGGTTGCTGGTGCCTATCTCCAGCATTCGCCGGTCGAGAGGTGGGGTACACCGTGGACAGGTCGCCAGCCTGTCGCAGAATAAACAACTAATAAAGTTACATTTAAAAATATATATTTCTACACACACACACACACACACACACACACACACACACACACACACACACACATATTATATTTATATTATATATATATATATATATATATATATATATATATATATATATATATATATATATATATGTTTGTTTATATATATTAATAGTCCGTTTTCATCTATTGAAGTTTATAATTCATGTTCAGAGACACTTTTTGTTATACTGGGTGAAATGGTCCTGCCATCCTGAGACACCAATCCCTGCCATTTGTACTGAATGGCAGGGATTGGTCAGAGAATTGGTCCTGGCCACGCCCACCTCTGTCTATCATCTATTGGTTGTTCCACACGCCAATCTTTCTGACGCGCTCACATAATGTCAGTGGCAGTGGAGGTTCCTTCTTAGTTTCCGCCTGCTGGCTGTGCATGAGCCCTTTTGGTGTTTATGTATCCGGTTAGCTTTGGTGTTAGCCAGTTGTTGTAGCTTCACTGCTCTCACTGTATATTCTGCCCATGCTGAGTGTTGCAAAAAGCAAAATGCGTTTAGTTTAAGGGAGGACAAGGAAGGCCTCAGTAGAACGAAATAAGACCAGAGTGGATTTGGAAGATTTTTTCATAAGATTCCCCAGAGGAGCGGAAGAACAAGGTAAGATGGTCTTGCACATGCAAAGTTATTCAAAAAGGTCCTCACAGTAAACTATGATAGAGATCATTTGTGATCTCTATCATCTTTCCTTCTCTAGGCTGGCATTAGAGCAGACGAGAGTAAATGCAGAAGGAGCAACTTTGCCTGTATTTTGTGCAGTTTGCAGTTACAATTTGTTACATTTGTTTGGGCTGAGATTAGTTCTGAAGATGTGTTTTTACTTGGTGAGCCCATTCCAGAAACCCAACGCATGACCCACAATTCTATGCCTATTAAATTTGTTGTTCCTGTATTTCAGGGTTAGGCTGCATCACATTGCAAAATTAAATACCTTGCAGTTACAGAGTATCAACATATGCAAGAAGCTGTGCATATGTTGGGTCTGACCTGTGGGGGAAAAAATCTAGCTCCTCCAGCTCCTCCCAGTGGTCCGACTGCCATTTGCAGAAATGCACCGCTCCCAGTCAGAAACAACCAATCAGAGCCGGGGAGAATGTCTGGCTCTGATTGGTTGTTAGCAGTGTCAATCACTCTTGTGTACTCGCTGTTCAAACCCCCTCCCCCACACAGTACTACAATCATTCGAGCTCAAGATTGCTGGTGGGCTGTAGCTGTGAGGAGAAATGGTGGAGAAACAACCTGCTTTACAGGAAAACTACCAATTTCTTGATTGACACCAGAAAACAAAGACAGGTAAACACTAGAGTTCTGTGGAGGAGGTCTGAAGCACAGGAGCAGAGAGCAAGCGGGAGAGACCTGTAAAGTGAGCTTGTTCAAATTTTCCAGCTAAGTCCAGTTTTTTTTCCAAAACTCCCTACTGCAGCTTTAACAAAGTAAATGCAGTAAATGAGCAGAAGAGAAGATTAGATCATATGAATAGTTTCTATGACGGTCACTGGCCTTTGAGACAGCATCTGTTCTTCTAGGTTCACTTGCATAGTTTTTCAATGAACTCGGCTGGTGGGTTGTTCTAAACATCTTGGAGAACTAACCACAGATCTTCTGTGGATGCAGGCTTCCTCAAATCCTTCTGTTTCTTCATGTGATCCCAGACAGGCTCTGTGGGGGCCATGCCATCTAGGACTTCTTGCTCTTCTTTATGTTGAAGATTGACCTTTATGGCTTTGGGGGTCCTTGTCCTGATACAGAATGTGGTCAGTGATATTCCTCCCTGATGGTTTTGAAAGATGGATAAGTATCTGTTTGTATCTGTCAATGCTGAGGATAACAATCCTGACCAAATGTCCAATTTGCAGAAATGCAGCCCCAAACTTACAAGGAACACTCCACCGTGCTTCACTGTTGCCTGCATACACTCATTATTGTACCATTCTCCAGCGCTTTGCCAAACATACTGTCTTCTGCTACACGGTACCCAAACCTTTCCCATTTTGAGGCATCAGTCCAGAGTACCCGCTGACATTTTCCTGCACCCCTATGCATAGTTGAGTCACTTGGCCTTGTTCCCATGTAGGGGGCATGGCTTTTTCCCTGCAATTCTTCCACGAAACCACTTCTGGCCAGATTTCTCCAGACAGTAGATGGGTGTACTTGGGCCCCACTGATTTCTGCCAGTTGTTGACACTGCTAGACATCTTCTGGTTTCAAAGGGAAATAAGCCTGATGTGTTTTTCATCTGCTGCACCAAGTCTCCTTAGCCGACCACTGTGGCTATGATCCTCAACATTGCCTGTTTCTTTATTTCTTCAAAAGAGCTTGAACAGCATATCTTGAAACATGAAATATGTGCCTGGGAAAGACTTTGCTTGATGCAGTAAAACTGCCTCCTGCCTGGTTGCTGTGGTCAGTCTCACCATACGCTTTGACCTGTGACCTGAAACTGTCTTCCACAAGCTGACCTTGGTAGCAGAGTTTGGATGTTCCTCCAACACAGTTGTTTCTGTTCCATTCAATCAATAACAGATAATTGCAGCCGTGGACACTGCCTAAACGTTATGCATGCATGAAAATGCATTATTTCATTGTATATGCTTCCAGGGTCAATCTGTTGAAACATTTGAATTACATTCTTGCAATTCTGAAAAAAATTCGAAGACCAAAGAAAAACAAGGTATCTCATGACGTTACGGTTTATCCTCTTGATTCGCAGTAGTTTAAAGAGTAGGTAATAAGTTATAATAACATGTCTGTTTATTTAAAAGGGACATATCATGCAAAGTCCACTTTTTTTTAGCCCTTAAATACATTTTGTTGTGTACTTGAAGTCTTCAGAAGTGCATACAATTTGAATGTAGTCTCTCCAGGAGCTACATAGACATATTTATATTCTTTTGAGTTCATATTTTTCTCACCGTTCAGTTTTCTCTGTGAGGTGGACGGAGTGCCTACTTAGATTTAAAGGGACAGCACCAAAACAAGTTAGTCTCAGACAAATCTCACAACTGGGGCAAAATTGGGGAACGTGGGGGTAAATTAACAAAGAATTCAGACCAAAGAATTGCAGTTCCACTTTATTTAGACAACAAGTGAATGATTTCAATGTAAAAAGAAGAATTGAAAAACACTAAATGTTCCCTTTAATCTATTGTCCACATTTAGGTAGTAAAGTTATTCAACCACAAGGAGGAGCTCATAGAAAGAGATTTCCTTCTTTATCAGTGGAACAGTTGAGTTGCTCTATAGTAGTGAACAGATAATTCACAAATTTAAACCCCATTCGTGCAAAAATCAGGACCCATGTTCCCTCAGTGGCATACGCTGATGTAGTGTTATTCCACCAGTGTTATTTGTGCTTCCTTTTTTTATGACAGTACGAAGTCAGAAATGAAGGATCCAACTGGAAATCCAAGGTAACAGAAAATAAGGGGGGAGGCGATTCGTAAAGAAAGACAAGTCATCGCTTGGGGATGATAACAAATGTTTTTGGAACAGAAAAGCCAGAATAATTCCTTCTATTAGCGCATTGTTTAGATGCTTTCTGTGCAGCACGCATGCCCTCACACAAACAGAATATAGACATCACTGCACTCCTCTCTGCATTATGAATGTACTCATCATCCCACATGCAGGAAAATTCACCCCCCCCCACCCCCCAACACCACCACACACACAGAGAATCCCCCACACAACTTCAAAGCCTGCGTCTTCCTCCTCCATCTGCAACATTTAGCTGAGGGGTGTTCGTTTTCTTCAGCAGAGCACTGTGCATATTGTCTCCACGACCAAACAAACACAGCTGTCAACTGTTCTTGGACTGCTGCAAGAGACACAGACTTCCCTCACAATCAGTAAACACTAGGAAACCGTTCCCATCCAACATGCACCCCCCCCTCCCAACAGTGTACCGAAGCTACTGGATCCCCGGAATAACGCTGGAATTAGATTAGAGCTGATAGGAAACAGATTTGTATGGAGGAGTGAAAAAACTGTGAGAACGTCGTATGAATGAAGCTGACACAGTGTGTGTGTGTGTGTGTGTGTGTGTGTGTGTGTGTGTGTGTGTGGAAGACGGAAAGAGAACGCTGACCTCCCCACATCTCAGAGACACGCTACAGTGTCTTGTACAAGCGTTCAAACACCTTAAACCTTTTCAGGTTTTGTCACATTAAGACCACAAACTTCAGTGTGGTTTTTTTTTTTTTGGTGTTTATGTGATTGACCAACAACAACTGGATCATAACTGTTACAAGGAAGGGAAATTATGCTTTGTTTGAAACAGTTCTTTTAATGACTAACATCTAAAAAAGTGTCAGCCAGTACTTTGTAAAACCTTTTTTTACATTCTCCACCAGCTCTGCACACCTACAGGCTGAAATTGTTGCCCATTCTTCTCTGTGACATAGCTCAAGCTCAGTCTGATTGGAAGGAGAGCATCTGTTAACGTCAAATGTCAAGCCTTGCCACCAATATGAGAAAAGGTTTATGTCTGGATCTTGATTAGGTCATTTTAATACGCCAAAATGCCATGGTCTGAACCAGTGGTCCTCAATCCGGTCCTGGAGGTCAGGTGTCCTGGAACTCTTAGATGTGTCGCTGATCCAACCCACCTGAATCCCAGAGTCCTGCTAATGACCTGATTATTTTATTCAGGTGCGTCGGACCAGGGACACATCTAGAGGTTCCAGCACAGCGGACCTTGAGGACTGGAACTGAGGACTGGTCTAAACCATTCCCTTGTAGATCTGCTGTCTGTTTGGGAGAGACCTCAGAAGTCTTTGAAGCCTCTGAAGGGTTTTCTTCTAGGGTTTCCTTGTATTTAGCTCTATTGATATTTCCATCACCTCTGACCAGCTTCTCTGTCCCTGCTGAAGAGAGGCATCCCCACAGCATGATGCTGCCACCACAGTGCTGCAGGGCAAAGATGGTGTGTTCAGTTTTACCCAAGTAAGAGTAGCGACACTTAATGCTATTACTCAAGTAAAAGTAAAAAGTAAAGTGCAGTAAACGGACTCCTAAAAGTACACTTCGTTGAAAAAGTTACTTAAGTAAATGTTACTGGTTATTACCACTGTTTACAACTAATACTTGCCCGTTCAAGAGGTTCCCTGCTCTGAACTCTGGGTATCTGAGAGAGTCATAATGGGATTCTTAGCTGGTTCTCTGATGAATGCTCTCCTTGACCAGCCTGTTAGTTTAGTTGAGCAGCCATGTCTAGTTAGGTCTGTGGTCGTGCCATAATCTTTCCGTATCCAGATGGTGGACTGAACAGAGCTCTGTGAGATCGTCGAGCTTGAAATGTTGTTATATTGCTTACCTATATTTTAAACTTCTCCACAACGTCACTTCTGACCTGTCCGCTGTGTTTCCCTGGTCTTCATAATGTTGTCTGTTCCTCGGCGTTCTCTAACAAACCTCTGGAGGCCTCAGAGAACAGCTGGATTTGTACTGTGATTATATTACACAATGAAAAGTAGTAAACTGTAATAATTACAGCGGCCCTTTTTGGTTACACTGGAATGTATTTAGTGGTATCAGAGTAACGGGGCATGAGTGCAAACTGTTTATTTTTGCACACATATTAGGCAATCCCCTGTTTTCATCTACCACTTAAAAATCCCAATCCAATAAATGAAAGTGCGTGGATAGAGTGTAACAAAGTGTGTACGCCGTATAACCTGAGCATTAACAGATGACAGACCGATGTGAAGGGCCTGTGTCCTTGCCACGCACTTCCCGACCGGCCAAGTTGGATTCATCCCGCTTCCAATTTGCTGTGAAAACATCCATCCCATCATCAACTCCTAAACTTTGCATGACATCAGAGGAGAAGGGGAGGGCCAAGACTACTGGCTCGGCTCAAGCTTCAAGGAAAATCACTCCATCATCCTCTTGCTTTCTGTACATGGACCACCCTCCGCCGCTCCGTAGCAGTGGACTGCGCCTGCCGCTGTGGTAAGTCAGTGCAGGCCCTCAGTCTCAGTGGGAGCAGCAGGCAAACGGAGCAACGAGAGGCGAGGAGGCGCAGAATGAACCTGACGGAGGCACTCAACTGAGACACCGCAGACTGAACTCACTGACACAGGTGGGATCTTGCCTCTAGTTATTTTTTTTATTTTTTTATGTTTATAAAAAGGCTTTTTATGTCACTTTCTGGCTCTTCTTTGCAACTCAGCTGTGTTGTGTTGTATCTGTAGTTCACCACATGCCACTGACTGGTGGAAAGAACGACTTATTAGTCTGAAGAATGTGTTAAATCTGACGTTTTATCCAGACACCGTCTCTAACAGCGCCGCTAGAATTAGTGGAGTGTTTATTCAGCTTGAAGCTATTGGGCATTTCTCCCCAGAAAATTCAACTTATGACTGAAAACTACTCAAAGTGAACTTTACCTCAGCCAGCAACAACAGTGAGATCTTGGAGGTTAAATCAATAAAAAGCTGTTGGAGAAATAACCTTTTCGCTGTTTCCTTTTTCAGGTTTATTGTACATAGTTTTACCAATTTTAACCCTTCAGTTTATGACTGACAGTTTTACAGTGTCATATGAGTTCTTTTATGAAGCCAAAAGATATAATCACTGTAAGGTTTTCATTTTTTTTACTTACTTTTTTGGGAAGTTATTCACAAATTTCCACATAGCCGGACTCTTTGGATATTTGGGCCGTTCTGTAGGTGCCATCGGTCAGGTTTTCTTTTTTTTTCTTTTTTTCTAATGTAAGTCTTACACGAAGCCCCTAATCACATTCAGCACGTAGAAAGCTTGTGTATCATGTTGCCTCCTCAGCAGACGGGCCTAATCAGTGGCACCAGCGCTTGTGGGCTGGTTGGCACAGTGCTGTGAAATCTACAGGCCCCTAGAAAAAGCCACAAAACAACCAGACTGGAAAAATGCGGATTTTTAATTAACAATATGTTTACGTTATGCTTGGTTCCCAGCAGAAGGTGGTGTCATCCCGGCACACTGGCTCTTTAGTAATCGGCTCTTGGAAAATCTGTCGCAAAACAAAGCGGGACTGGTAGTGGATTGTGAATTAGGTGCATTGCAAAAGTATTCACACCACTTGAACCTTTTCACATTTTGTCACATCATAACGACAAACCCCAATGCATCTTTTGGAATTTTATGCGACAGACTAAAACAAAGTGGCTCAGAATTGTGACGAAGACAATACGCTGTTTAAAAGTCTTACAAATGAAACTCTGAAAAGTGAGGCGTGCATTTGTTTTCAGCTTCCCTGAGCCAAGACGTTTGGAAGCACAATTCACTGCAATTAGAGCTGAAAGTTTGTCTCTACCAACTTTGCAGATGCAAAGGTTTTTTTTTTGTTGCAAGAACAAAGTCAGACTGAATGGAGAGCATCTGTAAACACAGATACTTAAATTTGGTCACTGATTATGAAATGTATTTAGGTTTGGACTTTGAATAGGCCATTCAAGCCTCCTGCAGCCAGGTTTTCTTTCAACATGACCCTGTATGTAACGCCATCCATCGTCCAGCTGACTCTGAGTCGCTTCCCTGTCTCCTGCTGCCAACTCTATAGTTTAGACTCTTTCACACTCCATACAATGAGTATTGCCCTCTACATGGTAAACTTTAAAGTGCAGTTATCATAGCCATCTGCGCCGTCGATCTCTGCAGCTCCTCCAAAGTCACCTTGCGTCTCTTGGTCGCTTCTGATTAACGCTTTCCTCAGCATGGCGTTCAGTTTAGGTGGACAGTCATGTCTTGGGGTTGGGGTCGTGCCAATCTTTCCATTTTCAAACGATGGACGGAACAAATCTCTGTGACGTGTTCATCGCTTGGGACGTAGTTTTCTAACACAACTCAGCTTTAAACTGTCCCACATCTTTTGTCCCCGAGCTGTCTGCTGTGTTCCTTGGTCTTCGTGATGCTGGTTGTTGAGTAACCAGTTCTGAAGGCAACTGGTCGCCTTGGATTTTATTTTGGGGCACCAGTGCAAAGGGGGTTAAATTCAAATGAATGACACTTTTGTATATAAAACAATTTGGAAACCCATGTATCATTTTCTGCATCAGATTCTCAATCATAAAAAACCTCAGCAAATAAGGTTAAAGTTTTCAGTTGTAAATGAGAACAGAGGCGTGTGAATACTTTTGTCAGGCACTCTGAGTGTCAGCAGATGGTGTCCAGCCCAGAGAACAGTGAATGGGGGGGGGGGGGGGGGTAAAAAAGCAGGAAATTAACCTTTAAATAAGTAATTAAAGACCGTCTGCTTTGTGCTACACTTGATGGAGTCTCGCAGGTTGTGAACGAAGGGAAGCTTGGGGGTAATAACCGCAGATGAGATTTACAGCCCTGGCTGAGGAGCCTCTATGTAAACACTGTCACCGCTGTCAGACCGGGGCCTGTGAGATTCATGCTGAGCGGCTGGGCTCGCGCAGACGTGCCAGGCTCTCAGACTTTTGCTTTGACTTTTTAAGCGAGAAAAACTGGAAAACCAAAAGGCCTTTGCTACAAATAGTAGGGGTCTGACAGTGGCAGAGTGTCGCAGAGTTCTAACATATGGCTCATTTTCCTTCGAGCACACTTTTGTTTGTGCTAATTTTGTTTATGATTCATGGTTAATTCAAACTACAGCCTGTTCCACATGGCAGAGCTGAGACTGTGGCTTCAGGAGAGGAACAGCGTTGTTGCAAAAATACTGTTATTAAAAACTTATGTTGGCTCAGAGGCTTGAGATCAACACAACAGTGAACTTCAGAAAAAACACACAAAAATAGATTTCCATTCAGTCAAACATATTATTTCTGTGACAAATGACACAAACACAGCGATCTGCAAGACCAGCAGTTTGAGATAATCCACCAGGATATGTTTCTTTGACTGTGGACAGGACTCTGCTCAGTTTGATGTCAGAATAAGACCACAGAAAAGAATTAAAGCCCCTGCTCTGTCTGCCTTGGAATGATTTATTTCGGCTTCTTCTATGGTTGTGGTTTCACTAACTCAGTAAATCGTTTTCCACCTATAGCCTTACAAAGAGGTCTGTCCTCCCACTGAGACTTTTTGACAAAGATTTAAAAACAAGAGTATGTTTTTTTGCTGTTTAATGTCATACAAAATTATATTAAATTTACTTGTGATCGATTGAAGGCTACAGTGTTGTCATGCCTTAAGGTTTTACTCAGAAGGGTCCAGAAAAGTCAGAACTCCAAGTGGGAAAGCTGGAGGATTCTGAGCAACCCCAACCTCAAAATCTAACATGGCTGCTTTGCAGATAAAATTTAATTAAACCCATGTTAAAACATAGTACAATTGTATTCTACCATCACTTTTTTTTTAATAAACACAGCACTTTACAACCCCCTTCATTGAACTTGTTAGCTTGTGTTGCCTATAATAGTCAGCCTGGTCACCGAGCAGGTCGAAGAGCAAATGATGCTGGTCTTAGAAACTTGGAAAAGAAGCTGGCTAAATTTAGCTCAACTGAGATCTAAATATTAACTTAAGTTGTAAATGGTACATAACATAAGTATTAAAAAGCGGTACATCGAGGTTCCCTCTAATCCTCTTCAGTTCATACTGAGAGTTCCTGACAAGTTTCTGATGAGACACAGATGTGAGCTAGAACAGTTAATGTTTTTAGCTTGGGTGCTAATTAGCTCTATATCACAGTCAAATAGTTCATATTCTGGCTGTACGTTGGGGGTGGAGCCAGCACCGTGGCAAGAAGGTCCCGGGTTTGAATCCCAGCTTGGGCTCCTCTTCATGGATTTTACATGATCTCCAAGTACGTACATGAGCTCTCTCTGGGTGCTCCAGCGTCCTCCCACGGTCCTTTAAACTTGATGGTTGGGCTAATTTTGTCTGGCTAAATTGCCCTTAGCTGTGTGTGCACCATTGTCTGTCCTGAGTGTCTCTGTGATGGACTGCTGACCGGCCCAGGGTGGACCCATTCTCTTGTCCAATGACTGCTGGGGTTAGGTACCAGCCCTCCCTAACCCTACAACCATGGATGGATGGAAAGGTCGTATTTAAGCAACAAAAAACTGACATCAAGGTTTCTTTTGAGGGCCAATACCATCACTCAGGATTTGAAGTCATGGTTCTATGGTATTCAGGTTAATATCCAATGTGGATTTTTCTCATGTAGCATCGGCCTCAGCTGGCTCCCACAGTGTTGTGACAACATCCATGTCCATCACACTGCTTTCTGGTTAGACTTGTCTCAGCCTGAGTTTGGGTCATCATTAGGGAGCCACCCATGTGGAGCTCCAGATCATGGAGCTCAACTTCTGTCTTTGTTCTGGTTTGTGTCAAAAGCTTTAAAAGGTAAGCTTTCTTCTTTAATTAAAAATTAAGATCCTTTTTGCTTTTTTAAACATACCTTTTTATTGAAGAAGCACATGTAAATACAAAAACATTTTTACATATGGGGTTACTCTTCAGTTTTTGCAGATTAGAACAAAAAAACATATTTGACAAAAAGACAATGGGGCGGGGGGGGGGGGGGTGGTACCTTTTTGTAACAAAGCATTGTCGTCTTCAGTAATCCTCATTTACAAAATAAATTTACATAAAACCAGGTCTTGTAGGCTTAACATATTCAGTTGGTTTCGCCTAAGTTCTATAAAATGAGTCCATTTGTAATTTTAGTTGAGATGACACGTTTTCCATTTTATGTATTTCTTGCATAATGTTGATCCAGTGCTCAGGTGTTGGTTGTTCGTTCTTGAGCCATTTTCTGGTGATGGCCATTGTTGCTTGCTGTTTGTAAAATGTAAAGTATTTTTTGTCTGTATTATTAAGGCCATCTGATACTGTGTTAAAAAGATATACAGTTGCAAAAGAGAAGGGAAAAACAGTCGAGAATTCGTTTTGTACGTGTTTATGGATCCCTACCTAATACTCTCGAATAATTGGGCAGTTCCAAAAAACATGAAAAATGGTGGGCTCCTTCAGTGCCACATCTCCAGCAGGCATCTCCAGCTCCTCTGGGACGTTTTTGAGTTGGTGTAATCAAAAAACGCGTAATTTTTTTCCAGCAGAATTCACGGCTGATGAGTTGAGACCCATTGGATTTTTTCCTAAGTGCTCCCAGTTCTCTTCAGTTATTGTTAAATGTCCTTCTCTTTTCTATTTTTCTTTTACATAATATGTGCTCTCCCCCTACTCTGCAGCATGCTGTTGTACTATTTAATGATAATTTTGGAAAGGGACATTGAATTAAATCCTCTTCACCTGATACTATTGATACTACTGACACACCAAGTCCTTCTTCTTGTGTTTTCTCAGGGAAAAATGGTGAAAATCAGCCTGTTTAAGCCCAATCAGAATGGTTTATTTCTTCTGCTGACACATTTCCACACCACGTAAATTTGTCAAAGGCTGTCAGCTGATGCTCAATAAAAAGACATTTTAGATCCCTCCATAGTTGACACGTTGATTCAACCTTCTGTGGAATATTTTAGTTTAAGTGAAATCTTTTATCCAAGCTGTCAGAGGATTACTTTCCATAACGCTCCACATAAGCCAGTGCAGGTACGCTGAAAGGCGGTGATGGAATTTTGTGAAAGGTCTGAGCGCTGAGCTCTACAGGAATATTAAAAACAGACATCAACACTTACGCGGACTGGGACACCTGATATCGAAGTAGTCAGGGCCATTATGAAACAAGAGCCATCGGGGGAACGTATTGAAAATATGAGTTAGGATAACACATTGGTGGGAGTTAGGTGGAATGACTGCTCCACCACAAGCAGAATGAGGAAGGCAGAACTGTCTGGAGGACGCAATGTGTGAGACTAGCTGGACATCTGTCAAGGTCTGCTTCTCTTCACATTTTTATTTCAATGCTCTTTTGCGTCATTAATAAGCAGGACTCCTCAGGCTTTAGCCCGGTTTGATTAATGCCAAACAGCCCTTTCTGAACTTCAGCTTTCCTTCTGCAGAAGGATTATAGTGAGTGAATTTAAAGCAAAAAGCAAAACATCGACAAAACTGCAGTTTTTTTAACAACACCAAATAGTTTAAAGGGAGTGAGGACAATTTTTCTGGAAATGTGTGTAAGAAACGACCGTCACTTTTTGAATAACTACCTGCTCGTCCGCTCCTCAGGGGTGATCACATGAAAAAAAATCTCCCAAATCCACTCTGGTCTTATTTCTTTCTTCCAAGGTCTTCCTCTTCTTCTCATAAACAAATGACAGTTTGTTTTTTTTGACTCTCAGCCATTTTCAGAGTATACGGTGAGAGCAGTGGAGCTCCAAAGCTAACTGGATACATAAACAGGAGAAGTGCGCATGCGCAGCCAGAGGACACAATAAGGAAGGAGAACATAGACTGGCGTTACGTGAGCACGTCACAATAATTGGCATGTGGGATAACCGATAGAGAAGGTGATAGCACCGGAACTTGAAGCTGAAAAAAAAAGATTGTCCGCTTTACCTTTAAGGGGAAAGTCATTATACTGTATATGTTTTCACGGTAACTTAATAAAAACATTTCAGTACAGAAATGTGGGCCTACTGAAAAGTTTTATTACTTACTGTTCTTAGTCAGGGTTCCTTTTACATAAATTACTGCATCGATGCAGCGTAGCATGGAGGGGATCGTCCTCCGTTGCTGCTGAGGTGTAATGAAAGCCCAGGTTGCTTTGATAACAGACTTCAGCCTGTCTGCATAGTTGGATCTGCTGTCTCTCATCTTTATTTTGACAATACTCCAGAGGTTTTCTGTGACGTTTAGCTCAGTCCAACCTGCTGGCCCATCAGCTCTGTGACACTTGGTCATTAAAGCAGGTATTGCTACCCTTGGCAGTGTGGCTAGGTACCAAGTCTTGATGGAAGATTAAGTCAGGATCTCCATCAAGCTTCTCAGCAGGAGGAAGCATGAAGAGCTCCCAGGTGTCCTAGTAGATGGCTGCTCTCACGTTGGGATTGATAAAACCCAGTGGACCCACACCAGCAGATGACGTACCACCCTAAATCATCACTGACCGCTTTAAATTTCACACTGGACTTCAAGCAGCGTGGATTCTATGCCTCTCCACTCTTCCTTCAGACTCTGAGACCTTGATTTTCAAATCCAAAGAAAAATGTACTTTAACTATAATCCCTACCTATCTCCACTTTGTTATTTTAAACCAACTATTTTTTACTTACAAATCCTTAACTTTTCTCAGTCTGTTTTCTTGTTGTTAAGTATTTTTCTCAAACAAAACAGACCTCATAATTAATTTTATTTGCATATTCTCTCTGCGATAGACTGCCGACATGTCCAGGGTGTACCCCGCCTCTCTCCCATTGACAGCTGGAGATAGGCACCAGCATCCCTCGCGACCCCACAAGGGATAGACATGTTAGAAAATGGATGGATGGATGGATGGATGGATGGATGGATGGATGGATGGATGGATGGATGGATGGATGGATGGATATTATCTGAACGTGTGCTCCCTCTTTCTATTATTTTGGGCCAGTTGACTTATGACGTATGGCAAAATGGGGCCCCTGATTATACCAAAAATAATGACAGTGCGACATCCTCCTGATAGATAACAGTACATTGGACTCATTAAACCACATTTCCTTATAGGAGGCCATAAGCAGGCAGAAAATACAACAGTTGTCAATTGTTGGTAGGAAACCTTCCTCAGACTGGTTTGCAAAAAGGCGTTTGCAACAGACAGCTCCATTCATATCCAGAAAAGTCAGGTATAAAACAACAGAAACTTCAAAAGCGTTATAGAGCAAGGGGGGAAATGGCTGGCACCCATGGAAGATAATAATAGAGGAATAAACTCCCACAAAAAATGATTACCTCAGAAATCTGAACATGTGGAACAACTTTTCTATGATGGGAACTGAACCCGAATGATGCAGTAAAACTGGCCTCTTAGAGCATAACAGAACTGCTGGTTCATGCACGCACCAGCTACAGTAGTAAATTCTCAATACCTAAATGCAGAAGAAACATTTACTATTGTTATTAATGACACTATTAAATGTATACGTTTTACGTCAGCAGTTGTCAAAGATCCATTAGTTTCATATGTTTCTTCTCATAAAAGGTTCTTTTTGGGCACTTAAATTTGGGCAATTAAGTTAAAAAAAACTTTTATATTGAGTGTGCTTGTGCATTCATTAAGGGATGAGTGTAACAAGAAAAATGGCTGATGTGCAGCATTCAGAAGTATGTGGTATATCTGTGGTATATAAAGCCTTTAGTTGTATTTTTTTTGATAAATGTAATCTTGTGTGACCCTGAGAGCTCCTTTAAGTCTAATGTGTGAGCTGCAGTTATGAAACAGTTAAATTCAAATTTGTGGAAACCTGTTTTTGTTTTTCTGAGGAGTTAGTACAGTTAAAAAATATATATACTTGACCATCAGTTCAGCACCAGTTCTAAACTGGGTTCTGTTTTAAAGCATGGCTGATATGTTAGGATATTATCCATGGCTGTAAAGGCTACATAAATATAATTAAAACACATTAAATTTAAAGTCTTCCAGCACACAAGCTGTTTGCACAGTGGTTTTCCCTGGTTATATTCAAATTTTTCTCTCAGAATCCTGAAACATGCATCTTAGAATAATTGGCCACCTTGAACCTTGCCCTTAGCTGTAATTCCTATTCATGGCTGTCTGTGTCTGTCTATGCCCCTGTGATGGTCTATCCATGGTCTATCCCATCTCTTGGCTGTTGAGCACTCGATATGGGCAGAAGAAACCTGCAATTTTAGGGAATCTGGTCAGTGACATGTCGGGCAAAAGATGATTTAATTAAGAAAGGTGTGTTTGTGCCTTTCATTTTGCGGTAGCAGGTTACAGATTCAGCAGAGGTCTCGGTATCTGCAGAAATGTCAACAACAATCAACAGTTTCCCTGGAGTTTGCATGCTCTCCCTCCTTAAGTTTAGCGTTTGTCTCAGGATTCTGTGTTCTCTGATGGTTCAAACATGCTTTAAGTCATTTCAAGTTATTAAATTGCCCTTAGGCACAAATAAGTGCATGAAGGGTTGTTTGTCTTGTACGTCTCTGTTAGCCAAACGAGATAGGTACCGATCCCCCACAACTTTATTTTGGCAAAGGAAATAGATGGATCAAATTTGTTTTTGACATATATTGTAGAAATTAATCTGGAAAAAGAGAGTCAGAGGCTGTAAAATTGGCAATAAAAGGGCATGTTGTTGGTGTTTGGGTATTTGCTGAAATACAGAAAACACATTTCTTATTCCTTGTACATCGTTTTTCATTTTATAGATCTTTTGGCTGTTTGGTGATAGCAAGAGGAGCAATCATGGGACTCGACATGTGGAGCTTTTCTCTCCTGTTGGGTTTGTCTCTCTGGAGCAACACCCAAGCCTTGGCCAGGAACCCCATCCTGTCCAGGATTCGAAGAGCTCCAGAGGCTGCTCAAGAAAACAAGAAATGCTCCTACACCTTCTTAGTCCCAGAGCAAAAGATCACAGGTCCCATTTGCGCTGCCCGTGGCTATTCCACTGACAAAGACCGAGTGACGCGCCTGGACGTCGCCGCGGTGCGAGACCTTCTGTCCAAACAGCGTCGGGAGATGGAAACCTTGAAGCTTGTGGTGGACGTGGACGGTAACCTGGTGAATGAGATGAAGCTATTGAGGAAGGAGAGCAGAAACATGAACTCCAGAGTGACCCAGCTCTACATGCAGCTGCTGCACGAGATCATAAGGAAGAGGGACAACTCACTGGAGCTGGCTCAGCTGGAGACACGCATCCTCAACGCCACAACTGAGTCGCTGCGGTTGACCTCCCGGTACAAGGAGCTTGAAGCCAAATATGCAGCGCTGTCTGCAATTGTGAACAATCAGTCAGTGCTGATCGGAGCGTTAGAAGAGCACTGCATGCAGATGTATAGTCGGAGACACGAACAGCCACCCATGGGACCTCCGTTGGTACAGGTGGTGCCGGAGAACATTCCGGTCAGCGTGCCACGGTTCACCAATGAGATCCAGAGTCGCAACGCCAGAGGGTATGGCCCGGAAAGGGGGGCTCGCTCCGGGTCATCTCCCACCAGCAGTACGCCTGAAGTCCAGAAATCTGAGAGAAACTTCAGCACAGAGGGTGAGTAAGCGATCTGTTTCAACTTATCCATTCCTAGACATGGTCTCACAGTCAGAGGCAAGACAGTGGTGTCATGGTAAAATGTAGGGCAGTCGTGACTTTGAAAGGCCAACAATAACAGTTCCTTCACATTCCCAGGCTGCAGCTGTAGATGGGCCAGAGGGCTCATTTCAAAGGTTAGAAATGTGCAGGATCAGCTGGAGCTCTGCTTCATGCTCAACAGAAAACACGCAGACCAGAATGGAAACACAAGGGCTGTACAATTTGAGCTGACGCAGGAAGCCTTCACCAAGGCAAAGACAGGCTGGACTAGTCTGATTTTGCTCATCAACAGGCCATTTTTGACACACTTGTACTGGCGTTTCCCAAGGAAAATAAAGTGTGAAGGATTTGAGGACAGCTACGCTGGCAAATGATGCGTTTGCAACACTGTTCCATTGCGTGGGTCTGAGACAAATCCCAGAGAGGCATGATGGGAGTCCTGCTCACCACAAAGTACTGATATGTTGAGAATATGCAAGAGGGCATATTATAGCTGTGTAGTAATACAAATAAATAATTACATAGGAGTTACTATTTCCTTAAATAAACTCACTGCACACAGCTTTATGAATCCATCTGCTTGTAGTTGTTTGACCTTAAGTGAGAAAAAACTCAAGTACAATTTTGTAGATCTACAGCAGGCGCATGTAAGTGGTAAATTAACTACTCTGAGTCTTGTTGTATTCTCAAATAACTTTACAGTACAATCCACAATGGCTCCTTCACACATACAGTCACACTGTAGTGCTTCAGAGGTGCCAGCTTGGATTAGTTTGGGTGAGGTTGGGGTTTGAGTGGGTGCATAGTAAAAAAGTCAAATGTTAGTAATGCCAATTTATTTTTAAAAAAAGAAGCAAAATAAAATATTTTCCCTTAAAAACATTGTCACAAAAAAATTAAAAAAATTGTATAATGCTTAGTGATTTTTATTAGGAGACTAATGGTTTTGTCAAGGGTGCAGATCTGAATTTGATCTCCAACACTGGAGGTCTTCCTGAAATGTATTGAAGTGCAAGATGTCCTTTGACCAAAGTTAAGACAAGACTTTGCTGCCATAGATGTGGAAAATATCCTTATTTTATTCAGACAGCTTGACAAGGTGGATTCATAGTGTATCACTGAGGCAGCAACACCAAAATGTCATCCATCTACAGAGTGATGAGGACTATGGAAATAATTCTACTAATAAGCCATATTTTTATATAAGTCACTCTGGAATATAAGTCGCATCAGTCAAAAAATGTGTCTTAAAGAGGTAAAAAAAAACAAATATAATGCCCCTTTACAGTAGTACCAACTTAAAGAAGTTTGCCGTGGTACATGTCACTTTGTAGGCCTTCCCACTAGAAACAGTTACATGGAAGCGTCACCATTTCTACTGCCTGTTTTGCTGGGGTTCCAACCGCAGCAAGTCGACTTGAAGACATCACTTCAGAAGGCTATCTGTCTCTGATTGGCAAAAAGATGGAGTCAATGTTTATGTAACAACAGCGACTCCAAAACTAGAATCAGACCCACTATATTTAAAAAACACACAGCAACATAATAGATAATATATTAACAGATACTGAACGGAGATTGAACCCCTCAAATCAATACTGTCACCCAATGCAGAGGTGGATAAATTCTTATGTTTGTCGCACAGGGTTATAAGTCGCAATTATATAGAATTTTATTTCACAAAATCTAAGACTAAAAACTGACATTTAATCTGATAAGGCAACTCAATTGCATCCACAACAGGCTGAATAATATGGAACATACCTGGGAGGTTGAATTAGCATAACAAGCCATTAATTCACCAGCGCGTAAAAATGAAAGTTTTCAAAATTATGCTGAAATTAGACCGTGAGCGTAACAGTGCTACGTGCTAAGCCTGCAGTACAACACAGATGTTTGAGACCAACAAAGAAAAGTCAGGAAAGATCTGAATGTACATTAGCAGAGTTGGACAACATAAGCTAACGCTAGCTGTTATCCGCCTCATCAACAGCCCAGTGATGGGCTCCCCCTTCGAGCTGCACTACACAATTCTCCGCTGGATGAATGCATACTGAAACTGCGACACAACATTGTGTTCAGTCTTTGTTGTGTATAAGTTAATGTTTCAATACATTTTTAAGTAGTACTGGAGCAGCGTCCATCAAAAACATTGTTAAATTTGGAGGGAAACAGGAGGTCTAACTATCCTAACCATAGGATGCACCACACACTGCACCCCACAAAATAGATGGCATCATCAGGAAAGAAAGTCCAAAGACATCAGCTAGGATGTTAAAAAAAAATGTTGTCTTCCAAATGATAAATTAGTCTTGTCCCATAGAAAATTTTTGGACAGAGCTGAAAAGGCGGATGTAAGCAAGGGAGCCTACACAACCCTGACTCAGTAACAACAGGAAGGATGGGCCAAAATTCCAGTAAACAATTCATAGGAGCTTGTTGAAGGTAGTTAAAACATTTGACCTAAGTTATTCGGTCTAACATGCAATACTAGCATTGTTTTAAAAGAAAAATGTAGAGTTCTGAAACTGAAAATTCTGATTATTCTGGCATTTGGAAAATAAAACTAGTTTTCATTCTAACAGACCTAAAAAATAAAGCTTAGTGTAAATTAATGTCAGAAAGGGAAGGTGTGTTTTTATACAGTGTATGTAAATATCCACTTTGTTCTGGGTGACCAATTCCAAACAGCACTGTGGAAAAACTGTTCTGCTTTGCATGCTGACATGGAGTGAGTGTTATCTGGGCAGAGTGAGAAATAGAGAAAAGGCCTGTAAATTAGAGTGAGAGCTGCAAACCCTGAGCACTTTCTCTTGTGTCTTAAACCTAAACAACACAAAGTGTGTTATTTTAGGTTGTTAGAAGATGTAGAGTTAAAAAAAAATGCTGAAAAAAAAGAGACATAAAAATGAAACTGCAGTGGGGGCTACATTTTAGCCAATACAAGCTAGCAGGAGAATTGCTGTGAGGTTAGCAATGAATTGTTAATTATTTGGCAGTTTGTGGTAGTTCTTTTCTTTTTCCTATAGAAAGTTTATATTAAAGCCCCACTTTCTAAATTACGTTAGCTATTTGGTGGTAGTATGAAGGAAACAGCTAATTAAGCTAGAATATTCCTGTTCAAGGCTAATTACCCTTGCATCTATTCCCTTAGATGTAATTTTTTTTTAAAAGTGGGTCTCGAACTAGAATACTTCCTTTCCTCTCTACTTTGTACTTTCTCTTGGCCTTTATGTAAACATTTACAAAGTTACTGCACAAGACTGATGACTCTACAGTTCACAAAGTCAGATTGTTTGTCCTGTTGTCCAGTTTCCAGCTGGATCCGGTCCTTCACTGCCTTCTCCCCTGTCTCTTATCATGCTTTTCCTCAGGCCCGTTCAGAGACTGCCAGGAGGCCCAGGAGGCCGGCCACAGCACCAGCGGCATGTATCTCATCAAAGCAGATGAAGCAGAAAGGCCGGTGCAAGCCTGGTGTGAACAGGACATAGACAACGGGGGTTGGACAGTGATCCAGCGCCGGAGAGATGGATCAGTAAACTTCTTCAGGAACTGGGATAACTACAAGGTGATGACAGTGAGACTTCCTCCACTCTGCTTCCCTCCTTTTCTCTTCCTTTCTTTCTTAGAAGACTCGGCTGTTACAAAAATGTGATAGTAATGGCGTCATATGAGCTTTCTAAGGGAACCAGCTGGAATCCTAAGATAATTATCTTGAGGTCTAAAGACTTGTTCTGTTTGTTACTGTAAAACTATCGTGCTTTGAGAGTCCCATCGTGAAACAGTAGATGTCCAATGAGAAAGGCATGTTCCACCGTTTGGTTTGCAAGCATTTCTTTCAAAAACCACTTCTACTATGGAGCCCTTCCTAAATAGATGGCTGCTTGGCCCAACGCAGCATACCATTCAGAGGTCCCTCATGAAACCCGGTGAGAGTGAGGAGTACAGTACTGCTGAGAGCTGCAAAAGCCCACTGTTCCATTCAGTCTGGCCAGAATCACGCATGGCTAACTGGCAGCTAAATTGCTCTCCTCAACGCTGAATTGTCTCGGCACTCCACCGCAAGGCCATATCCATCACACACACACGCATACGCACATCACACACACAAACTGAACCATACTGAAATCCTATTTCATTCATCATCTGCTGGCTCCCAATTCATCTACATTCATAAACCTCAACCTCTTCTTCCAAGCGGAGTGTTTTTTTGAGGCTGGGACCCAGACATGGACGAAATGCATTGTTATTCTGACCTTTGTCACATTTTGTCACGTCACAACCACAACATCTAACACATTTCAATGGAAATTTAGTGTGATAGACAGAAAACATAAACTTAATTACATAAAGTCATGCATTATTATGAAGTGGAAGGAAAAGGATGCTTTGATATAAATCTTTCCATTGTTGGTCTGGAGCTATGCCTTCCATAGCTACTGCGGGCCTCTTAGTTACTTCTTTGCTGGTAGGTTTGCAGCGCCATCCTCTGACCATGTTCAGATAATGGGGTGAACTATCTTAAATTAGATGTCCAAAGCATAGAGTATTATCTTTTAATCTGCATTTTAAACTCCTCTATTTCTTTATCTGTAGCCTGTCTGGTGGGTTCCCGAGTCTTCATGATCCAGTGTCAACATTCTGGAGACATTTAGGAGCATTTTCACAGCATGGCTTTCTTGTAGATTTTATAGCTAAGGTGGTAGTCTTTTGACACTGTGTACGTTTCGTTCTTTGAAGTTCTTCTGAATTACAGAAGCATGACCAAAACAACCATCAAACAGAAATTTCTAATTTGTTCTGCTAACAACCCCACAAACTCATGCACAAAAGGTTTTAGGTTCCCAAATAACCACCGTGTTTGCAAACTCCTCAAGCACAACACGCATTATTTCCTGTGATCTTACCGTAACCTGCCCTGTAATTTCCCTTTGATCCAGAGCGGCTTTGGCAACATAGACGGGGAGTACTGGCTCGGCCTGGAAGCTATCTACAAGTTAGGGAGGCAGGGAGACTACAAGCTCCTGGTGGAGATGGAGGACTGGATGGACAAGAAGGTCTACGCACAGTACAACAGTTTTCACCTGGAGCCCGAGAGCGAGGGCTACCGCCTGCGGCTGGGCACCTACCAGGGCAACGCAGGGGATTCCCTCAGCAGCCACAACGGCAAACAGTTCACCACGCTGGATCGAGACAAGGACGCCTTCTCAGGTGCGTCACACTACAATGTCTTCTTTAAAAGGAAAGACAACATTTTGAAATACAACCTCTTATTTTGTAATAATGCTACGTAACAATGAAAACTGTAGTCTACTTTTTTTATCTTCTCAAAAGACATGGCATGTTTTTCAAGACTTAAGTTGAAACATGTTAGCATAGAAGTATATTTTGTTAACCTCAGTAAAATAATTTGTTGTTTTATTTAGTTTGACTAAACACCATGTATTTGAGGAAACAGTAAAATGAAGGTAGATAAAAGAATTTCTTCTGTGCTAAGAAGTTTCTTATGACTTAGTAAACACAAGTTTTGTATTGCTTTATGAATCCATGCTATCCGTTGTATATACTTGCTCATCCATGCAGAAGGGGTTGGTGCTTAGCTCCAGCAGTCATTGGGCGAGAGGCAGGGGATACCCTCAACAGGTCGTCAGTCCATCACAGGGCAACACAACACATACCTCACATACTACCATCACCTCACTCTTCTGCTCTTCAGGAGGATCACGTCTAAAACATCTCTTAAATCCACTCTGCTCTTATTTCTTTCTTCTGAGGCCTTCCTCTTCTTCTCATAAACATGAACACGGTTTGCTTGATGTGACTCTCAACCATGTTCAAAGTCTACGGCAAGAGCAGTGGAGCTACAATGAACAGCTAGCCTCTAACCTAGCCGCCAACCTAACCGGATACACAAACACTAGAAGACAACCAATATTAGAGGTGATGCCCCCGGAACTTAAGGGACAGAGGGGAACGAAAGCAGGAACAAAACTCTGTCAAATCCATGCCCTTCAGACTGAGGGGCGTGTATTGGTTAGAGTTTTTACAGGCCTGCAGCTCCCACAGAAAACGACTTTTTAAATCTCCTTTTTGTATTGACTACTTTCAGGATGGATGGATGATTATGGCCAGTATTACCAAAAGTGTTTCTGAACAGGATTACCAACTATAGCTTTAACTGTTATTTCCATCAAGACGTTTTCCTGGATAAGCTATGATTAAAAAAGTATGCACAATTTAATTGCTCTATTCCAGAGAGATTCAGAGTTACAAGGGTTATCGTCAGTTATGGATTTCTAAGGAGAGTGGAGGAAAATAGAGTGACTTCAAAATAGACCATAAGTTGCTAAAAATTAAAGGTTCAGGTTTGTCCATTGTTAATTTACAACAAATATTCAGAAAATCTGGGCTCATAGTGGGAAATGAGAGGCACTTGTGTTCACAAGCCACACTCAATTTGGCAATTTATTACCATAGTGACAATTAAGGCATTAATTAAAGCATATGTACAAGTTTCATCCAAATTCTGTGCTATTCGTAAGACTATAGTGCCCCATTGCTGGATATTTGCCAAATCAGGCATCATGTTTCTGACTTTACGAATGAAATGTAGTCATCTGTGACATTTATCCCGCTAACTGTTAAGCTAGCCAGTTCTAAAACTTTGTGCATATAACTTTCTCAATATACACAATTTTAAAAGTCGTCCATCTTTGCTCTGTTTGGCTTCATTTCTAAATAATAGTGTAGATTCAAACTTCACTAATATAGCTAATATAACTAGTATATATATATATATATATATATATATATATATATATATATATATATATATATATATATATATATATATATATATATATATATAAAAAGAAAGAACAGATAATAGCCATGAATGGGCGTAATTTTACTGATACTGACTCCTCAATGGGTTCAATACATGAGGTTTCTCACTGTTTGAATTACTAATTAGATGTTAAAACCCTTAGCCAAAGCACCGCCTGTTAGTGGGTGATACAATACTTAATTTTTGCATCTGAGTAGCAGTGTGTGCACTGAGCTTAAGTTTCAAAGGAAGACTCAAGAAAAAAAAATGGATCAGAAAAATAGCTGTGTGCTTAGACCCTTAAAAACTGTTGTAAAATACATCTGTATGAACTAAAAAGATCAGACAGTATCCCAAAGAGCCTGAGTATTTAAAAAGTAAAAGAAAATGTCATTTCCTACCCTGTTAAACACTACTGCAACAGTTCTGTTCCTCATCATGGGCCCACATGAGTCATAAACCATCCATGTTTTAAAGGCAGATCATAAATAGATGTGGATAGGGTATGTGGGGAAAATTACTCCCAAACACTTTTAAACAAATTCCAGCATAAACTCCAGTTAACAATTTATGTTTGAAACTCAAATCAGTTTGAATGCATACTGATTAAAAATGCTGTGCAAATCACAGTATTCAGTTGTAATTTGTATTTTCGTAATGCAACATGGAGACCGGGTTGTTTGTTATGGAAAATGGCAAAGAAGCATTGAAGTTCTGCTCGTGTTTTTCAGACAGGCCATGAATGCAGTGGGTCGGCCCCTGGAATCCCAGGAAGCCTTAAGCAAAGCGTTCACTTCCTTTAGAAAACAAACAATGATCTCTCACTCAGATCCATGACTGCTCGTGATTTTTCATCCCGTGTTGAAAACATGCCAAAGCTCACGAGGCGACAAGGAGATTATTTGTTGTAGGTGTAAAGCAAATAAGCACTTTATGACTTTTTTCCAACTTGTGTCTGACTCTCTGGGAATCAATCATGCTTGACCTCAGTCAACACGGTCTTGATCCCCAGAAGCTCCGCAAACCCAGGCTACACCAGTAAAGGAGCGCATGAGCTCACTTTCTGTAAAATCTTCACAAACCCCACTTGCTCATTAACTTCTTAACCCTTCCGTTTCCCATCAACAGGTAACTGTGCCCATTTCCACAAAGGAGGCTGGTGGTACAACGCTTGTGGCCAAGCCAACCTCAACGGTGTCTGGTACACCGGAGGAGTGTACCGCAGCAAATTCCAGGACGGGATCTTCTGGGCCGACTACGGCGGCGGTTTCTACTCCATGAAGTCTGTTCGCATGCTGATCCGACCCATAGACTGAGGCTGCAAGAAGTACCGCCCAACGGCAGGGCCGGCAAACACCAGACTCGTTCTCAAGCCGTTGCTTCACACAAGCACATCTGCAGCGAGAGGTCGATCCTAGACGGCAAAAAACTCAACCGATGGAACCAGGCCGAGCATCAGTTTGCAGGAACAGACACAAACTCTGCATATATGGGGACTTAGGCAACACAAATCTGTATCACATGTAGCTCTGCGAAGCACCAACACGGTGCCTTGCCAAAGTACTCATAGTCCTTGAACTTTTACACAGTGTGATGTTAGAACTACAAACTTTAATGCATTTTATGTTATGGACTGAAATACGCATCTCCTAATTGTGATGTAGATGAAAAGAATTACTTTGTTTTCAAATTACTTAAAGGTATACTATGCAACCAGGGTTGATTTTCCAGCGAGGCTCCCCCCAGAGGGCGAAAGTAAAAGTGCACTGTCGTAAAGATGCTCAGCTGTTCTGGTTTCTCCGTCAAGCCAGGCGCGGTTGTTTTGAGCTTAGCAGACAGGCGAACGCAACGAAAAGTAGAAAAAACGGCAGTACAAACAATGACTAACACAGTGAAGGTATGAACATGCACAGAGAGAGAAACCATTCCAATGTTACTTACAATCGCATCAGCAGAAACGTGAGGTCCGCGTCAGCCTTGCAGCCTTCTATGTTCACCCGTGTACGACTCCTCTCTCAGTCCAGAGCCCTTTTCCTCTTTCTTGCCTGCTCCAACATGGGCTTTCGCTGTTTTCTCGCTGGTTCCGCCATGATAACTGCGCTAGCAACGAGCACGCCTTTCACTGGGGGCATGTAGCAGTTCTCGCCGTAAAGCAAGACCGACTCTCGCGATGCACGAGACTTCTGAGCCTGTGGGTACGGGCCAAGGGCTCCTGCAATTGCAAGTACGGTATTTCCCCCACAGACCACCAGGGCGGCCGAGAAAACCTTTGTTTGACCTGAAATGACTCATTTAATCATCCAAAACGGTATGGAGCACATTAATTAACTGAAAAATGTTGCATAGTATGCCTATAACAAAGGAAAAACTGAAAAGTGTTGCAAGTTTTTGGCCTCCGTGTGGGGCAGAACACATCCTAAACACACCAACCCTACAAGGCAGCACAATGTTGGCTGCATCATGCTGCAAGGTGACGTCCTTTGGCAGGACCAAGGAAGCTGGTCAGAGTTGATGGGTGGAAAGCATGTTTGCGGCTGCATACGACTTGATCATCTTCTGGTAGAACAAAGCTAAATAGCTCAGTCAAAGTCGGACCTAAATACAATAAGGAATCTGTGGCAAGACATGCAAGTTGCCATTTAAGCATTTTTAGCATCTATACTCTCTTTCTACCTTAACTGAGTTAGTGCTACATTGCAACGACGGATGAACAGATATTTATTAGTAGAAATATTTGGAAAGCATGCATGCAAAAATACATGGTTTGTGGTTCTTACATGAAAAAATGTGAACAAGTTCAAGGAGCAGGACTACTTTTCCAAGGCCCTGTCTGTTGATAGGCAGAAGAAATTTAAAAAATATTCAAATCGACAACTTTACCGGTACTGACATCACATGATCCGAATGCAGCTTCACCTACCTCACCAAGATAGACATCTGGTGCAAACACTTATATTTGGTATTACTTTGCTTTAGGTGCATGGAGCTGGAAAATACACCGTGTTAATACCTGCATGGATGTATGTAAACTACACACACATTTCCAGATGCAAGGCACCACATTTATTTGCACAGTGTTTTTAATTTAAATCCCTAACCTTAAAACAACCTTTATACTGCATGCTAAAACACTTTGCCTGTGTGCAAATGACCAGAAAGTATAATTTATGCGTGTAATTAAGTTATCATAACAGTGAAAAGGGCCAGGTGTCCTTTGAGAGCAGGAAATGATCCTATAGAAAAACAGGAGCCGTTTCCTGCTGCTGTAAATAGGACAATCATCCTCAAAGTGTGCATACTCACATGGAAATTGCTCTTGTGTGTTTTTCTCATTTGGACTCGATTAAAGCTCAGTATGACTCTGGGAAACGCAAGCATTGTTGGGAGGAAAAGGAGGTGGAATTAAGTCTTGCTTTGCGTGGTTTTGGAGAAGGAAAAATATGCCTACCAGGCACATTGAGCGTTTTAAGCGCTGGGACAGACAACGAGAAACACATTTCTGAAAAACCAGACGGGATACAGAAAGAAAGGGAGGAGGGGGGGGGGGGTTGGAACCAGTCCAAATTTCCATGTTTGTTTGTTTTTTTCATATTAGCCTAATACCCCCAATCATGCCTTTAAATAGAAGGATATCTACATTCTTTCACTCGGTGGAAGAACTCTGTCTTTTTGTAAAAAAATCCCATGGAAAGATTCAGGGAAATCATGTCAGCAGACAGAAGAGACAAACCGTAGAATCCATGCAGAACAGCAGCACGGCATAAAACCCATTAAGGACAAGACATCCAGCAGATTTTGGAACAGGCGTCCACGCCGACCACAAAGGATCTCACACCCAGCTATGTCAGACTCTAACAAAGCTACAAAACACATAATAGAAACTCTGGCCAGATTCACTTGGTCACGCAAACACGTTCATGTTCACGGAAAAAAAACACAATCTGCAGTACAAGCTGCATCATTCCCCTCAAACTGAAGCACATTAAAGGCTGAACGCGGTGACTCACTGTGCCGTGAAAAACAACCTTACACAAGAAACCGACACAAAATACAATCACGCCTGACTGACCTCTGCTCTTAGCACATGACGTGTCTCTCTCAAACACACACAGACACACACACATATACTTGTTTTAAATACTTACTGAGGACCTTGCCTTGACTTCAATTCATTTTCATCGCTTTCTATAGCCTAACCCTAAACCTAATTGAAACCTTAGTCCTAAACCTAACCCATTGCCCAGAAAAAAGTGAGGACTGAAGAAAGGTCCTCATTTTACATCAATGTCCTCATTTTACTAGTAAAATACGCACAAAAATGTTTTTACTTAGATGTAAGTACAAGTACACACTCACACACACATCCATGTTTTAAATATTTACTGACGACCTTGCATTGACTTCCATTTCCCTTTCAATGGCCTAAACCTAAACCTAATCTACCAGTATATACTTAAGCCTAACCCTAAACCTAATTGACACCTTAGCCCTAAACCTAACCCCTAGCTTAAAAAAGTGAGGACCTCACTTTACTAGTAAAATGAGCAAAAACATTTCTCACTGAGCTATAAGCACACACACACACACACACACACACACACACACATACATGTCTGCGTACACTGCTGTCTGAGTTACTCTGCATGGCTGTGAGTCATCACAGTAAAACTATTGCCCAGTCTTCATCAAAACTAAACGAGCCATTTTTACAAACACTTCAAGGCGGTATTGAGGCGCCTTTATGCCTTCATGTGTTTTGTTGAAAGATGATGCATCAAGGCTGGTAGAAAGCAGGCTGTCTCCATTCTGTTACGCTCCTGTTTTTTTTAGCTATACTAGGAAGCAAACACGTCTCAGGGGTCATCTATGAAAAACAGGTTAGCTATACAAGTTACATTTGAAAAACTGTATTAATAAGCTGAGTTCATCCATCATTACACAGCCGACAGAGAGGCTTACGACACAGATTTTACATGCAGTGTTGACATCGATGGCGCACAACGCGTCGTGTCGCTCCAGCACTGCTGGCTTCATTTTTGAAAACTCAAAGTTGTGCGGGTTTCTTGATCAAACAGTCGTCTGCTTCTTATTAGTAAACTATCCATCATGGTCAGAAAATAGGATTTGAGTTACCTTTGAAAAATAGTCATTCCTTTTTTGTTTAGAAGTTTGTACCAAGTTGGTTTTTCAACTTGAGCTTGGTCAACGGCGGCTGCAGGTGGGTTTGAATCACTCTGCAGGCAAAGTGAGCCAAAAACATTTGGAAAAGCTGAGCAGACCATAAGTCCTGTTGGGTGCCAACAGTGAAGCTCCTTAATACAGTCCATGTATACGTGCTTAGAAACTATTCTGGTCAGAATCACTGGTCTAAGATTCTTCTGCAACTTGATTGGAGCCCAGCTTTGCTAAATTCAGCTGATCGAACATGATTTGGAACAGAGGTCAGGACTCTATTTAATGTCTCTCAGTTAACAGTGCTCTTCAGAGTAGAAACCAAGTTATGAAGTCAAATGAATTCTTTATAGTACAAATCTGGGAAAGAGTACCAACGCTTTTGGCAGTATTGAACATCCCGACAAGCCCTGTGGTCTAAATCATTTGGAAACGGCAGAGGTTTAGAACAACCAGGACCAAAGCTAGATCTGGCAGCCAGATCCAAATAGGGAACAGGCAACAAATGGCTGTCTACTAATTGCCCATCCACTGTGGCTGAGTTTGAGAGGATCTGCAGAGCAGAATGATAGAAAATACCCAACATGGTGTGATAAGATGACTAGAGGCTGTCACTGCTGGCAAAGGTGCTTCAGCAAAGTACTAAGACATAGTTGTCAATAACGTATGTATCTGTTTTTTTTAAATTATTTTTTAAATGTACAAAAAAAATTGTGAAAGCTTGTTTTAACATTGCTGTTAGGGGTTATTTTGAAGTGATTTTTTTTTTTAGAACGATACACTCAAATCGGTTTTAAGGGAACCAACGTGGAAAAAAAGTGAAGGGAGGCGAATGCTCTCTGGTGGCTCTGTGTGTGTTTTCTGTGTGTCTCAGTGCAGAGTGAGAGGAATGAGTGTTTAACACCTTAACATGAAACATTTTGCATGCCTGTCCAGGAAACTGACCAGATCACTTATCAAAAAGCTGCTGCACACACAGGAACCAACAAAAAGCGACCGACTCCAAGCTCTAAGAAGGCAGGTACGGGTCACCATCAGTCAGGATCCGGACCACAAGCTGGTGTCCAGCTGGTCAGAGCCAACTGAATCATGGAGAAGATTTTAGCACTGCAAATATCAACTCTTCAAATACATTTGATATAATAGTGCTGGTAGTATTTGAAGCTTATGGATTGCTTTCATACAACACAATCACACTTTTGGTGTTTCTGCATTATTTACAGGCCCGAGAAGAGCTGCTGTTTAATTTCTCCACACAGACACGAGGAACCCATTCTTTATATCACTCCTTTGTGAAATTAAACAAGTTTAACATCCTGCGCAAATCGTCTTATGTGTCCGCTGCCTTCTCCCCATCTTAGATTAATAATGTACAGGCAGCGCCAAGCTGGCGATCTCTCCATAAGCACTGGAGCTGTCAGTTCACTTTTCCACTAACTTCACCCGCCACAGGCTGAACCTTGGCATTTGAAACAACCTCACAGGGCCATGGAAATGCACGGTTAGACCCCGAAAACCGAGCTCCTGGGCAATCAGACCCTGGAACAGTGAGGGTGACATCCTTGGCTCCGCTGAAAGGACCACACTCACCACCTCCGATACCTGGCCGACAGACTGAGGATGGCCGAGCGCCGCTGCAGTGTGGTCCTCTGAGAAACACTGCAGGTTTCTGAGCTGAAAGCCCTCCTTGTCGCCCAGAGGAGCTTCGCGTCTGCAGACTTCACCGCAGGGCTCGGAAGATGTTGGGACGCTTCTCTGCAAGAAAAAGATCTGCTGTTGTAGCGAATAAATGTCCGTGAGAGAAAGTCATTAGCTCTCCAAAACGCAGTGGAGAGTCAAACAGCAAATCAACAGACAGGATGTGGAGATGTTTTCTTTGAAAATAAGCTACATGACAAATTTCTACCCTGATGGGCATGGTGAAAAAAAAAAAAAAAAACTACAGCACTAGGTCTGCCAAAGAGTTTAGACACTAGTAGAAACTTAAGCAAGAAGGATGATCACGTGGCAGGTTCTGAAAAAGGCTCGCTTTACAGCAGATAGCCGCAGTTTCCACTCAGGACTTTCTACAATGGAGCGCTATTTATCCAGCTCTGAATGAGAATGCCGTGCAAAGTAATCCCTTCCTCTGAAGTTCTTCACATTTTGTCATTTTACCATGCAGACACAAAGTAGTGTGTCATTCGTAAAGTTTTCAAAAGTTGTGCAAATCCAAATCTGAAAAGTGTGGCCTGCATACGTAATTCGACCTGAGCCAGTGTAGAACCGCCTATCACTACCATTGCAACCGCAGGCCTTTTGGGAGAATCTCTCTACCAGCTTTGACATTTTGGCCCTTTGTTCTTTTAAAAGAGCTCAAGCTCTGTCAGACTGGATGGAAAGCATATGGAAAGGGCCTCTATGAGTCCCACCACAGAGCCATCATTGGACCATTCTAACCAGTACTCTTTGGTCCATTACGTTGTAGCTCTGACTGTGTGTTCAGGGTGGTCGTCCTGCTGGAATGGTAAAAGGCCTGGACTTGGGTTGAGCTTTATCAAGTCTGATGACCACAAAGTGATTTACATTACATGCAGTCATTCAAACAACAACTAATGAGATAGATGGAGAGGGGATTCCGCACTTTTACAGTTTTCTGGAAGTTTGTTCCAGATAAGTGGAGCATAGGAACTAAATGCTGCTTCTCCTTGTTTAGTTCTGGTTCTAGGTATGCAGAGTAGGCTGGAGCCAGAAGACCTGAGTGGTCTGGAGGGTCGATACACTGATAACAAGTCTGTAATGTATTTAGGTGCTAAGCCATTTAGGGATTTATAGACTAACAGGGAGAGCTTCAGGGAGAGCTTCCTCCATGCAGTGTTTTGAACGTAGGCAGTAAAGTTTCATTTTGGTCTCATCTGGCCAGATGAGCTTCTTCCATGGGTTTACTATGTCCTTCGCTTCTGGCTTTTGTTTTGGTGCCCTTTTTATAAAGGACACGTTATAAAAGAGCACCAAGTCTTCTCTCCTCTCTATGAGATTTTTTTAAAGTGACAGTGTGAAACAAATTTGGCCTTTTATTCCAAAAATCAAGTATTTCTTTTACAAACACATCTTCTGCTAAAGTCTAATAACAATAACAACATAGCTTAGAATGTGTAATTTATAAATACATAAGTGGCGGTGCACCATTGGGAGACACCTTGTTGCATCTGCATTTTTTATTACAGTAGCCGAAAGGGGACTTGCTAGCCTTGTGCGTTTTGCCTGTGTATGAAGACGTGCTGTCGGTGGAGAAGGAATGTAAAACAAGCAAAGACGACCGTAGATCATTCTACTTGCCGTTTTCTGTTGAAGTGGAGGACCATATATACTCTTTGCCGAGCGAGAGGGAAGAGAAAAAAATCAAGAGAAGAAAAAGGAGTAATATCTGGGAGAAAATGAGAGTCTACATGGGTGTAGCTATCATTACCAGGTGGAGATAATTCTTAGGGAGCGGGGATTTAAAACAGATGTGGAGGTTGTAGGCCTTCTGCTGGACAGGTAAGTTAATTCAATATAATAGTGAAGTTTACTTTGACATTATGTTAGAAACAGGACAGTGTAAAGCAGCAACTACTCCTTCCTGCTGGCAGAGTCGGCTCGTTTGTTCGTCTTCCTCTCACTTCATCAGATGATCTCCGAGTCTACAGGCCACCAGAAACCATCTCACTTGATGACCGTAGCTATTAGCTATTAGTAGTAGCTTGGTACCAAATACATGGAGGACGCACTTGTTGATATGGTCACATTTACGAGACTCTGCAGCTTCTGTAGTCGTTATTATGCGCAAAAACGGCGAGGCCGTTTTTAATTCATTTGGCGCACCACACTGGGGGTTTAAACTTGCACTATTGTTTCATAACCTAACTCTGCTATAACGCCTCCATACGTTTCTCCCTGACCTGTCTCCGGCCTCCACAGAGCAACTCCATGGGTAACTTCTATAGGTATTTGGTTACACTGGATTGTATTTAGGGGTATCAGAGTACTGGGGAAGTTAACACCAGTGCATGGTAAACAAGGCATGAATCATTTTTCCTTCAATTTCACCATTATGAACTAATTTGTATGGGTTTTTGAGATAAAATATGAGATTAATTGAAGCTTGTAGGTCGTAATGTGGCACTAGAAAGCAAGGGGTGTGAATACCTTTGCAAGGCGCTGGAACTGTGAGTTACATATTCGTTGTGAAAGTTGGATTCAGAGTACGAACTACGGGGGGGTCCGGGGGGGCTCGACCCCCCCGATTAACCCATGAGACCCCCTGAAAGCCTCAAAAGCAAAGTTAAAAAGGGGTCTTAAACTGTGTCAAAAAAATTAAAAATGAAATATTTTTTTGTCACTAAAAAATGTTTAAGCTCAACATGTCCAGTATTTAAAATTCAAAACATTTATTCACAAATATCAGAATCAGATATACTTTAATGATCCCAGGGCGATTAATACTAAAAATGTTTAAATTTTAGTATTAGGAACTGATCTTATCTGTTGTGCCTGTGCACTTTATCTGTTTCACTGTTGGTGAATGAGGAACGTCCTCTCGAGTCCTTGTATGTCTGGTGAATGTGAAGAATTGACATTAAAGCTAACTTTGACTTTGACATTGTAATGTTATAGGCCTACTGCATATTGAGAACCTTTACATCGGTATTGCGCAACAATCGGGAGATGGGGACCCCCCCAAATATTGACAGGTATTTCGCACACTGGTTGGATTCATATTATTTCTTTATTTTGCCAGGATACGTTGTGGCTCAAATTAGAATATGCTCATTAACAGACGTTCAGCGTTGAACTACAGCCATTAATGACCTAAGAAGTCAGATGGTTCTCATTGTTAATGTGGTCAGATCTGTATGCTTGTTTATTCTAGCCTCAAAACTTGAAACCCTCCACACCATCTAAGGGATCCCCTCTGTCAAGACATTTCACCTCAAAACACTGTGGAGTCAGCTCTACCCACTGAAGTGCGAAACCCACAGACAGTCCACAGTGAGACTGTTAACTGTATGTGTTCTGGCTTTATGATCCCGCTCATTGTGATGAATGGCGTGAGTCATGGCGCTCTGTTTAAGACTTCATGACCGCCTGGGGAGACAGAGCCAAAGAAGCCATCACCCTGACTACTCCACTGTTTTTGTACCATGGCTAAAACAGAGAAAAACAAACGGGCCTCCCAACCAGACCTAAGCTGCCTGAGAGGGCTATGAACCCGAGGGGCCACAGAGGGCCACAGGAGGAACCACAGAAATACTTTATATCCAGTATAGAGGAGCAATGAGATTTCAAATACAGCCCCTGACCGCGCTAGAAGAAAAATAGCGTTTCATTTCTTCTTAGAGAAGTATATTTTTGCTGCTGCATTCCACGTTAGCAGTAGATGTGACTGACAATCGCACAGGGCAGGAATTCGGAGTGGTTAGAGTGGGACGTTGTTCAAATATTCCAGCAGACAGCTACTTTAATTCTATTACAATTACTGACAGATGCTTGGATTTTATGTAATAAGAAAGTTATGAAATAAGAAATAATGGTACTCAGGGGACCAAAAGGGCATATTTCCTGTTTAATTAACTTTAGCAGAAGCAAAATTCTGGAAGGGGAGAAATCTGGAAATTTCTCGCAGTGAATGTCCTTGGACTTCTACAGATTAGAAGTGTTAGAAGTGCAGACATCGTAGGCTCTGTGAATACAGAACTGTCTGTTCTTTGGAGGAAAATGCCTCTAAATGTTAGTAATGTGTGGTGAGACTTTTATTTGTGAAGCCAAAACTTATTTTCGTCTAATTAACATCAGAGCTTGGTGACAAAATCTTTAAGTCATTTTGTCATCATCTCTTAGAATTTGCTGTGCTTAGAAAGCAACCTATCAACCTGCCCATGGTTGTCCACATGTGATTTTTGCATCTGGACAAAGCTTGTGTGTGTGTGTGTGGGGGGGGGGGGGGGGGGGGGGGGGGGGGAGCATCCTGCAGAGCATCCTGGGATGCTTTAGAGCAGGGGTTCCCAAAGTGGGGGTCGGGACCCCCAGGGGAGTGGTGAGACGCCATGTGGGGGTCATGTGATGAGGTGTCAGAGAATAGTTTTAATATAGCCGATGTATGCCTTTCATTGTGGAAAATTATATGTTTTTTCTTGAGTATTTACATCATTTCGACATCAGAGGACATCCAACTTTTTTCTCAGAAATATATGAAATTAATCTTAAAATGTTTGAGTTTTTTTGTGGAAATTTACTCCCCCATGACCAATGACCTATTTCTTTGTGTAAATTGTGTGAATTATGAGAATAAACTCATATTAGATGTACAAGAACAGACATTACAAAAATAAAATTGTAATATTCCGAGAACAAAGTCATACTATTATGAGAATGAAGTCACACATTTCCACAACCGTTTCCAAGTCCTGGTACTAATAATAATTTTATGATGATGTGCTAAAAAAAATTCTTACTTGTAAAACCGATTTGAAAACATAACTTTACAAGATGTTCAACATCTTAAGACTGTGCTTTTTAAGAGTTCTCATAAAATGATGTACCAAAGGGAGTTGCCGGTCTCTGGCACTGTTATCTTGGGGGTCGCAGACTGAAAAGGTAGGGAACCCCTGCTTTAGAAGGTAATCCCCCTCCTTGTTTAAGTCAAACAAGAGGTCCATCTCCACCTGGTACAGAAACAAACTTGTTCCCACAATGGGTTAGACTCTGCTAGGCCTGCACTTTGCCTCTCATCCCGGGGCTCAAAGTAGAGCTGCTGTAGTTGAGATGGTTCAGATATCTGATCAGGATACCTTTAACCACTTGGCAGCATTCCAGCCACATCCCACTGGGAGGAGACCCCCAGGGCACAAGGACTGTGGGCTTTGGCTCTTCTGGTCTGGGTGAGCCTTGGGATCTCCCAGAAGGAGCTGGAGATCACTGCTACAGAGAAGAGTGCCTTTCATTCATCAGCCTGTCACCCAACTCTCCCAACTTTTTTGATTCATGGTATGGGAATTTGAGCGTCTGCTGAGAATGTCGCCTGGACACCGTGCCTAATGTAAGGAAATCCCGCCATCTAGTGGTAGAGGATTCTTACTACAAAAGGAAATGCGGCCATCGCGTATTGTTAGAATTTCAAATCATATTTGAAAAATCATTTATTGCCATTTAAATAAGTGCATCCCTATATCTGCTTTTTTCAGGGATGTGTGTTTTTAGCTCTTGTCATTATGTATATTTATGCAGAAATAAGAAAAATGCCGTTCTACAAGAGAACAACAGGCTAACGCTGTCACTTTATGGTTGTTAAACACTTATCATAATCATCTATCAGTAGAGCTGGAAAAAGCTAACTTAGGATTTATGTTTGTGGATCAGAAAAGAGAAAACTGAATATCATTAATAACCTTGTTACAATAAGTTGGATCACGTTAAATATTACATGTTGGGCAGACATCTTCAGATGACTCAAATGTTTCCACATACGTCCAATGATCATTCAAGGCATTTTAAAGACTTGCTCTAGACTGATTCCACTTTATGTTGTCCTGTTTTCTTTTTAAAAATATCCTCCTTGCCTTGCAAATGTATTCACTCCACTTTAACTTTTTTCTATTTTGTCAAACTACCCAACAGCTTCAGTGCTTTCAATTTTTATTGGGATTTCGTGTAATAAAAACCTAATATAATGTACAATTGTAAGGCGGAAGGAAAATGATGCATGTTCTGTGATTTTTTATTTTTTTACCTAAACAATTTTAAGGAGTATTTAGACCCTATGAGTAAATGCTTTGTGTATCTGCTTCTGCTATAATCACAGCTGACAGACATTTTTGCCATTTCTTCTTTGCTTAGTCAGACTGCATGGAGAGCCTCTGTGACTTTCTCAGGATCTTAGTTTTAGGGCTGGGCTTTGACTGTATCATTCTGATGCATGGTTTGATCTAAACTATGTTACTGTCCCTTTGGCAGTATGCCCAGGGTTGTTATCTAGCTGGATGGTGAACTTTCCCATAGTATCAAGAATCTAAAAGGAGTTGCTCAGGATTGTCCAGGATTTAGCTCTATCTATCTTTCCCATCATCTGTACAGCTTTCTTATCCCAGGTGAGCAAAAGCATCCCCACAGAAGAATCAAATTCACCACGGGGACCAGTGTGGGACCAGTGTCAACCTAAACCTGCTTTAAACCTGGTGTGTTCCCTGGTCTCCATGATGCTGTTTGTTCTCTAATGTTCTCTAACAAAATTCTGAGGCTTTCACAGAACAGCTGGATTTATACTGAGATTAAATTACAAACTATCTTTACTAATTAGATAACCTCTCAATTTGTTGCACTGGTCTTTATTCAGGGGGATTGTAAGGGTATTGAGATATTTAATAACTAACATCAATAATCATACGGACAGCAAACAAAACATTTTCTGAAACCACAGGAAGTTGAAATAAGAAAACTATTCCCTGTAAAAATAGCTATTAAAGCAAGTTAAAACTCATTACATGAGAGAAAAGCTCATACACTATGTTTAATCATAGGTAGGGAAACAAAATAATCAGATGTTTTGGGAAAGATAAGGAAGATAAATGGCATTAGTAGGAAATGTGGATGTGCGTGAATGGTTGTTCTGTGTTGCCCTGTGATAGACTGGCGACCTGTCCAGGGGGTACCCCGACTCTCGCCCATTTACAGCTGGAGATAGGCACCAGCACCCCTCACAACCCCAGCAGGGATAAGCATGTCGGAAAATGGATGGATGGAAAATGAAAACATTCAATCAATAAAGCAGTTGTTAGCTCAACCACTGGTTAAAACACATAGTTCTATTAATATTAGGGACTTAGGGGAAAATTACTCCAACAGAACATCCAAACATAATAGAGAGGAAAAAAAACTCCACTCTAGGCCAGTTAGACCTACATTTTACCTTGATCGAATGAAAAAGAACTCTTAATAATACCAAACAATAAACCCCTGGAAATGGCAACAGGTGTTGATATGTTAAAGTATATGAGTAAAAACACTCTTGAAGCAATTCTGACACATTCTTTTGTTTTCTTCTTTCGGTTTATTTTCTGTCCACACTCCAGTCCAGTAAATAAAGGCAGTAACGGACCTTCGTTGTTGCTCTGCATATACCTACCGCCACAGAACACCGTAGAAGAAGAAAGAAGTTTACAAAAAACCTCGCGGGATCGTTTGATGACGTTGCTTTGACGCAATGGCGGGTCACGCTAGCGAGCTGGAGATTGCAAAGAAGAATTTAACGGATGCAATCGGCGATAATATCAAGCAGTAAGCGCAGCGCGTTGTGATTGCGGCTCCTCTGAGCTGATGTGCACACCATGTCTGTGTCGCAGCTGAGCCGCATAATTAGTCCGAGGCTTCTCAGCTGTGCGCATGTTAGCACCTAGCTAGCAGGTAGCTAAGCTAATGTTTTTAGCGGCTCAGTCAGCGTCTCATGGACATTTTATGAGCATTTTCTGCTGTCCCGAGTGCTGCGACGCCCAATAACCGTCTATTCTTACAGTTTGATATATATATATATATATATATATATATATATATATATATATATATATATATATATATATATATATAGATAGATAGATAGATAGATAGATAGATAAACGTTATCTTTTAAAGGTGTCTTAAAGCGTTTCTGGTCATTCATCTTGTGAGAGCCGTTTACTGCCGTGTGGAAGCAAATGTGTATTTAAAGAAATGCAGCGGGGTCTCTTAACTTCCGCGCAAACAAAGACTTAAGCAACCTAGAGGATGCAGTGAAGTCGAGTGTAGCTGTTTAAAAGTGACTTAATGTCGCTCTCTCTGTCTTTTATTTGCAGTTATTGGGCAAACCTGAAGCTGTGGTTCAAACAGAAGATCAGCAAAGAAGAGTTTGACGTCGAGGCTCGCCGTCTGTTGCCTCAGGAAAACGGTTGGTGTGGCAGAGAAGCTGCTGTCCTCGCTGTTGTTAGTGGAAAAGACTGCGACTGATCACATGTCTCCCTTTTTTTCTGTCCTAGTCCACTTTCACAACGACTTCCTGCTGGCCATCCTCACACGATGCCAGATCATCGTTTCCGCACCAGGTGGGTTTGGTGGGTCACCAAGACGAACCGCGGTCCCGGACTAGCAGATTTTATGGCTTCATAGTTTAGGTCATCAAGGGTCATGAGGTCTTCTGCTGAAAACCTAGTCCAGCGCAACACCTTACCATGAAGCTCATTTTATTTAATACGTTAACGCCAAGTTTTGTTTGCACCTCCATTCTTCTATTAACTTTGATCTTATAGGATCTTTTTTAAACGTATGCAGACTCCAGATAGGAATCCTTTTGTGCCCACATTGTGTGGCCAGATTTTAAAAATAATTACCAAATCTGGATATTTTAGTTTGCAAGGCAGGTAAAATTGTTGTTTCAGAAAGGAATACCATTTTCACATGGTTTTATTGGCTGTAGGAGATGTCCGTCTTATTTCCTAACAGGCACAAGCTTTAGGTCTTTTGGGACCGGGGTATGAATCATTTCGGGCTTAACTTTATATACACTAAATGAAAGGCAAATATCAAAGTGCCTAAAGAGAGAGAAATAGTTTGATTTATAGCTGGTATTAATTAAATTTTAGTGACCTGGCTTAAAATCATATAAATGTGATTGTTATCGGCACAGGATTGGGAGCTTAGTTGGTATCATCAGTGTAAAACTGGGGTTTATTGAACCAGAAAGGAAATTGGATAACTGGTTTTCTATAGAGTGAGTGGCAAAATAAATGTACCATCCTGTGTGACCATACTCTTCTCACAGAGACAACAGTAACGTTGTCATTCAGGAAGTAGTCGCCACACTTTGTTCCAGCACGTATTTTTTTAGCAGGTCCAGTACAAAGAGTGACCCTGTTCTACAAAGTACTAAAAGGGTTTGCAGGCTGACCCAACGTACCTGTCTCCTGTTTAAAAACTGATCTGTTTTTATCTACAAAGTTAGTCATTGAAGAAAAGGCCAGTATACATAAGGACGAACCTCAAATTGTGCTTTTTAACTCGCTTATTTTTTTCCTCGCCATTCTCACTCCTTCCAATTGAGCTGAAGGGAGAAAACCCAGTCAGGCTGCAGGCTGCAGGACATACACTGGGCACGTGACGTAAGCGGCACAGCTTACAGCCGTGTTCTTAAAGGCTGCAAAGTACGCTCCACAGCTGCGTGTTTCTGCGTAGAGAAGAATGTTTGTCACATGGAAAAAGCACCATGACCTTCTTTCTGCTAGTTGACGATGTGTTGTGAGAGGAAGGCAGAGTGCTCAGGAGCAATGGGTGCATCCCATCAATCAGCAGCGTCTGCCACCATGTTGTCGAACCGAGACTCGTCTTTTATTTTGGCATACTTTCGGAAGTGAACTCTGACACATATACGCGTCTGTAATTAGAACTTTAATCTAATTTAGCCGTTGCATAAATATGCGTGTTTTACGCACGTGTTATGCTTGTAGTGTAAATTAATTGACTGATTAAAATGAAAGGCTAACCTAAGCGTAGGACGTTTTGCTGCGCTCACACCCTGGTGTGTTTCCTCCTTGATACTCTGGACAGGAAAAGAACGACACTTTCCGACATGTCTTGAATGAAGTGGTTTTATGAAGTCCACTCATGGTAGCCTCAGCTCTGCTTGTACTTTAAATGTAACACGTCTCTGATATTGTTGAGTTTAAGAAATGACACCCTTCGAAGATGTTGATCTGTTTGTTGTAGGGGTGGGGGATATATACTTTAAATTTTATCACAATATATTGTGATAACAATAAAAGTGATGGAATAAGACTATTACCATATTCTTGTAGTCTTTTTAGGTAACTTTGTGGCTGTGACTTCATTAGAGCCCCATAAATAAAAATACTGTCCTTAAACACATTTAGTAATGTGATGTATATTAAAACAAAATTCAAAGTATGTTTCATAAGGACACATGCTACATAAAGAAATGGGATTTTTATCATTAACCTGCACACACTAATGACATTTGATTATGTTTTTGAATTTGCTGACATTTATTGATGCTCTGATGAAAGCTACAGTGGCAAACAGTGGCTAAAATGACAAAGCTGACAATACTGGCAGTTTTGTGTGTGTCAGACATTATTAATTGGAATTTATTGTTGTCAAGAAAAAACCCAAATTCTTTTCATGATATGTGATTTTTGACAATAACGATAAAATGTTCGTTGTATGCTTTCCTTCTTGCATTTGCCACTTCAGGCGTGTTGTTTTCAGTTTGATATAAATAATCAGACTCTGAGATCTTGGGGTTATACGTCTCCCTTAGATTTATGGTGGGATTTAGTCATCTAAACTCCATCTTTATCCTTATATGCAGAACCTGGAACCTGTGAATAGGTTTATAATCTGTATCGTAGTGGGGTTTGTTAGATCTTGTTCGCTGAGGTTAGTCCAGGGAGAGAACAAGGAAATGCCCTCTATATATTAAACCTGCATTGCTCCTCCACTCAGAATGCCGTTGCACACAAAGCCGTTTTGCTACTTGACATGTTTATATACGTCTGTCTGGGGTTTCTGTTGGTCTTTGTTCCTAGTACGACCTTTTCTGTACTTTTAGTTTGTTGCAGATTATAAAAACCAAATCCAAGTGCAGTGATGACGGTTGACATTTGTCACGGCTTGTGTGACGCCACTACAAGATGCTTTCCATTGCACAATTGTGTTACTTTGTCAGTTCCATCGGTTAGAACCGGTTTTAAGAGTGCAGGGCAGTCAAACTTTTTTAAAGTAGCAGGCTGCACACTATCAAGTAGGAGGGTGCACTTATGCCGGTGCCCGAGCCCCGGAGGGGAGAATTTTGAAAAATAGACTCTCCCTGATATATTTTGGAAGCTTTCAAGACAGATGATTATTTAAACAATAGAGTCAGAGTGCATGTTTCAAATTCAATAAAAGGCAAAAAATGTGAATGATCATTTCTTCAAAAACATTTCTTTTTTATCATTATTCTTAAAACATAATTTTTTCACATAATATCATCATGTTTTAACAAGGTAAGGTAATCTCCATTTGCATAAAAGTTGTTTAATTTGAATTACTAGCACCACATAAAACAGATCAGATTAGGTGAGGTCTATTCATCTTAATATTATTATTCACAGTTCTGTTCTAAAAACGATCATAACATTTCTTCACGAACAAAGTCATATTTTTTATAATAAAAATACAGGTTTGGAATTTGAAATTGAATTTACATGTTGAATTTATTTCAGTCATATCGCTCTTTTCAAAATCTCTTATCACAGTTTAATTTCCCTTGCACTCATCACACACACATGATATCATATCATCGGCGAGGATTCTAGAGACGAACATAAAATGCATCCCCTGAAAAACTTTGATAATTTGCTGCTGTAATATTATATTTTATTATATGTAATATTATAGGTTTTTCAGAATAAAAATCTAACAGATGTGCATAATCAAAAAATATCAGAAATACAATTATAGAGCATTCAGTATTGTAAGAAAGCCCACAGTGTTTCTGGATAAATACATTATTGTATGAGTTAAGTTCTATTCCGTTTTATGCCTCTTTCCTTGTAAGTTTGAAATGTCCCATGCTCCTGAATGCACCATAGCTTTCTGACGCTCGTGAATGCATCACACTGGTCTATGAACGTGGTGCTGTGCACGATTGATCTTCCGCTTAAAAAGCTTTGCAGTTTCAAAACTCACGTCGGCTCTCACGGTTTTATTGCACTTTTCGGCATAACACCGGTCTGTGTTTTGATCGGAAAAGTAGCATCTCGGTTGGAACAAGGAACCCAATCACTCGTTGATGTTGCTCTCAGTGGAGACAGATGCTAAGCTGATTTTTGGGATGTATAATCGGGGAAAAGTAGGCGGCGGCAGGAGCTGCTATAGACGGCGATTTACCGCCGTTGACCGGCTACTTTTGACTGCCCTGAAAGTGATTCCTTTTGTTTAGTCCCTCCGGTGTGTCCTCAATGTCTCTTGTTTCCTTCTCCGTCCTCTAGATGGCACAGGTCCTTTGCAGTGGTCAGGAAGCTGCGCATCAAAGCCTGGCAAGCCAAAAGGAAAGAAGAAGTGTTCCTCCAGACAGAAATTTGACGTAAATCCTTATTCTCTTTTCTTACTGCAGGGGAAGTTAATGGGAACCGTTGAGATAAGCCAATTGTTCATATCATGAGTGTGTTTTTGATGTCTGGGTCAGGTAATGATTCACTGTACGTATTTAACAGTTGACTCACCGCCTCTCTCTGGTCTTTTGCTTTTGGTGCCCGCAGCATCGCTTCCAGCCACAGAACCCTCTGTGTGGCGCGCAGCCGTTCAGTCCGCGGGAGGCGGGGAGCGAAGAGGAGGAGCCGCGCCTGAGCTCCCACACGCTGCTGCTGCCGACGCGGGGCCAGCTGGAGGCCCGCATGATGGTCGCCGCCTTCGAGATGGGGCTGGATAACGTCACAGAGGAGGCCATCAGCACCACGATCTGTGCTGTGGAGGTGGGCTGTCATCTTCCCCGTGCCTGGTCACAAGCGTTGCATGATAATTACGTCCATCGTCAGGTTTTCCAGAGTTACAGGGGCCGTGTCTCTTAAGACGCTTACCGTAAATCAGTGAATGGAAGCAATTTCCTGCCTGCTTGTGCATCAACTCTGAGCTGTTATTTCAGCATCACTTGAAGGATGTCCTGACCGCCGTAATCACTCGGAGGAAGGCTTACCGGCTACGCGACGGACGCTTCCCTTACGCCTTTGGCACCGACGTCACGCCTCGGCCTTATCTCAAGAACAGCCTCTCTGCGTACCACGGCATCAGTGAATGGTAAGGGAACGGGCACACTTATGGTTGGAGAAGAGAGGCGTCAGACACATAAATGTTTCATCTCTGCTTTTTATTTTTCCCCTTTAAAGTCCCCCTCCAAGCGCTTCTCTTCCTGCGTGCCCGCCACCTCAGGTGTCCCCTGATGATGCCGAACAAAAAGCTGTTCACCTGCTGGCTTGCTCTTCTGACACTCTACCTGCACCGCTCCCTCCAATCAGCATGCTCGACCTCCTGGAAGCTTTAAAGGTAAGAAGTTCAGCTAATATGTCTGTGGTCAGTGTTTATTAGCACGTCAGTTGTCATAAGCTGACAATGAGGAGTTTAAATTTGCTATGCGTTGTACAACCAGCGCTAGAGGCATTACGAAGGCTGCTCTGAAATGACTAAAGCAGTCACATGAAAGCAGACTTTACAGTGATTGGGTTTGTCATGTGCCGGCTTGGTTGCACCAAAAGCCACTGCGTCTATTTTTATTGAATTGGATTATTATGTAAATCAGATGCTAAGCTTTTCAAAAGCGTTTTCAGCCAGCGTGCATTTGAATGAACCCAGATTAGCTTCACAGTACCTCTAAAACTTGCTCACATTTTGTCACATTACATCCTTACAAAGTATTGTGTTAACGTGAAGTGTAACAAAAAAGAACACTGTTTGAAGAAATAACGTTTTACTAAATGAAAATCTGAAAAGGGTGGAGTTTATTTGTATTCAGCTCTCCTCAGGCAATAATGCATAAAACCACCTTTTGCTGCAGTTTCAACTACCAAGGCAAGGCAAATTTATTTATATAGCACAATTCAGTACAGAGACAATGCAAAGTGCTTTACATGATTAAAATATAGGAATAAAAGCAAGTAGGGATAGAATGTAGAAACAAAAAAAACATTTAAAAACAGTAAAACAGTTTAACTTGAACATTCAAAGGCAATTTTAAACAAATCTGTTTTTAATCTTATTTAAAGGAACTCAGGCTTTCCACACTTTTACAGTTTTCTGGAAGTTTGTTCCAGATAAGTGGAGCATAGGAACTAAATGCTGCTTCTCCATGTTTGGTTCTGGTTCTGGTTCTGCAGAGTAGGCTGGAGCCAGAAGACCTTAGTGGTCTGGAGGGTTGATACACTGATAACAAGTCTGTGATGTATTTAGGTGCTAAGCCATTTAAGGATTTATAGACTAACAGAAGTATTTTAAAGTCTATTCTCTGAGATACAGGGAGCCAGTGTAAGGACTTTAGAACTGGGGTTATGTGCTCTACTTTCTTAGTCTTAGTGAGGACGCGGGCAGCAGCGTTCTGGATCAGCTGCAGCTGTTTGATCCACTTTTTAGGCAGAGCTGTGAAAACACCGTTGCAGTAATCAATTCTACTAAAAATAAACGCATGGATTAGTTTTTCCAGATCCTTCTGAGACATTAGTCCTTTAATCCTGGAAATGTTCTTCAGGTGATAGAAAGCCGACCTTGTAATTGTCTTTAGATGCTTTTAGAGGTTCAGGTCTGAGTCCATCACTACTCCCATGTTTCGGGCCTGATTAGTGGTTTTTAGCTGAAGCAGCTGAAGCACACAGCTTCAGTCACTTCACTTTTGATCTCTCCTCTATTGGTCCAAATATTATTACTTCTGTTACCAGCTTTATTGTCCCTTCCCAGTCTTTCACAGGCTGTAGCTGGTTTTCATCCAGGACTGACCTGTATTTAGCAGATAAATGTTCATCAGCTTAGTGGAATAATGAATAGTGACATAACACACCAGTCCGCTCCATCCATCACCTGTGCCCCCCTGGCAAACTGAGCCAGGTTTCTGGGGGAAATCCTGCAGGTGAGAAAGGAAGTTTTCTCTAATCAGTCACACCCACCCTGCACCTTGGGTTTTATTGTTGCATCATAATGTAACAGGGTCTGTTTCACTCTTTTTGAGTCTCCAGGTCTCCAGCAGACTTGTTAGTGTTGTAGACGATGTTTCCAGCCACATTAAGGGGTCATTAAGAACTATGATTGTTTTCTAAAGTCTAGCGGGGGTTTAGGGAATTATAAGTCTGGATTATGTCCAGTGCTGCATTTAACATCTCCATAGCGCCATGAAGTTGACATCAGGGCTTAGTTCCTGTCTGCTCTGTCTACACGCTAATAGACTGAGACAAAAGTTTTCCACAGTTGCTGATTGAAAAGGAAATGGTTGTTTCAGCAGTAAAACCGCCATTCTCTAAAACCTCTACAGGCTAATGTTTATCATTCTGAATAGTAAACCTGCTATATTGGAATTGTATAAGTTTTTTTTTTTTTTTTGTCACAGCTTGTGTAAGTTTAACATGATATAATCTGCAAAGTGAAATAACAGAGCCTCCAGATGTTTTCTCAGAACTATCTTTATAAAAAAATAACACTGCTTTAGTTTTCACACTTTAAATGCTTCTTGTAATATCTGTGATGTAGGTTCATCGTGGTGTGATGCCGTCCCACACAATGTATGCCCTCAACATGGAGCGCATCCTGGCTCAGCTCTGGCACCCCAGCCACGAAGAACTGGAGCAGGACCACATACACAGACAGAGGCTGGCTGGTAAGGAGGGCATGCTGGTCAGCTGAGAGGCTCTCACAGGACCGTAGGACTGATCTGATCCATAGAAATCTGAACATCCCTGGGAAAACTGTGTGTTCAGAGTGAAAGGCTCTGTAAGATGTGGATAATGCCTGTGGCTTACAGAAGATGGAGCAAGAGGAAACCATAAGGCTGGAAAACTGGAAAACAAGTCATCTGCTGCATGAGTCATTTTCCCAGACACAAAGCTATCCCTTTCCCACTCAAATTCAATGTTTACCACATAATAGAAAATTGGCTGGTTATAATACCTAGATATAGCCTGTTTAAACTCCAGGAACTAATGGCTTTGCAAATAAGAAAAAAAAGAATCCAGTTTTGGAATTTGTCCCACAGGGCAAAATTAGTGACTAATTTCGATACAGATTTCCACCACACTTTTCAGATTTTTGTGTCAAACGAAACTAATAAAAGCTATCCGTTAGTTCTATCCTCAGCTGTCAAAGGAGCACAGCTTTGTGTCGTCATATCGCCGACGTTTCCAGTAAAATGCAATGTTTGTGACTGTAGGATGACAAAATGTTGGAAGGGCTAAAAATGTTTCTGCAAAGCACTGTTTTTATAAGAAAACGCTCAAATAATCTGAACATACGAGATGTTTAGAGTACACCAGGGTCTGGAGAAGAGCTGAAGTTCAAACACCTGCATGTCTGCACAGCTGCTCGTTGTACAGACCTGAAACGTGTGTCCAGAATGGCTCCTGGTGACCCTGTTGGTGGTCCTCACTGTTTCGACAGTATTTTTATTGCCCTCTGTGTGTGTGTATATATATATGTTCATACATTTTTTGTTAGTGTTTTTTATACATATACAAGTCACACATGTTCATAAATAAATGTGTTTAAGGTAAATCTTTTTTTTTTTTTTCTTCTTACTACATACTACTGAACTGTGTAAACAAATCTGCAGTTGCTTCAGGAGTTGTAGGAGTCAACCAGCAGCAGGGGGGGGGGGGGGGGGGCGGTGATTCAGCCACGCACAGCCTTTCCCCGATGCGCGCTTCGGTCATCCTCCCATATTTGGCTCCCCGCATGCTCACTTCCGGAAGGCCGGCTGTCCAATGAGCGTCGGCGCCTCACGCGCCACAGAGTGACTCAGTGTCCCGTCTGTCCCGGCTCTGCAATAACAAAAGCCTGCCCGCCGCTATCTCCTTATAAATTAGACAAAAGATGCTCGCAGGTGTGTCCAGCTTTTATTCGTTTAGCCTTATTTACAGTTAAGTGCTCAAAAATGCTGCGTACAAATATTACAAAGGGTTATTCTCAGGGCTAATCAGTTACACACGTATTATAAAGTCGTAGGAAGGAAACAAAACAAAAAAAGTGTGAAAGTAAGGCAGCCGTCAGTAAACGCTGCGCACACCGAGAAGGAAAAGTCCTGTTGGTCTCTTCCTGTACATGCGCTCAGTGCTAAACTTTATTTCTATTGCTGTTTTGACATTTGCAAGACGAGGTGTGTTTCACCGTGTGCAGCTGGATTTCCCCCCTCCCCAAGTCACGTGATGAGGTGCACATTGTCCACGCGTGATATCTACAAGTTTTTTTTGTTTTTTGTTTGTAGATGTTAAATGTAGTGAAAGACAAAAAAAAGTGGCAGACTATGGCGCAAAAGTTGCTCTCTGCCCGTCTGCAACTTAAAGTGATGGCTTCGTTTACATTGACCAATCACAAGCCAACAACCGTTCACGTCCACACGGCCGGAGTGGAAAAGTCGGTGAAAGGTCTCAAGCAGCCCGTCTGAAGTTGCGTTTGGTCCCTTTATTGGCTCCTTCTGTCCTCGCAGCCTAGTAGGCTTGGAGCTGCTGCGTCAGGATGAGCTGACAGCCGCTGTTAACGTGGTCCATGACCTTTTGCTTGAGCAGAGCCAGCTCGTCTCGAAGGACGTTGGCGGAGGAAACCAGCTCCGTGTTCTGGGTTTTCAGGTTCTTCACCCTCTCCTCCAGCCGCGAGATCCTCTCCAGTTTTCTTTTCCGGCACTTGGACGCGGCCACCCTGTTCCTCATGCGCTTCCTCTCCGCCTTGATGCGCTCCTGGTTCTCCATGTCGATCGGGGAGAGCGGAGGCGTCTCGCCGGACATCTCGGGCACCGTCTGCGGCTCCTCTTTGAGCGCCTGCAGCCGCGGGTGCTGCGCCGCCGCCAGCTGGTGGTCCGGGTGGCCGTGGTGCGGCTGCGGGGCTCCCGGGTAACCCGCCGGCGGGTGCCTCTCCGCCACGGGCGCCGAGCCCACGGTTCGACTGAAAGCGGCCAGGTTGGTGTATTCGGGTGGCTCGGTGCGCACCGTGCAGCTGTAGGGAATCCCGCCGCCCTCGCACGGCGGGGCGCCGGGCGCCACGCCGCTGCTCCCCCCGGTCTGAGCGTCGGGGTGGGCGGCGGCGGCGGCGGCGGGTATCTGCTGGTAGTGCAGCTCCGCCAGGGCCCGGACGAAGCCTTCAGCGAAGCCCTCCTGCTCGTCGCTGACGTTCTTGGGGCAGACGAACTGGGTCGGGGTGGGGGTCGTCAGCCCGCTGCACGACTGGATGATCAGTCTCTCCAACTCCGGCGAGGCCAGCTTCAGCAGACCGACGTCGGGCGACGTCAGAATGTCCAGGGCTTTCGCCCCCAGGTGGGGCTTGAAGTTTTTCGGGTCGTTCAGGTTGAGGGTCATGGTTTGTTTCAGTGTTTTGGGGTTGAACCCGTACACGGCCGTCCCGTCATGCTGGGAGTTGGAGGCGTTTACGGCTTCGTCGTAGAAGGTCGCTTCCATTTTACTAGTTTTCCTAGACATAAACCTTTTTATTCTTACGTCTCCGACTATCTGTGTTTAAATAAAGAGTCCGATTTCGACTGTATACATATGTTGTGTGACAACCAGTCCGCTGTCCCGAGGCAGAGGCTGCCTATTGTTGGAGTTCAACTCACTTGACAACTTTGCGTCCCAGGAAAAGTTTTCCTTTGTGAAACCGTCCGGTCATCGACAAACAAAAACGCTTCTTCCGCCGCCGAGCTTCTGGGGTTTTAGCCGTCGGACCCCCCGCTTGGATTGTCCCCTCGATCTAATAACTAAAAAAGACTCCGAAATCGAGTAATACTTTCAATCACTTCCAACGTGGAGACGAACTTTATCCACCTCTAAGCTGCAGCCCCACTGAAAATAACAATGATGTCATTTCTACGCCCCGCGATTGGCCGGGGGACGGGAGAGTGGGCGGGGATCGTCTAGTGACATATGTGTTGCTCCGACAACCGGCCCTGTCCCCGCCTCTCCTCGCGATGGTTTATGGGATTAGGTAATGCAAGGCACAGCAGCAATGTACTCTGGGATTACGTATTGTTTTTGAATATTTAGTTACCCGCTCAATTTCTACTTGTCCATCCCGATCACGACACTTTTTCTTTTCTTTTTTTTTTTTTTTTGCAATGCGACACGAAAACACAGCTCACGTTGCCCGGCATCTCGTTTAAGTACCGAAGCGCAAAAGGTTTGGGAGTAGATCCGTTCTCCCCCGGCCAGGAAGGGCCAGATAAAGCGGTCCGGGAAGTGAGCGCTGTTCGTCCGTGAAAGTGTGTTTAAAGAAAGAGATTAGACACTATGAGCCTGACCCAGATCAAGAGTCCCTTTGTTCTACGGAAGACGCGTTAAAAGTCCCAGCTTTTACAGTTTGGGCACCGTGGAGTGAGCTACCCGCAGATAGAAATGTTATCCAAGGCTATGAGGGACAACACAAGAACGACAAAAGAGTGCATATGCAGGAAAAAGGCAAATGCATGCATAAAGACATGTGCACGAATTAGTTGTAAAATGCTAATAAAAAGTAATAAAGTGGATAAAACAAACTTTCCCTTTTCCGAAAAGACTTTCAAATGTTGTTTCCTGACCTGTTAAAGGAGCCAACACAGCTGAGGAGCGCAGAACCTGAACCTGGCCCCCGCCGATTAGTTCTGGTCCTGAGGAACCAAGTATAAACGGGCCCCTGCTGACCGCACGGATCCAGATGGGTTTTAATTGACGAGTGGTAATTCCACCCCCCCGCACCCCGAAAAAAAAAAAGTTCCTATTAAATCACAGCTTTGGTTATGACGCGTGTATTACAATTGCAGGAATTTGCAACTTAAAAAAAAAGAACAAGGAAGAAAAAAGAATTATGAATCCATTTTCCTGCATTTCACAAATAATGTGCTGCTTTTTGCTGATTTTTCATAAAATCTCAATAAAAAAAACTGACCATAGCTCGTGGTTGTAACCTGACAGCATGTGAGGGGCGTGAATACTTTTTAAGCCACAGTACATTCATCAATAAGTGTTTTTAGCATTTTATATTGCATCGACGTAAACTGGTTTCTTATGTCTTGTGACTGCATAGAAACAATCCCCTTTAGCCAGACTGGTTGGTTGAAATGAAGTGCCACTTTAAATGCTGTCACTCTCTTTATTATTTAATGATTTCCACAAATGTAGTTTAGAGACACAGTTCCACTGGCCCGCCTGTTTAGCCTGCCCCACTCAGCTCCTCCCCGCTCTCATTATCTTCGCCTGGTTTAGTGATTCCAGGGCCTAGAAAGAACTGGAAGAGGGAAACTCCTGGGCGCTGGTTTAGCCCCAGTCCCCATCACCTCCAATCCCACCCCCTCCAGACCTGTTACACTTGCAAGAAATGGTAAATAATGAACAAAATACATCATTATGAATTAAAGAAAATTCATGAATAATGTTTCTATAACTTTACATGCAAGTTTGTCTCAGTATTTTTAAGGAGTAATCCTCCAGGATAAATACCTTGATCACACATCTAATACTAAAATAAGGCAGAGCCTGTCTGAACTGCGTGTTGGAGAGCGCTGCTGTTGGTTCCCGGGGCAAACCGCTCCTTCTTCAGGCTGTTTTCAGTGATGGAGTTAATATTTACACCTTTATATGAGATTGTTTGCCTCAGCCATGGCAGGGCAAGGACACGTTAATGAAAAAGATTTTAACCGCAGTGAAATCATTTTTATTTCAGGCCCACTCCGCGCCTGTCTCAGCAGAGCAAGCTGTCGAACATAACACGTAAATTTTAAAGCTTTACATTAGATCTTTCGCCTCAGCCATGGCGGGAGTGAAGAGCACACGTTGATAAAAAAAAAAAACGATTTTAACCACTGTGAAATAATTTTTATCGGTTTGATTAGGCACGGACTCCCAGGCTGCGGCCAGCTGAGACCAAGATCGAGCTTCTGTAGAGCGACAAGAGTTGCCAAAGAAAACCGCTGCCTTGCCCGGGGGATTTCAGACACATAGTTAACATTTAAAGCTTTATCGAAGCTTGACCGTGCTCGAGCTCCTTTCAGCGGGGCACCTCTGTGAAAGCCGGCCGCTGCTCCTACCGCGTGCTTTATACAGAAAGACGGGCCTCCGCCAGGGAAAGGCAGACAGGTGCTGCCTTGTACCGTTAAGAGGTGGATGGATGGACAGTTCAGACACAAAATGTAACGGCTTTCAGTGTAAAATGAGAGAACGTCTTGATTAATCCACGAATCTGATACAGCTCGTCTGGGTAAAGAAAGCTGAGGCGTCCTTTTTCTTTTTCTTTTCTTTTTTAACCCTTCAGGCGTAGTTCATGGTTTTAAAATAACACAATTGTATTTCGGTTTGACCAATTCTGTAGTATAGTAGTCCTTAAATTTAATGCCGTTGCTCTTCAGGTTTTCTGGACTTCCTCAGAGAAAAACCTTCTCGTTTCTCCTCGCCAAACACTGAAAAGAGGGGTGTTCACTCAAAACTGCTCTCGAGTCAGCACGGTTTGACCCTGGTCTTCAGCAGAGCCGCAGGAACCTGGGCTGGCCCTGAAAAAACTGCTTTTGGAACCCTCTAAAGACAGGGGAGCTGTGTGGTGTACCGCTAATACGAGCTATTGTAACTGAGCCTTTTGGCCAACGAGCTTCAGTTTATTTACACAGTGTCAATTCACAATAAATTTAATTAAAAAGCTCTTATCCATACTGTAATTGATTTTTTCTCTCTAATAAATTTCAATCCACTCATAAAGTTTATCAAGGTGCATCAACAAGGTGTTAATTCCACACGGAGGAAGTTCAAATAATATTGAGTATGTTTTGCAAACAACCAAAGGCCACAACGCTTAAAAAAAGACTAGAGCCCACAGACACAACCAGAACTAGTTTGACTATTTCGAAATGTGACACAGGTCTGTTTTATGAATCACACATGCAGGCCCTGTGGGTAAAAATGAAGCTGCACTGGTCCCTGAAACCTCCGTTGCTGCAGTCCAGTCTGTCTGGTTTCCCTTTTTGTATTATTCAACGTGTTCTCCTCCAGCCAACTAAATAAGTTAGCAGCCCCTGTTGAACAGGGCTAACCAGAGCTGCCTCGGGTCAACCCCGAGTGTTGTCTTCACCGCCCAGCGTATGCAAAACCTGTTTGTTAAAATGAGTCTAAAACCTTAATGTAGGACACAGAAACGTCTGTCGGAAACCTGTATTGCCCATTTATGGTGGAAAAAAAGGTCCCCCCCCCCACACACATTTCTGTGTTCTCGTTCTGCTTCTGTTCTTCTCAGTGTACGGTCCCATTCAATAAATTAGAGTAATATTGACAAGTTCATTTGTTTCAGCAACTCATTTAACTAAGTGCGACCCGGATTGATAATGTTCTAAAACCTTGGTTTCTGTTTATTCAAAAATTGTTCCCACCTCCAGCTAATAAAAACACAGCATTTAAGATTAGAACTTTTTTTATCAGACCAATAAAAAAAAAAAAAAAGCAACATTTGGCATGTGGAAATGAGGACTTAATGAAAAGCATGTTTACTACTGGCTTTAAGGTTGTTGCTTCTTTTTCAAAACATACTTCTAATCTTACAAACATACCACTTAGAAATGCATAATCTAATTTGCTGAGTATGACTCTCTTCTCATGTCTTTCATCACAAGTTAAAGGCTTTAAGAAAGACACCATTTGTGAATGTCTCTCTCACTCTCCCTGTGCACCTGTGTCAGGCCCACAGAACAGTATTTTCCCCATCTATCTACCACTGTGCCCCGGCCACGCTTCCTGTTTCCCTGCCGGCTTTTACCTTTGGAGAATAGTGTTTTTTCCCCACACCCTCCCTGCCTAGGCCAGCTGTTTCCACTGCAGGCTCTTTTCCAGTCGGAAGCTGAAGCTATCAGCTTCCCAACAGACCCTGCTGGTGTTGTTGTACGGCGGTGGGATGGTCCGCCATCCACCAAAACTCCCCCCCCCATGCCTTCACTCCGGCAAAACGCAGAGATACGGGCCATAAGTGCTTGTGCTGTTGTATCAACAGAGCGCTGTGTTGCTTACCTTCACGTGTGTACTAGAGGGTGATACAAACCAAGGCACAGAGAGAGAGAGAGAGACGGATGAGATTTCAAACACTGTCTGTGCTGTGTTTGTTGAAGAGCAGCTGTTTCTTCCTGTCCTGCTGCTTAGGTTTCCCTCTGTGCCTCCATCTCTGCTGACCATTAAAGGCCCAAACACACAGCTCACAGCCCACGCCACTTCCTTTAGACAGCTGCTTCAAGAACAGAACACAATAACAGAGAGGACAAAGAAGTTATTAGATGTTTTTCATCGATGGACGATATAGTTTCTGCCCTTACCACCAATCTGCCGTGCAGCATAAGGCAGAGAGAGTGCCACTCCAGTCTGCCTCGAATCTCGCTCAAAGGCAGAGTCAGCTATTTTTCCAGAAATGCAAGCAAGAAACGGCGGAGTTTCCTTTTTGAATAACTGCGCAGGCGCAAGACCATTTTACCTGCTCTTCCACTCCTCAGGGGATTGTGCGAGAAAGAAATCTCCCAAATCCACTCTGGTCTTATTTCTCTCTACTGAGGCCTTCCTCCTCTTCTACACTTGTACGCAGTTTGTTTTTTGCGCCTCTCGACCATGTTGAAAGTATGCTGTGAGAGCAGCGGAGCTACAATGAACGGCTAACACCAAAGCTAACCCTAGGTGTTGTCGATTTGATGGGAAAATTGGGACATAAGACTTGAGCACTGACTTGGACTTGCCCATCAAAGATTTAAGGCTTCACTTTAAAATGGAAAAATGCCCTGTGAACACCTGTGACACATGCAGACTCAAATATATTGATGCAGCCTGACTAATAGTTGATTAAATATCTCTCAGGACGTTTCACCCTGACCAACAGCCTGGCTGAATTTGTGGAGCTCATTTAAATTGGTTGGTTACCTTTATCGACCCAGTGTGGTTGAGGTCTTTGGGAAAGCCAATACGGCAGCTTTTATTCATTCCTTAACCAGTTTAGATGGACAATTGTCCTTTAAGAACACCTAAATCTGTGACCAAATCCTCTCAGCTAGATGTTGATTTAAGGCAAAGTTGAAAATAATTGAAGGTAGTCTGTATATTACACGTATCAGCAGCAGCAGCATTGAAACAGACCACTAGCATGATGCTGCCAATATTATCCTTGATAGTTTTCACGATGTTGTAAGGTTTGAAACTTTTTCACCGACTCCTCCAAACACACACATTTTGTTAGCGTGGTCTAATTAATCAATTTTTGTCTCTTTCAACCATTAAATTTAAAGCTGCAAATTTCAGTTGGTCATTCTTTCTTGGTCTGCACCTTTCAGTCTAAGACCAAGACCTAATATAACATTCATGCCCCAAGGTGTCTAAGAACTCTGACTGGAACTGTAAAATATGTACATATGTGTTCAACACACCTGTGTAATTTTAAATGTGTAAACTTGTTCATAATGGTTTGTATTTGTAAATAAAAACACTTGAAACTCAGGGCATCCTCCAGTACCTTGTGTTCTTCACATTAAGCGTTTCTGTAATGTTCCTCCAGAGGAAGTTGAGCGCAGTGTGAACATCTTGAGTTTTCTCACTCACTCAAATTTTGCTACCAATGACTTGTTCTTCAAAAACAGTCTTCAACAACATTTCTTCAGGAATTGGTATGCCGATTTTTGACTGGGCATCAACTGCTCTGCCATCCATTTTTAGTCTATTTGTTGTACATGATATTTTAGAGAAAAAACTTTTAGTCTATCAGGCCACTTAGCTCTGATCTATAAATCATTCAGGCATAACAGCTCTAAAGTGGAAGGATGCTTTAATGTTACAGCTTCAAAATTTAAATTCTGTCATATTGCTTTAATGGTTGAAAGTTATTTTAATAAAAACCACCAAATACTTTTACAGTAACACCGTTTGAAAAAAGTCCAAACTCCGAGAGGGTTGTGTCAAAATAAAAACAATAAAGAAGACATAGATAATATTATTAATTCAATTACATTTTATCTATATAGCACCTATTCACAACACGTCATCTCAAGGCACTTTACAAAGTCAAATTCAATCAAATCAGACAGATTGGTCAAGAAGTTTCCCATCTAAGGAAAGCCAGCAGATTGCATTGAGTCTTGACAAGCAGCATTCACTCCTCCTGAAAGAGCGTAGAGCCACAGTGGACAGTCTTCTGCATTGTTGATGGCTTTGCTGCAATCCCTCATACTGAGTATGCATGAAGTGATGGTGGAGAGGGAAACTCCCCATTAAGGGGAAGGAAAACCTCCAGCAGAACCAGGCCTCAGTGTGAACGGTCATCTGCGGCGACTGACTGGGGGTTAGGGAAGACAGAGCAGAGGCACAAAAAGCACAGAAGCGCCCATTGATCCAGGAATCCTTTCTATGTCATATGGTAGTAGCGGATGATCTGCCCCCCTGGATGATGTCACAGCTAACAGAACAGCAGACCATGTGTACCTACTACGAAGAAAAAAAAAAAAGACAAAGAGAACAAAAAAGTTAAAAGGTGAAATGACAACAAAAACTAATTTAAATGACAACAAGCAACAAACAATTACCACATTTAATAAACAGGAAAGTAATTAGATTACATCATCCATTTGTGCTGTGATATTTTTTACAAGATGTTGCTGTGAGTCTCATTTTATCAAAACAAAACAAGCATTTGACAGATCTAAAGAAAACCTTTGAGCAAGCTTCATGAAACCTGAACAACCAATAATCACAGACAAGTTTAAAGGATTACAAAAAGGTGGGACTCATGGAAACAAGTTATTAGGGATTTTGGTAAACGTTCACAATAGTATGCTGCTAAGCATAAAATATATTTTAAAAAATCACGTGTATCCCATGTTCTAGTTAATCAGACTGATTATGGTTGTTGAAATAGCTCTGTAATGCACCGTGACTTTATAGGCTTCTGATGTATGGCAAAAAATTTGTTAAAACTATAGTTTGCTTATAAATCTGTGACATGGTTTGGATCGCATAATCATAAGGTTGGCTAAGTGATGATTTAGAATCTCTGCTCTGCCTGAACTGTCAGTAACAGTTCAGTTTTCTGACCTGTCTGCTTTTGAACTGTAATAGTAGCTACATACACAATGGTAATTTATTTTTAGCGCAAAAAAGGCTAAACTTCAATCAATACATAATTTTTATCTGTCATATAGGTGTCCCAATGTCCCTATTTCTGGGACATCTACCTTTATTAAATATGTTAGAATTAAATAATCAAATAAATATAATTATTACTGTAATATATTTTTTTATTTATAAATACTTAACATATACGCATGAAAAGGTCTTATTACCACGTTTTAATCTACTTATTCTAACGGTTTTCCTGAAATTATGGAATCCTGCGTTCGTTTCGGTTCGACGGAGAAACGCGACTGTATCCTTTTTGGCCGCTTTCGCGCGCCGTCTTATCCAGAGTCCTGAACACACATCAAAGTTCACGGTAGTGAAACTTGTTGGTTTTCTTCTCTGCTCACATATGAGATTTGGACCCTCTGGGTAGGTTCCAACGTGTTGCCGTAGTGTGAGAACAAATGCGTTGTTTGTTTGGTGTTTTGTTCTCGCGTTAATCGAAGGACAGCCTGCGCCGGTGATAGTTGTAAATCTGCAGCGCTGTTATCTTCTAACCGAGGACACAAGTGTCCTTATGATAACAGCGGGCCAGATTAAAATGCTGCAAACTATGATTTTAGTCTTTACTATAATGAATGGATAGAAAAACAACAAGAGTAGAAAGAAAACATGCATTTCATTCTTTCTTTTGTGAACATTTTATTTACTCCTCTACCATTTGACGCTGACAGGGGTAATACTTGACTGGAGGATCCTCAGCTGCCCCTCCTCATGGCAGAGGTTTTTTATGTTGGCGTGGACGTGGGCACTGCCAGTGTGAGGGCTGCACTGGTTACCCGGGATGGACTCCTGAAGGCCACCGCAGAGGAAGCCATCAGCATCTGGAAGCCCCAGCCTGAGCACTATGTCCAGTCCTCCACTGAGATATGGCAGAAATGCTGTACGGTGGTCAAGGTAGGAAGACCTCAGAGCGAGAGATGGTCTCAAAAAAGATTAAAAAATAAAATAAATAAATATATATATATATATATATATATATATATATATATATATATATATATATATATATATATTTTTTTTTATTTATTTATATATATATATATATATATTTATATATTTATATATATTTATATAAGATTAATATTAAAGAACTCCATCCCAAATGACATGGCATTGAGTTCTACTGTCTTAGATAGCCTACTGTTTAATGCAACTCTTTATCGGCAATGTTTGGGAGGGCAATATTTTCTAATTTAATGGACTGCAAATAAAGGTGCTGTTAAAAATAAGTTTATATACAGTGCATCTCAGAGGTGCACATAGCATGGCAAAAAAAAAAAAGACCGTATTAAGTTATTTCATCTTTTTATTTTATCTTTAATGCGACATACTGTACATCTCGTACAATGGAAATAAAAACTGATTTTAATGCTGGAAAATAAATAAATAACCTTGTTCAATGAGTTTGCGCACCTTTAAACTCATATATACTGCTCAAAACAATAAAGGGAACAGTTCAACAACACAATGTAACTCTTAAGTCAATAACACTTCTGTGAAATCAAACTGTCCACTTAAGAAGCAAAGCTGATTGATAATCAGTTTCACTGCTGTTGTACAGATGGAATAGACACCAGGTGGAAACTAGAGGCAGTTAGCAAGACCCCCCCAATAAAGGAGTGGTTCTGCAGGTGGTGAAAGTGCCCATTCTGGATTGTGTGGTTGATGTGGTGAAAAACTTTGTATGGTTTAATTTACAGTTAAGCGTACATCTGCTAGTGTTAAAATGCTCCTGGTTAAGAGGGAACATGTATTGTCTTAATATCCTTCAAAGTTGTGAATTGTTTGAGAAATATAATGCATAATTTATGTTGCCATTTTCTGTGTACAGCATATGTAAAATGATGGTGCAATGCCTGATCATTTGCTGCTATACAGTGATTAATTATATGATTACATGCGGTGCTCTTATTGCTGCGTCTGGTTGCAGAGAGTAACCAGTGGAGTGCAGAGCAGCCAGGTGAGGGGCATTGGTTTTGATGCGACCTGCTCTCTTGTGGTGTTGGACGAAAGCTTTCATCCCGTGCCCGTCACTCTGGAGGGTGAGTGTCATGTGTTGGTTTGCTTCATTTCACTTTCAATTTTTAGTCTGTTGACTGTCTTGTACGCATTGAGCTGGAATAGTTCTTGTGTCACACGAAACGGCTTTGACCTTTTACTCAGAGGACAACCATCTCAGCCTGGTAACAACTAAAATAGCAGCTTATAAAAACGTAATACAGCTCTTTTTAATAGCAAGCCTATTAAAATAGTAATGGTTAAAACTGGATTAGTGTTTTATCCATATTGTTTTCAGGTAAATGAAATGAAGTTTCTGTTTGCTTGAGGCAGTCTGTAGAATTGATTGTGTTTTCTAGGCGACCCACAGAAGAATGTGGTGATGTGGATGGACCATCGGGCTGCAGAGCAGGCAGCTCGGATAACAAACACCGGACACAGGGTCCTGAGCAGGGTGGGAGGGGTCATGTCGCAAGAAATGCAACCCCCTAAGCTTCTCTGGCTAAAAGAGGTGAGGGAGGTCACCGACCCTTCCACTGCGCTCCGTACGTTTTATTGTTGCTCTTTGAACCGCCTGGTTATCTGTATGGTCATGTTCATTTTTTTTTTCTGCCTCCCTTCCAAATCTGCTGGTGGGCATCCAGTTCATCAATTACCTGAACATTGAATTCTCTGCTATTACTGTGCATATATGTTTTTTTTGTGTAAAAAAAGTAGCTAATAACTACAGATTCTTCTTGTCCCTTTGACAGAATCTAAAGGAAAGTTGTTGGAACAAAGCTGCTCACTTTTTTGATCTGCCAGACTTTTTGTCCTGGAAAGCTACAGGCTCCATCACAAGGTCAGCTCTGTTGGCTGATGCAATCTGTTTTTTTTTTTTCTTTTTTTAAAATTTATTTTATACGTGTACAAAAGTAAACAAACCTCGTTAACCTTTTTCACATTTTGTCATATTACATTCACACTTGTTACCCTATTTTATTGGAATTGTATGAGAAGACCAACACAAAGTAGTGTGTAATTATCGAGTGGAAGGAAAATAAATCTGAAAGTCTGGAGTGCGTTATTATTCTGCTCCCTGAATCAATACTTAGACACATGTGGGGAATGGTGTTTTTGTTAACCATTTTAACCTAAGAAAATACTTTGATCAGACCACTCCATTGTACCTCTGGAGGCAGGTTTACTGTTGCTGTCCTGAACGTGAGCCAATCTCAAGCCTTTTCCATTCCCTACCAAGTATTTTTCTAGGATGAGATTTTGGTCAACTTCTGTGTCCCTATGGAAGAAAAGCGTACCCACAGCATGATGACGTGACTAGATCACTTGTTCCCTAAATTGCTCGTTGCAAACGGGACTTTTAATGGCTTTTTTTTAGCAATTGCTTTTCTCCAGATGTGTGGAGTGCACAAATGATAACTCATCTACCCACGATGCTCCAACCTGAGTTGTGGATGTTTGCAGCTCCTCCAGAGTTACCTTTTGGCTAGTTTTCTCTATAAATGCTCTCCTTACCCAGACTGTCAGTTTAGGCAGGCAGCTACGTCTTGGTTGGATTGCATTAGTCACATAATTTCCCTTCTGGGATGCTGGACTGAACTGAGGTGTGTGACACGTTTCAAGCCTAACCCTGATTTAAAATGTAATACATTAAAGTTGTGGTTGAAATGTGAGAAAACACCAAAGGTTTAACAGGAAATAAAACCTTTGATAGGCACGGTTTTTAATGTGACTGTGAGTCATAGATACCAAAGTGTATGTTTTTTGTTTCTCTGATAAGGTGTGGTGCTTTGTTTTATGGACACTGACCTCATATCAGAGATTTTTTTTCAAGTAGAAACAGAGAATACGGAGATCTATCTGGGTTTTATCGTGACCAAAGAGTTTTTGGTCCTGTGACAGGAAATAATAAAGGCAGCTGGACAGTTATCAGAACTCATGTGATGTAAACTGGTATCACGTTTCATGCTGTCCCTCAGATCTTTATGTACTCTAGTTTGCAAATGGACATACTGCCCTCCAGATGGATGGGATCCCAGCTTTTGGACTAGCATTGGACTGGAGGATCTTCTGGAAAATAATTTCTCCAAAATAGGCAAGAACACACACACAAAAAAAACAACAGTATTCTCACAAAAAAGGGTTGCTCTTTTTGATCATTGTCTTCTTCCATTTTCATAATTTGCCACCCAGGTAGTGCGACGTGTTCTCCTGGAAGTCCGCTGGCAGAAGGCCTGACTCCAGAGGCCGCAGGAGATTTGGGTTTGAATCCAGCTACAGCGGTTGGTGCATCACTCATTGATGCTCATGCTGGAGGCTTAGGTAACACCGGACACAGGAGGGTAGTTAAGAGACAAAGGTCTTGTGTTTCCCTTAGTCAACTGACATCACATCATTTCCTAATGAGAGACACATAATTTAGCTATAGCACCTTAATGAAGTGTCTCTGAAGAGGAGCTGCATCTGCAAGGGTGATATTTTAGCAACTACACGAGAAAGCGTCATGCTCCACAAAGCAAAACTATACTCGGTAAAACTGTGGAAAAATTCTTACAGTTCTTGTTCTAGTTGTAAACCTCCTGGATGGGTTTCTGCAGCTGTTGTAGTGTAATTTGTTTACCTAACCCACTTGGCCAAAACGCTGCACAAGCAAAGAAAAACAGAGAAGACCTGTAGTACCTGAAAGTGGAAAACTCCCTTTACCAAGACGCATTTCTGCGCAGCCAATGGAAAGAAAATAGTGTTCGAAAACAGAAACCAGTGTTTTTTGCATGGCACTCACTGTCATGGTGCAGCTTTGTCTGCTGCACCATGCACATATTCAGGGCACTTTTCACCCTCCATACACCCCAGTCTCCTCTCCACCTCAGCAATCATCTACACCTGCCAGCCACTAATCAAGCCAGGACTCAGTCCCACCTGTCAGCTTCACTATTTAAACCTCCCTCAGTTTGCCCTTCCCTGTCGGCTCGTCTGTTACCTATGCTCTTGACTGCTCACCTTACCTTTTCATTACCAGCCCGGGTTCCCTTCATCTCCGTCCGTCTGTCCGTCCGTCCGCCTGCTGTGGTTCTGGTTCTGCTTCCACTCCGGTCCAGCAAGTATTCATTCAGTCATGCTGCTTAATTCTGCTGGTCAAGTTCTAGTTCCAAGTCTCCACTCTGCTGTGTTGCTGCTCCTGCTGCCTCCATGCTCCGTCTCCATCCAGCTTGCCAGCCTCAGCCACTAACTGCCTCCTGCTTCCATCTGATCTGAACTCTGGTCTTCATCTTCAATAAAACTCACAAAACAGAACTCTGTGTGTGGTTGTGTTCGGGTTCCTCACAAAAACATGACAGAACGAGCCGACCACAAGAACCCGACACCCACACAGAGCTTCCATTCAGGAACTGGCAAGATGGATCTTGCCCCGCTCCCGGACCGTAGCTCAGCGGAGCATGTTCTCCAGGAGAACGTGGGGCTCCTCATGGAACAGGTCCAGGATTGTCTGAATGTCATCGCCACGCTCAGTCCACCTTGGAGGCGGATGAGTGCGGTGACTCAGGTGCGGAATCTGCTGAAGAGCAAAGAGGAACTCCTACCGTTTTTCAAATTTCCGGAGCTATATGAGGAGCTCGACTGGAACCAACGGGCTGCAGTCGCCCAGCTCTTCAGCCGGCCACCTCCTCCCAGACCTCCCTTCACCGCGGCTGTTTCCAGCGCTGATGCCACCGCAGCTGTGGCTTCCGTTCCGCCCACCCGCCTGTCAATCACGGCTGCCATCTCCACTGCTACAACTCCACCCGCTCCTGATTCTACCGCGGTGCCTGTCGATGATCTGGCTCTCACCACTGCTGCCGCTGCTGCTGTCTTTTCTGCAACCCCTGCTTCCTCGTTGGCAGCAGCAGCCACTCCCTTGCCGCCCGGTCCCTCCCGGCGCAGACGGCGAGCTCGCCGGCATAGGAGTTCCGCCACAGCGCTCCCTGAGATCCTGCCTGAGGCAGCCGCCGCAGTCACTCTGACCGGGTCCGAAGCCACCTCTGTTCCCTTGGTGGTTCGAACGGGTGTGGCTGCAATGTTTGTCGATCAGGAGAGTCCGGTCGAAGCTCCTCAGGTCGACGAGTCTCAGGTGTGGGATTTTTTCTATGGGGACAGGGATGACCTGTTCCTCAGTCTACCCACCGGAGCCGAAGATCCAGATCCTGTTCGGCCAGTAGCAAGAAAACCAGATCCTGCTCAGCCTGCAGTTGAAGATTTAGTTCTCTCCCAGTCGGCCACAGAAAGCCCTGATCCTGCTTCAGGGGCTGCATCAGAAGAGCCTGCTGCCGAGGATCTGGTCGACGCCAGCCCGGCGTCCGACGTGGGTGCAGAGCACGCCAGCCCGGCGTCCGACGTGGGTGCAGAGCACGCCAGCCCGGCGTCCGACGTGGGTGCAGAGCACGCCAGCCCGGCGTCCGACGTGGGTGCAGAGCACGCCAGCCCGGCGTCCGACGTGGGTGCAGAGCACGCCAGCCCGGCGTCCGACGTGGGTCCGCCGCCTTCCTGCGACGCGGTGACCCAGGAGGGAACGCCGCCTTCTGAAGCCTGTAGCCAGGCGCCATCTGAAGCCTGTAGCCAGGCGCCTTCTGAGGCCTGTAGCCAGGTGTTTCCTGTAGCCAGGCGTTTCCTGAAGCCTGTAGCCAGGCGTTTCCTGAAGCCTGTAGCCAGGCGTTTCCTGAAGCCTGTAGCCAGGCGTTTCCTGAAGCCTATAGCCAGGTGCCTTCTGAAGCCTGTAACCAGGCGCCTTCTGAGGCCTGTAGCCAGGCGTTTCCTGAGGCCTGTAGCCAGGCGTTTCCTGAGGCCTGTAGCCAGGCGTTTCCTGAGGCCTGTAGCCAGGCGTTTCCTGAGGCCTGTAGCCAGGCGTTTCCTGAGGCCTGTAGCCAGGCGTTTCCTGAGGCCTGTAGCCAGGCGTCTCCTGAACCATGTAGCCCTGTGGTCTCTGTCCCTTGTAACCCTGTGGTCTCTGTCCCTTGTAGCCCTGTGGTCTCTGTCCCTTGTAGCCCTGTGGTCTGTAGCCCCGTAGCTTGTAGCCCTGTGACCTCCGTAGCCTCTAGTCCTGTGACCTCCGTAGCCTGTGGCCTTGCGCTGCCCTTAGTAGGTAGCCGCCTGTCCTCCAGGGTACTTTTCCACCGCTGGCCACATCAGACTCTGCTACTTCGCCACCGGGGTCGCCCACCGCGACGCCCGTGTCTGACTCTGCCTCGTCGGGGTCGCCCTCCGCGACGCCCGAATCTGACTCTGCCTCGTCGGGGTCGCCCTCCGCGACGCCCGAATCTGACTCTGCCTCGTCGGGGTCGCCCTCCGCGACGCCCGAATCTGACTCTGCCTCGTCGGGGTCGCCCTCCGCGACGCCCGAATCTGACTTTGCCTCGTCGGGGTCGTCCGCCGCGACGCCCATTTTTGACTTGGCTGTCCCGCCGTCGGGGCCGCCCTCCTCGAGGTTTCGATCGGGCGCTATTGCTCCGCCGCCTGCCACGTCCTGGCCGTCCTCCACGACCACTCTATGTGGCCTAGCTGCTGCCGGTCTCCTAGCAGCCGTCACTGTCTGTGCCCTTAAGGCTCCAGTGCTTTCTTGTTTATTTGTTCTTGTTCTGCCTTAGTTTTGGGTTAGTTATCATCCCTTGGTTTCAGAATTATTTATTGGTTCTTATATTTCTTATAGTCCTTTAGTTTCTGTTTTGACTTCCCCTAGTTTCCCTGTTGTGCTAGTTCTCCTGAGTCCTCCTAGTTTCTCTGTTTCCCTGGTGTTTAGATTTTTCTGTTTTTCTGGCGTGTTAGTACACCCTCTAGTTCCCCCTTCGTTTCCTAGGTTTTTGCCTGCCAGCGTTGCTTAGAAGTTTTCTTGTTTGCCTACATTTGTCCTGTTTGGGTAGTTTTTGGTTTTACTCCGGCCCCCCATCCTAGCCTCCCACCACCCACCCTGGGTGGGTCGTTTTTTTTGTTGTGTTGTTTTGGCCGTCTGGGAGCCGGCTTTAAGGGGGGGGTAATGTCATGGTGCAGCTTTGTCTGCTGCACCATGCACATATTCAGGGCACTTTTCACCCTCCATACACCCCAGTCTCCTCTCCACCTCAGCAATCATCTACACCTGCCAGCCACTAATCAAGCCAGGACTCAGTCCCACCTGTCAGCTTCACTATTTAAACCTCCCTCAGTTTGCCCTTCCCCGTCGGCTCGTCTGTTACCTATGCTCTTGACTGCTCACCTTACCTTTTCATTACCAGCCCGGGTTCCCTTCATCTCCGTCCGTCTGTCCGTCCGTCCGCCTGCTGTGGTTCTGGTTCTGCTTCCACTCCGGTCCAGCAAGTATTCATTCAGTCATGCTGCTTAATTCTGCTGGTCAAGTTCTAGTTCCAAGTCTCCACTCTGCTGTGTTGCTGCTCCTGCTGCCTCCATGCTCCGTCTCCATCCAGCTTGCCAGCCTCAGCCACTAACTGCCTCCTGCTTCCATCTGATCTGAACTCTGGTCTTCATCTTCAATAAAACTCACAAAACAGAACTCTGTGTGTGGTTGTGTTCGGGTTCCTCACAAAAACATGACACTCACGAATGCAGGCTTTGATGATTTCCCTTCATTTAAGTCACAGACAATGTTTCCCCATGTAAGAACTATTTCTAGATTTGCGACTGCAAAAGCATATCAACTCAAATTCTTGTCATTGCTTTGTATGATGAAATAGCATGCAGCAAAAAAAATGATGGTCGGTATCAGATCTCCACAGTATTATAGTACAGTGGTGTACAGTATGAACAGTTAGCAGGTTTATGTTTAAAATATTGTTAAAATGTTTTATTGTTCCCTAAAATTCAAGGTTGGTACATACCAGGTCTAAAAGGGAACTTTTTTTTTGGTGGGTTTTTATATCTGTCTTAGAGTTTAAAGTCGGTGCCTCGTAGTTACTCTAGCCTTTATTAGATAAGACACCTCACTATGTGCAAATAATATAAAGTTCTGAATAGTTAATGAATAACACTGCTATTGTAATTGCTGTTAAATTAATTACCTTTTTTAAAACATATTTTAAACAAATATTAATAAAATAATAAAACTCTACACCTCATCTCCCTCAAAATCTTTCAGTTAGCTCTGCTGCATTTCTGTGTTGCCATGCAAATTCAGGGAGATAGGCTGATTTGTTAAAGTGCCGCTGTTGTAATATAGCTTTAGGTTTGTTAGGAAATTATGATTCCAATAAACTAACCATTGCTCCCTGATGATATCAGGAAGGCATCTTTTGTGACTGCACAGCCTGTAGGCCAGTGTTTCCCCTCACTGGTCCTCAAGGCGCACTGCCCTGCAGGATTTAGGTGTGCCTCTGCTTTAACACACCTGATTCAGATGATTACAGTTCAGCCAAAGCCTCTTAATCAGCCATCAACTGAAAAAACGTGTTCTTAAGCAGAGGGACATCTAAAACATATAAAGCAACAACTCCAACGGCAGCACTACAAGTGGAAATGGGAGAAATGCCACTTGAGTTGAGAAGAATTCAGTTATCTCTGAACTATTGGGTTAATTTACAGGGCCATAGTGAAGGTCATCCAGCACAAAGCACTTTAAAATCTTGTTGGGAAATAGAGAAGAAGGAGTGGACAGTTAAACAAAAAGCAATGGAGTTAGAATTAACTGATTTAAAGTTTTTTTTGTGTTAATATTTTTATTAGGAGGAAGAGAGACATTACAAACATAATTTAAACTGTAAATGACAAGGAATGCCATATCGAACATACATATATATGAGTAGTAAACTAGTAAAAGGCATACAATTTAGCTCCTGTTTTTTTTTTTCTTCAAAACTGAACAGGATACAATGTGTAGAAAACTTAATAAAGAAATAAAAAAGGGGGAAAAGAAATAAAATAAAGTAAAATAAATAAATAAATAGAATAAAAATAAGTAAATAAACAAAATTAAAATTAAGGGTGGGTGTGGGGTAGGGTGCATCACCTAATATATGATTTAAAGTTAAGTCCAACAGTACCACCTTGGATACTACCTGAAACTAAAGTAGATCTTACACTATTAGAAAAGACAAACAAGGACAGGGGGTTTATTTTGAATTCACATACAATACAGGCAAATATTAATAGTTACTACAGTTTCATCCAGATCTACACAGATGCATCAAAGAGTTTTGTTAACAAGATAGGAATATATTTTATTTTTCCAGAGTTTCATATTACAATAGGAAAGAGGACCAGTGATAATATCAGCATACACAGGAGAAATGCTAGCAATTCTGTTTGCAGTGAAATGGGTAGAGGAAATAAGACCACTGAGAGTGATTATTTGTTCAGATTCAACTTCATCACTAGTCAGTTTACAGAGGAATCATTCAGACAGTGGAACAGATATTTTGATTGAAATCCAGCAAACATTATACAGAATTCAAATGATGGGAATTACAGTTATATTTTTGTGGGTACCAGCACATAGTGGAGTTAAAGGAAATGAAATGGCAGATAAAGCTGCAGAGGAGGGTACAACTAGAGAAGTAATTGATGTGTCAGTTAAAATTAGTAAAATGGAAGTAAAGAGCATTATTAAACAGAAGATGAAGGAAAGGTGGCAAAAGCAATGGGAGGAAGAGAGGAAAGGACGGTGGTTTTACATGATTCAGACGAGAGTAGGAGAATTGAGATGTGCAGGAAGGAACAGAAGAGAGGAAACAATTACATCAAGACTTAGATTTGGGCACACTGAATAAAGTACTGTTTAATCCTAAATAGGTAAACATAACACCGGTAGGTGTGAATACTGTGATCAACAAGGGACTATCGAACACGTTATGGTTCACTGTAAGAAGTATGAAAGAAAAAGGAGGGAAATGGTCCAAAATCTTAAAATGGAAAGAATACAGTTTGATTTAATAGAAATCCTTACAAAGAACTCAAGATAAGTGCTATGCAATTGTTTTTCATTATCTTAGATTAATTAATGTAATTGAGAGGATTTGAATCTTATTTTATTTTTGATGATTTTGTTTTGTTGATTTTGTTGTGACTTGTTTTGTTGAGTATAAATAAATAGTGGCCATTCAGATCCACACTCCATACCAGTTGGTGGCGGTAATGCACCATTTCGTTCCGTGCCAACCGGCTATAAAATTCCACGAAGAAGAAGAACATATAAGGCGTTTCTTGAGGAGCAGTGTTGGGGAAACACTGCTATAGGCTACAGTGCAAATGCTTATTAATTTTTCCTTACACCAGTATAGTACACATATCTGTTATGCGCTGACAAAACAGAGAACCCAATATTTGGGCCAGATATGTTGCGTTTTAGAAGGTTTATTTTTAAAACAAGCAAGCCCCGGTGCAGGAAGTGTGCTTCTACTCTGGGCAGGATGCCGTGGTGGCTGACAGGGAGCTAGGCAAGGTTTATGGTCGGGGTAGTCCAGGTCAATGTCCAGAATGCCTGAATTAAGTATCCGATGAAGGAAAGGTAAGAACAGGGACATTTGATAACAAGAACCTAGTCTGAGGCTTGAACGCTGGACATCTACTTACTGGATAGTTTTCAATAGTCAGGCGCGGGCTGACTGTGGAAGCCCAGTATGTGACGGCAGGTGACCAGGTGAACTGAATGAGGCTGAATTAGGCAGTGGCAGCTGATAATCATAATTACTGGGTGCAGAGGCAGATACACAAGCAGCAAGGCCAGAACCTTAACAGTACCCCCTTCTCAAGGGCGGATTCCACATGCTAAAAAAATGAAAACCAAAATCAACCCAGACAAGGTGGGCGGAGGGGGACTCGGAACAAGGGCGAAACAAAAAAAAACACTTCAGGCAGGCAACCCGGAGGTCATCCCAGGAAGACGTGGAGGTCTGGAGGCCCGCAGTACATGTTCAGGGCTCTTGGAGGCCCACGCCACCAGATCAAGGCTTTCTGGAGGACGGCAGATGCCTCCGCTTGGAGTCAGACGAGACTTGGAGCTTGACAGACTGGAACTTGGCAGGTGGGAACCCCCGAAGAAGCTCGGGAAGAGGAAATCCCTGCAGAAGTTCTGAACAAGCTCTGGAAACTTGGGCCCCGGGAGCTTGTAGTCACAGAGGGACCCTATAACCTTGGCATCACGACGGGGCCCTGTGAGCTTTAAGTCACAACGAAGTCTTTGGTGCTCAAGCCGTAGGAAGAACTCACAATCAGAATCAGAAATACTTTAATAATCCCAGAGGGAAATTACAGTCCAACCTGCACCCCCTCCTCTGTGTGTAAATTTAGTGCTTTCTAGTAAATGTTCTTATTGTGCAGAATATTACCTTTTAACCGTAGTTTTAAAGCAGGATTGGCAGGCATGGTGGCTGTCCTATAGTATCCACACCATGACTTTTCTTGTGTCTTGGCCGACTTTCTCCTTCTTGTTACTGATGGAAAACTGTAATAGCTGGCTGGCAGCGCATAGCAATATGTGGGGGAGGTGCATTCCTCTCTGCTCCATACAGCTGGGGAAAGCTCCGGTCACTCTGACACTTTATCTCGCAACTCATACGATGGAAAACTTCAGCTGTTTTGATAATGTCTTTTTGAAACATTGGTAATTAAGTTCATGTTTAAAACCAGCCCCCCCGCCTTAGACAAGGCAGTGTTTCTGTGGGAACTCCTGCAGGTCCAACGTGAAAAATCTTTCAATAAATCAAATCATAGGCAGTCAGTGAAGGAATTTAAAAGTGGATCGTTTTAATAGGAGATTAGCGTTTTAACAGCTTGAGGCTGAAAGCTGCGTGTTAATGTGGAGGTTCTGCTTGTGATGTTGCAGAACCGTTGGCCTGATGCACATCCTGAACAGCCTGGCAGGGACGAGCTAAAGCCTTCTGGCTTTTTCATATCTTTGGTAAACCTTAAAACTAAACAGTGGCAGGCCAGTGCTGGGTGAACAATGTGTGAATATGGGAAATAAAAAAGAAAAGAACCGTCCAGAATCTAAAGTAACAACATATACATAAACATATACATTAAATAAAATGATAAAGCAACTGACAACTAGTTTTCATGGTCAGCAAAAGCCAAATATTTTCCATTAGGGTTATATAGCTGCATGTTTTCAGGCGTTAGACCTTGACAGGAGACTCTTTGTTATCTCGGCAGTTTGAAGAGGAGCAGGTTCCGTCTCCACTGCGTTCGTTGCCTTCAGGGTGTGTGGGAAACGCTCCTGCCGCCTGGGGAATCCCAACCATCTGGTTTAGCTCTGTGCGGTACACTGCTAGTGAACCCTAGCCTCTGACCTGCGGTCGGGACCTCTGCCAGTCACATATTGTTGTCGTTCAGAGGTCGAATCGCTCCCATCCACAAGTTGTTGTTCCTGTCACTCTGCACGTAGGCTAACCTTCTTCCCCAAAACTCAAACCAGCTCTGCAAACATTATTCCAGCAGTTAGTGTCACTGCTGAATCCCATGTGAATGCAGGAGAGCCATTTTATAAAGATTTAATGCTGCACGTTTGTGTTTACAACATTTCTACCCCCCTAAAATAATCTGATATGATTTTGTGCTGAGTAAAGCTTTGCTTATAGCTGCTGACCTCCTTCCAGGTGTTATAGGTGCTAATGTGCAAGGCTTCGACTTACCCTGCGAGGGTCTGCCAATCACATCACGCATGGCCATGATCTGCGGGACGTCCACTTGTCACATGGCGGTTAGTGGTTTCAGGGCTGCATGAATTCACTGTAATCAGAGCTTGATTGCTTTATTCCAAGTTTTTTTTTTTATGTATGTTGTTTGTTACCAGATCAGCGAGCAGCCTCTCTTTGTGCCAGGCGTGTGGGGACCGTACCCGTCCGCCATGGTGCCAGGCTTGTGGCTCAACGAGGGAGGACAGAGTGCTACAGGAAGGCTGGTCAGACCATTTTGACAAGTCATGCGAACAAATAAGGACTCCCTAGTGTGGGAGGTTTAAGCACTGTAAATTTATCATAGGAGCAGAAAGGCCGTTAACAGGTTTTTGTAAAATGTCATAAAAAGTGAAGCCTAGATTACATGCAGACATATCAGATCAGGTGAACATAATGAGAACATTGTCCTAATTAGACCTCAGACAAATTGGTGTGCATTTGACTGTTGAAGCTGGTGTAAATGCCACAGTGAGATCAAAAGAGCTTTCTGAGGTCTACACAAAGACCTGTAGCTGCTCATGACCGTGGTTAGTAAATAAAGAGATCTATTACTGCTTCTACTGTGTGGTAACTACTCTGTGGAGGACATGCAAGACAAAAGTAAACATGCACTGGAGTGGTGGCCCAGACAAGTTAACCCTTAAGGCTGTCAGCAAGATGCTAAAAAGGTATCAGAAAACCTTAAAATGTCATGTGTGGCAAAGGCAGGCACATCAAAGGGGCCATATCATGCTTTTCACTTCTTCCATATCAGATTAAAATCATTCAGTTGTGGTCTGTATAAAGTGGAATTGCAATGCTTTACCTTGTTTATTTACCCCCATGTTCCCCCTTTTTAACCCTGTTCTGAGATGCGTCTGAGAGCAACTCGTTCTGGTGCGGTTACTTTAAATCTAAAGTAGGCATTTCACTCTCTGCCCACAAAGTTAACTGAACGGCTTGAAAAATATGACCTAAACATAATATAGAGATATCTATCCAGTACCTGGACAGACTACGTTCAAGTCCAAGTACACAACCAAATGTATTTTAATAAAAAAGGTGGATTTTTCATGACCTGTCCCCTTTGAATGCAAATGAGGCACTTCACATCCCGCCCTCCTCCAAGTCTCTGAGCGGTCCACTCCACCCATTTATGTATTATGCTGGGGGACGCCGTAATGAACAACTGAACATTTTCACTTATTCACTTGTAGCTTCAGCATCCTTTAACTTGGAATACAAAATTACAGCGAAAAATAAAAATGGCAGCTGATAAACTGATAAACAAGAAATCCACGTCCTTCCTTTAGCAGCTCCACAGTAAATACTGTGATGTAATTGTTTAAAAAGTGCAATAGAGAATATAGAAAACTGAACAGTTTGAAAAATATGACCCAAAGAGAATATAAATGTATCTACGCAGCCCCTGGATAGACAAAATTTTCTGCACCCCTAGAAACTCCAAGTATACAACGTATAAAATGTATTTACGGGCTAAAAATTTTGATTTTGCACAATATATCTAGGGTGACCAGATCTCAAATGATCAAATGTGGGACAACATGGTGCTTGTGAGGGACAATCCGGGACACATAACCAACACTACTAAGCTAACGCGGAGCGCACATTATATTAGTTACACTCTGCTTAGCCTGTTTTGTGCACAACAATGAATTATCGTGACTGGTGAGTTTATAAAAAGCATTATTTAACTTTCTTGAAGTTTAATAAAACTGTTAAACATTAGCCCTGTCACTGCCAACCCTTCCAGGATGGACCCCGTGTCTCCGTATCTCGCCCATTGACCGCTGGAGACAGTCACCAGCCCCTCCTTTAAAGCTTATTAGAAAAACTGTATGAAACTTTTGCTTAAAGTTAAATATTGTTTAAGATAATCTTGGCTGCTGTAGCTCCGTGTGAAGCTGAAAAATAACTTTGGCAAAGTTCACAAAAAGCTCTCTGAGAACGACCTTTCTCTGACCTCATTCAGTCAGAACCCGTTCCCCATTCTCTGTAGTAGCATTGTCTTTGCTTTGACGGATGTAGTTCCGTATACATCAAAATCCTTTTCATTTTATTTTACTAGCATCCTGGCGTGCAGCTGGCCATGAGGTGGGAAGCTGTTGATTGTTTAGATCTACAGCCGACGCAGCGCTCGTTGACGATGACTGCAGCTCTGCCGTCTTTATCTCAGAAACGTGCATGTTGAATTATTTTTTTACTTTTCTGAATCTGACCCAGTCAAATGCGGGATATTATTTAAGTTTGTCGGACACTGAGACGAGTGAAAAATGTGGCAAATTCCCACACAAATCGGGACTTCTGGTCACCCTAGATATATCCCCTTTAATATTTTAATATTTCTTTATGAAGAATTAAATGTGTATTGGGATGTGTAATTTTTTTTTACACAGCTGTATACCCACACATGCAGCAAGTGCTGCAGATTGACCGAAAAAAAAACAAAAAAAAAACAAAAAACGGATGCACAACAATCACACACCCCTTTACTTAGAAAAGCAGCCAATTCTGGGTTAATTCATTTATTACTCAGCAAACTTGAATCTCACGTCCTCGTGAGCCGTCTTCTTATCTTCTGTCACCTGTTTCTCTGTTGTTCCTCTCCTCCCTCAGATTGAGCACATTGTGAAGGGCCATGCTGCCTACACCCAGCTACAAGAACAGGTCAACCAGAGGTCAGCTCACATGATTCATGCAGTGCTGCTTTTCCCACAAACGCTTCCACACAGCTGGCTGGATGAAGCGTATCGTATTTACCACATTTCAGTAAAAGCAGAGAAGCGCTGATGTAGTGGATTCTGTCCAACTGGGCTAATACGGTCATAGGAAAAACCTAAGCCACGCTTTCTGCTTCCAGACGTTGTAGGAGGTAAAGTAGTGGCCAGATGTTGCTAATTGATAAACATTTTCTTTCCCAGGTGTGGCCACCTCTTTAAAAGCCCGGGCAATAAATGACCTTTCAAAAGTAGTAGTTTCAGCCCATCAGTCTGGGAAGACTTGTTATTTCAAAAGCATTTGTTGGCTGTCATTCTACATTGAAAATGATTGTTCAAAAGGCTTCTGAAAGTTGATATTTTTCACAGGAGTGTGCCTTCTTTCAATTTCACCTCAAGAAAAGAAATGGCAAAAAAAAAAAAGAAGCTCCATCAACTTCATAACAGTGCAATTAGAAAAAAACTGACCTTGTCTGATTAAAGGGGTTACCATGAGATAGTTGGTTTCATTGAGAAAGACAATGACAATGGTGCACTCAGTTCTTTTCTGGACTGTATTAACAATCATTAAAACTTTCTTCATATTATAAGAGTTAGTTAGTTAGATTATTATATTTATCTTCTCTTAAGTGCCCAGTATGTGTCCTTAAAATGTTTATAACTTCTCATTTCAGAGTTCCTTTCACTGGCGCGAATATCTACACGTATCTGAACAGCCACTTGGCTCTGATGGCCAACTCGCATTCTGCTGTAGACCTGCTGGGAACTAACCTTCACATGTGGCCGGACTTCCACGGGAACAGATCGCCACTTGCTGACCCGGCCTTGAAAGGCATGGTGAGGGCTGAAAACGACTCAACACCTCTGAGATGTTGTCACTTGGAACACAAAGTTCCTGTTTCTCCACCTAACTCAAACTTTTCTATTCTGAATACCCAAAGTACCCTAGGTTGTATATGAAAGAAGAGGTCTATATAAAGGGGCAAACATATAAGAAAAAAATCAGACCATTATTATGGTGTGTTTTCAGGTGTCTATAATGTACATTACCAGTCAAATATTTGGACACATCTTTGTCATTCAATAGACTTTCCTTCTTCTCCTTTCTACAATGTTGATACATATGTGAAGAAATCTGTCAGCATCTGTGCCTATCTTCTCCATTCTACCACGTCCATCTCCTCTGCTATAATCAGCCTCATGGCTCACACTTGTGCAATCAGCATCATGCGTTGCACCTGGTTCCTGCACGGTCCAAGCGTTTCATAGCCACGGACTCACTGCCAGACAAAACAAAGCTCTGGTTAGTACGTGTCCAGCAGTTTTTCCTTGCCTGATCGTCATGCTATGACCATGTTCTGTCTCCTGGATTTTCCTGCCTTGCATTGCTCTAGTCTGACGTCCACTAATCTTCTGATTTCTGGAGCTTGATTCTGTACCTTAATCTGTGACCTTTACCTAACCTTTTGGATTTGTCTGCCTTCCTCTGATCTTCTGTGTATGACCCTCACCTGCCCTTTGATCACAGACTTATCTCTGCTGTTCTGCCTCATGCCTCTGCAGTGTGTAAAGCCTGCTCTCAACACTGCCAGGTTGTAACAAGGTTACTCCTGTCTGCATCCAAGTTTCTGTTTTCAATAAACCTCTGAAAACACAACTCTATGTCCGGCTGTAATGTCGGGTCCTCAGTCTGGGTCCCCTGGCAAATTCAAAACAATGAAGCAAACAAAAAATTGTAATATAATTTATATAGATATATAGATTTTTCAAAACAGTTGATTTCATTACGGCTTTACACACACTCAGCGTTCTGTTGGTGAGCTTCATAAGGCTAGTCACCTGAAATGGTTTTCCAACTGTCTTGAAGAAGTTCCCAGAGCTAGGAATAAAACTAAAGACAGAACATTGGATGAGAAGGTGTGTCCAAACTTTTGACTGCTTGTGTATATGTAATTTTTATTCAAGTCTCTGTCAAACGCTAACTAAAAGTAGTTTTGTTTAAAGACAAAACGTCACCAGCTATGTCATAACTGGGTTTTCTAATAGACTCTGAATGGGACAAAAACCACAAAGGCAGAGAGTTGTTTTTGGAGATTTATTGAAATAAGTGAGTAGTGAAAACTGGGAGGGCTCTGGTCATGGTAACCACTGATCAGGCCCGAAATCTGGGTGTAGTGGACTCTGACCTGAACCTCCAAAAGCAAGGTCGACCTTCTATCACCTTAGGAACATTTCCAGGATTAAAGAATTAATGTCTCAGCAGGATCTGGAAAAACTAATCCATGCGTTTATATTTAGTAGAATTGATTACTGCAACGGTGTTTTCACAGGTCTGCCTAAAAAGTGGATCAGACAGCTGCAGCTGATCCAGAACGCTGCTGCCCACGTCCTCACTAAAACTAAGAAAGTAGAGCACATCACCCCAGTTCTAAAGTCCTTACACTGGCTCGCTGTATCTCAGAGAATAGACTTTAAAATAGTTCTGTTAGTCAATAAATCCCCGAATGGCTTAGCACCTAAATACATCACAGACTTGTTATCAGTGTATCAACTACCCAGATCACTCGGGTCTTCTAGCTCAAATCTACTCTGCATACCTAGAACAAAACATGAAGAAGCAGCATTTAGTTCTTATGATCCACTTATCAACGTCCCAGTAAACTGTAAAAGTGCTGAAACCCTAGGTTCCTTGAAATCAAGGTTAAAAAACTATTTGTTTAGAGTTGCCTTTGAATGTTAATGTTGAAGTTCGTAGTCCAACTCGTCTCAAATTTTGACCTGCTGCTACTACTCCAACACAATGTGCTTTCCTCTGTTATGTTTTCCTTTCTTGTGTTTTGTTCATGTAGAGCATTGTCTTGTTTCTGAAATGTGCTTTACAAATGCACTTGACTTGCCTTGGCCATTGACCAGAGCCTTAAAAACAGCAGGGACATTAGTGATACAAAAAGGCATTGTCAGATACTCAAGGCTAGATCTTTACTGAAAACCTTCGGTTGTCTACGCAGATAGCTAAATCAGTGAGATTCTCTAAGGTTCATCCCTACTAGGTAACTTGTCTTGACCTAGTTTAAGGGATCACATTCTGATGGTGGACTCCTCCTCGCTCACTTTGGGTGCAAAGGTATGTTTAAACAGCTCCAGAAACTGTAAAAATGTGAACATATCAATATCATCTATAATGGACCCTGCCCAGTGACGAGCCTGTACTCTAAGTAACCCAAAAACCTTTTCTCTCCCTGGAAAACACCAGCACAACCACACAGGTCTGCCCAACCTGACAATTGTTCTTTGTTTAAGGCTTTACCCTTTTGGCTGGGGTCAAATAAATAACCCTCAAAAGTAAAAGTTATGGAAAATCTAACTTTATTACTCTGCTGCCAAAATGTTTGGCTTATTTTGGGAGTGATGGTAGTTAAATATATTATTTATAGTTAGTAAATACAAATGAAAAGCAAAAAGCTACGTTTGCAGGGATTTCCTAAAACAAGGAAAGATTTCTCTGTAAAATGCTGTTTAACAACTAATGTGAAGATGCATATTACAAGAGAGCTTTCTTTATTCTTACTGAAAATTAAGACTGCAGAAGAATATTTATTTATGGTTTTTGTTATAAGGATTTGTTAAGCTGTAATGGTAACCCAATTGCCAACGGACCTTTCCGGATTGACAGCCATGACCCAGGAACGATAAAGCAGGTATAGAAAATAGGTGGACGATATTCTGGCAATGGCAAGATGAAATACAGTTTCTTTCTGGAGCAATCTATTGTAGGGATGCACCGATGCCGATACTGGTATCGGCATCTGGCCCGATACCACGTGTTTGTACTCGTACTTGTATCCGTAAATGTGTTCCGATACTATAGGACCGGATACTAGCATACTTTTCTCTTTAACAGAAAGCATTAGTTTGCGATCAGATACTAGACGAAGAAGAAGACAAAACAGCGAAGAAGAACGCAGAAGAAGAAGAAGACAAAACAGCGAAGAAGAACGCAGTGTGACGTCAAGAGCATAGAGAAGGAGGAGGGAGCAAACACAAAAAGGGTGAAGGAGTTAGCCATGTCCGCTATTTGGAAATATTTTCAAGTTAACGAGGACGACAAAAGTAAGGCTGTTTGCAAAATATGTCAATCAAAGTTATCAAGAGGAGGAACAAACCCTAACAGTTACAACACAAGTAACCTGATAAAACATCTTAAAACGCAACACGACGCAGAACACAAGGAGTTCTCTCATGGCGGTGGGAAACTGCAACAACCAACATTGCCGCAAACGCTGAAGAAGCGGGAGAAGATGTCCAGAGACAGTCCACACGCAATGAAGATAACAGAAGCTCTTACCCAATACATTGCCCTCGATGACCAGCCATTATCCGTCGTTGAAAATATTGGATTCCGACGTCTTCTGAGTGTGCTGGAGCCGAGGTATGAAATTCCTAGTCGGCAATACATCACTGACCGGGAGCTGCCGAAACTATACGACTTTGTGAAGAGACACATCCAAAGCCTTTTGCAAGACGTTTCAGCGATAAGCTTGACAACTGATATCTGGACGAGCAGCGTTAGCCCGGTGTCACTCATTAGCCTAACTGCGCAATGGGTTGACAAAGATTTCACCCTGCAGAGGGCTGTCTTGCATGCAAAACATTTTCGGGGATCACACACTAGCTTAGCCATCGCGGATGTGTTTGATGAGATGCTCCGGAAGTGGGGCGTTCCCAAAACTTTGATTCATGTTGTGCTACGTGATAATGCTAAAAACATGATAAAAGCCATGACGGATGCCGGACTTCAGAGCCTTCCATGTTTCGCGCACACACTCCAGCTGGTGGTTAACGAGGGGCTTCTGGTCCAGAGGAGTGTGACTGATGCTGTCGCTATTGGTCGGAAAATCGTAAGACATTTTAAACACTCCACATTAGCTTACTCCCGGCTGGAAGATATTCAGCTGCAGCTCAACCAACCAACAAAAAGATTGCAACAGGATGTACAGACCCGCTGGAACAGCACATTTTACATGTTACAGTCTCTCATTGAGCAGAAGCGCGCTCTTGGAATATATGGATCTGAACACGAGCTTCCAGAGAATCTCGCCGCTCACCAGTGGGCACTTTTGGAAAAAACTGTTGTTGTTCTGGCTCCGTTTGAAGAGCTTACAAGAAAAGTAAGCTGCTCTGATGCATTGGCATCAGATGTGATCCCTGCTGTGACTGTGCTTCTGAGAATCCTGAACAGAGAAACTGAAGAAGATCAGGGTATCAAAACAATGAAGTCGACCTTAGCTGCAGCTGTGAAGAGGCGCTTCACTGACATGGAGAAGATCCCCCTCTACTGCATTGCAACTCTACTGGATCCAAGGTAAAAGTCTGCCCATTTCTGTTTAGCATATTAGAATATGATCAAAACAGAACCAATTAAGCTAAAACGTAATTAAACATTTATTTAGAATAATGCAATTACACTTATGGCATTTAACATACACGATAAGCTTACCTTACGTTACATGATATGATTTACCATTTTTCACCTACAATTTAAAGACTAGCCTATCCATAAAAAGCAAATGTATTTTTTTTCTGTTGTAGGTACAAAGATCGTTTTTTCTCAAACGTCAACATTGCCATAGATGCCAAAGAAATGCTGAAGGTGGAGTTGCAGAGTGTGAATACAGGAGAGCCAAAGGAGAATCTGGAAGAGCCACCTGCCAGAAGGCTTCGTATGACACAAGCTAGCAGCAGTCTGGACAGAGTGTTTGAGGAGATAACAGAAGAACAAGTCATCTTCACAAAGCCATGCCACCCCAGTGGGTGCTGCCATTCAGTTAGAGACCTACCTTGGAGAGACTACAATTCCTCGAGAAGAAAACCCACTGCAGTTCTGGGGTGTTAATAAAATGCGGTTTCCTGCTTTGGCTAAAATATCCCAGAGGTACCTCTCAGCTCCATGTACCAGTGTAGAAAGTGAGAGACTTTTTAGCTCAGTTTCACACATCATAAATGAAGATCGAAACAGATTAAGTGCAGCAAATGCAGAGATGTTGCTTTTCCTCAAGAAAAACTTGCCTCTCACGTTCTTAAAATAGGTTCCGACCTAAAAGACAAGCTTTACAAGAAGCATAATGTAATTTATCAGTTGCTCATTCAAAGTTTGTTTTCATAGTTATATATTCAATTTGCATATAGGTAAAAACTGTGACAAGGCTGTTAAAACTATTCAGTAAATGTTAAAATCTATGTTTAACAGTGTTGGTTAGACTAAAAGTGGTGTTCTATGTCTTAAAATATAACAAGAGGACAGATCTATACAATTAAAATACACCAAGTGTATTTCTGTTTGAGCCAAATGAAAATAAAAAAAATTCAAATAAATTCTGAGGAGTTAATGGCACTTTATAGTACTCGTATCGGTACTCGGTATCGGCAAGTACTGAAGTTGAAGTACTTGTAATCGTACTTGGTTTGAAGAAATCTGGTATCGGCACATCCCTAATCTATTGGAAATAACATCACTTCCTATAGACTGTAATTCGTTTTAATCTGAAGGACATTTGGATTCGATAAACAAATATGGGATGATAGGACATTTCAACAACTGGACATTTCTCAAAAAGCATATGACAGGAGCTGGAGGAGGTTCCAACAAGTACTGGTTGTCTTCTGCAATTAACAGTCTGCTGTTTTCCTCATAAGTCTGGACTTAGGTGGAGGGTTCACAGAACATAAATCTTTTCTTGCAAAGAAAAGCTATAGGCCTGACTATCCCGTCTTTGTGGAAGAATGTGTTAGAGCCCGATGAAGCTAAACCTTTGGTCCATCATTCTATAAAGGATGCTTAGCACAAAAACAATAGTGATCATCGCTAAAAGTGCACTGTAGGCTTTGTAAAATATGCTGGTGGTCACACCATGCTCTGAGAATGTTCTTTTTTTTCTGATGGATGTGATGTTTTTCTCAAGTTGGTTGAAACCAGTGGATGAGAACAGTAGTTCCTAATACCAATCAGTTCTGGCCCAAAACATTCAGGTGTCTGTTCTGAACCTGAAGATGCAGCAGGATTTTTATTTTTCAGCTTCAAAGTAAATCCAAATTAGGATCAGAACTGAAAATAATAAGGAAGGTTTTGGAATGTCCCATCCAGAATCAAGAACTAAATGTAACCAAAGGTCTGTGGGCTTAAAAGGGGACAAGAAATTTGCCTATAATCTGAGAGCATTTTTGCTAGATGGAAAGGACAATTACTGTCTGACCAAGATTTGGGATACTGACAGATAAAATATAAAGGTGCTTTTACCAACGTTCTGCACACTTATGCAACTGTTATTGCACTTTTTGTCTTTCTGACACATTTGTTTATTTTTCACTCAAAGTTTTGCAGGATTATGTTGCATTACAGGTGGGAAAGGTTTTACAGTTATGTCATGATCTCAGTTTTTCACAGATTTGAAGTCACAGAGAGAGTGTGTAACTTTTAGTTACCCTAATCCTTCATTTCTGTAAAAGCAGCCTTAAGATGTCCTACTGTTTGATATAATGAAATGGATGAATATCAGAAATCTTGAAATAAAATAGCTACCTTTTTAAAATCCTCTGAGACCCAAAGTCACCTAGTTTAATCTGATTAATTTTAGGGTTAAGTTGGCGATTCAGCCCTTCCTGTTACTCCCCAGACCTTCTCTCTTAGTGTCCCATGACTGTTTTGCAGGTGATTGGGCTGTCTCTTTCCCAAACCTTGGATGACTTGGCCCTGCTGTATTTAGCCACAGTTCAAGCTCTTGCTGTAAGCCACATGTTTCAAATAACTCTCTCAGTTTTGGCTGTGTGCAAACAAATCCTGGTGTCTAAACCTCCTCCTTGTCTCTGATTTCAGCTCGGTACGCGGCACATTCTGGACGCCATGAGAGAAGCAGGACATGACATCAGAACCCTCTTCTTGTGTGGCGGCTTGAGCAAAAACCTTCTGTTTGTACAGATCCAGGCCAATGCTACAGGTAAGCCACAGAGTGAAGGTTTATACACATACAGCTATACTTGAAGCTGGTCTTTGTTATTCAAATGACAGAGTAAAAATATCAGACTTTCACATTTTGCAACCCTATTGTATGACACCTGACCCTGAGTTGATCCGTTAGCTGTAACCAGAGTGTAGTCCACTGGTAGCTTGTTAAACTCACTGGACCTACAGAGCCTCAGAGAAGTATTCATACCTCTTTAACCTTTTCAGTTTATGTTACAGCCAACATATTTTATTCAGAATTTAATGTGATAGACCAACACAAAGTAGGGCATGGCTGTGAAGTGGAAGGAAAATTATATAAAAAAAAATTTTTTAGATTCATTTTTAATTAGGCTCCTTATTGTGATAGACCTGAATAAAATCCAGTGCAACCAGCTATCTGCAGAAGTTACCTAATTAAGAGTCCAGCTGTTCGTAATGTAATCTCAGTGTAAATCCAGATGTTCTATGAAGGCCTCAGTGGTTTGTTAGAGAACATCCATGAACTAACAGCATCATGAAGACCAAGGAACACAGCCACAGGCTGGTCTGTGGTAAGGTTAGGGTCTGTTTTCAGACGAAGAAAGCCCAATAATACCATTCTCTGGTGCCAGTTGGCAAAGATGTTGATGGCAAGGAAAAAGAAAGAGCCCAGTCCATCCATCTATCCATCCATTTTCCTACACGCTTATCCCTGCTGGGATCGTGAGGGGTGCCACTGCCAATCTCCAGCTGTCAACGGGCGAGAGGCGGGGTACACGCTAGACAGGTCACCAGTCTATCGCAGGGCAGAAACAGCTCAGACTTTTGCCCAATTTACTGTGATATTACCAAGACCTGCTGCACTACGATAGCACAGGAAGCGCTAAATGAAATACATGGACAAAGCCAAACTGGGAGAGCCCGCAAACGAGCGGGCTTTCTTCGTCTGGAAACAGATGCATACAACACCTTACGGGCGCAGCCATGATGAACTGGTTGAACTCGCACAGCTTACAAACACAGCCATCTGATTGGTTGAGCAGCAAAACTCGAATCATGTGACCCATTGGATGGGAGTGCAAAATGTATATTTTTTATCGGCTATAACTTATTAACGTGCAAGCGAAATCGTGGGAACATTGGTGTTTTGAGATCCCTGCTATGTGTAGCAACTGATCCAAGAGCAAGAAAGTTGCCCCCTGACAGTTCATACGAAAAGTCATCCTACAGATTCTGGCCCACGGCCCAAAAGTAAAAAGCTTGAAAAATTGCTAATGAGACAAGTGATACTGGAAGTTTATTTGTGCAAAGGTATAACATGGATCAGACCCTCAGTTAATCTAAGATAAAGCTTGCACAGCACAATCAAGTTGAAGTTAATGGACGTTTTGAATAACACATGTTGCGCTGGCATCCTTTTTCTAAAATGACCATTTTACAAGTGCTGCATAAAAGTAATCAATGTAATTACGACGAGTTTTTTTAATAAATATTAGCATCTCGTTTGGGAAGTTGTTGTTATTAGTCTTACTTATAAATAGACACTGATCAAAGCCAAAAGTTCACGTTTACAAGATAAATGATTGATTTAGTAGAAGGTGAACTCGGATTTAAAAACAGATGTACATGCAACAGAAGATAAATGACTTCTGAGAGGATGCAGAGCCACATGTGCATTCACTACACAGTACTGGAGCCAGGACAGATCTCATCTAAGCCCATGAGTTTATTTTCATTCTCAGGGCTGCCTGTGGTGTTGCCCAATCAGACCGAGGCTGTTTTAGCGGGAGCGGCAGTCCTGGGCGCCTGTGCATCCCGGGACTGCAGAACCATACAGGTACAGTCACACACAGCTCTATTACACAACTTTTCTATTTTTCATCTACGCTTAGTAACTGATGGAAGGGTTTCAGCCTTTGATAGACCTTGAGTTAGATTTCAGTCATTTTAGATCCTGGTGAAGACCAGATTTTTGTCAACAATGGTTTGCCTTGGAGAATTAAATGAGCGAGCACTTTTATTTTCCTGTAATCAAAAGTAAGGCATTCATCCTACCCTGTTAGTCTAATTTCTACCCTGTTATCATCTAATTTTATTGCAATTATGTGGTTTGACTTTCCTAACCTACTTTGACCTTATCTTTTCAATAATATGAGTGACTTGATGAGTAAAATAAAAAGATTGCAAATGTTACGCAAACATTGTTGACATAACTCAAGTCTTAAATGGAATAATTAATCATTCAGTGGAAAATTACTTTCATTTCCCAACATTAAAGGATTTATTGCATTTTTTTATACACTTCTTAGGTTCCTGGGTATTCAAAACAGGGTTGTACTGAACATAGCAAACAAGAATCAAAACACTGATGCTTGGGTTGGTTGGCTCGTATTATTTGATGAGTTACTTGCTTTTTTCCCAAATCAGTACAGTAAATGATTAAGGAAAAGGTTGATTATTTTTTTTTCAAGAGGTTTGAGGCTTAAATTGTGTTTCAATTACAAAGTGACCCTAATAATAGTTTTAACCTGTAGGAGGACACATACAGCAACATTTAGGCTCATATTGATTGAGCCTTTTTATTGGTTTATAACAGATTTATTCATCCGACAACAGTAACGCTCTGCAATTAGTTATTTTCTTAATGTCTGAAAAAGAAAACAAATCAGTATATATTGGAGCTGCAGTGGATGTTTTCCTTCAACTTTGTTTCAATTCTGGTCTCCAGCATACCTTATTTAAGAAAAATATTGTTTTTAGTCTTTCTATTTAGGTGTGCACTCCAACAGAAATAACAATAAAAATTGCAAATAGGATATTCTAAATGGAAATGTATAGTAATATTTGTGTCATAGTGACAAGTTGAAGGGAAAGATTACACAGCTTAAGTTAACTGCAGTTCTAATGTTTCTGCTCATGTCTGAAATGTGGTTTTATGCCTTAGGATGAAATACATTAAAGGGAGCATACATAATCTACTTCCAGACATAACTTTTACTGCAGTTTCTGCTATGACTCCAATATTTCTACCGCTCATTATGTTGATGCAGGTAGACCCGAAACAGTGGAGAGTAAAAGAAAATAAGGCCCCTGTGAACATTTGTATTTTGGATAACACAGCTGGGGAAAAAACAAAAACACAACAGAAATCCATTCTTTAAGTTAATAACATTCATTTAGTAGGGAGAAAAACAATGTTTTCAAATTGTAGTTTGAACCAAATCCACAGTGACACAATTATTAGTATCCCTGATGTCAATACTTTGTTCAGACTTCATTTGTCAAGGGTTTAACATGACATACAGAGGTGCATGCTGGGAATTCACAAAAAAAATGAGTTTATAGAGGGACCCAGATCTGGAAAGCATTTGGGGTACCACTTTAAAAGATATTCTCAAAGTCTGACTCACTGTCTCCACCTACTGGAGGGAACCAGAGAACATAAACCCTCAGTGCTACTGGCTCTACTTACACAGAGGAACCCGATTGGTGCACAGATATGGATTAGAGATGTAAAGTTTCAAATCTTTTATAGGGTAAAGAGCCGCGGCGCTAAAATTCACTGCAACCTTGGATCCATATAGACTAAAAATAAGACGCTAGTGTTTGGACTAGGCTGCAGCTGTCAGCTTGTTTTCTGCCATAAATACAGCCAGCAGTTGTTGTGTCTGATCCCCCTCAGCCGCACGCACTCCACTGCCTGGATTTTGTAGGTATAAACAGCAGAGAAGGCCCTCCATGCATTAATCATGAGCCGTGGCACACCAGAACCTCAGCAGTCGGATTGTGTTTGGAAGATATGTAGGTCACAGCCGATTTGAAATGAAATGCGTCTCCAGATCTTCATTTATGGAGCGCTGTTTGTCTTTGCAATCTGTGTCTCAGGAGGCCATGGAGAAAATGGCTAAAGTGGGGAAGGTTGTTCAGCCTGACCAGGAGCTCCAGAGGTGAGAAAAAATATTTTCAAGTAGTGGGAAATAGGGACAATATACAATGCCCTGCAAAAGTATTTACACCCACATTGTGTCACAGTACAACTTTAATTTTGTTTTCTGCAACCAACTCAAAGCAGCACATAGTTGTAAAGTGGATTTAAAATGATACATGATTTTCAACAATGTTTCTGAATGAAAATCAGAAATATTTCTGTATGGATAAGCGGGTATAGATGATGATCTATATTCAGTATTGCCCTAAAGTTGGAGATCAGCTTTTAATTCTTGCTGATTCTAAATTAGATTTGTGTCTGGACTTGAACATGGCCATTTTAACACATGGAAGTCAGTGAGGTGGTGAAGTTTAGAGCTGCTTTAGGTAAGAAAACAATATCCCCCAGCTTTGAACATCTCAGAGAGATCTGTTCAATCCATGATAGGAAAAAGCAAGCCTGCCAAGTTATAGCGGATAAAGATTATTTATCATAAAATCACCCATGAAGCCAAGGAAAAAACTGCAAAGACCCACAGCTCAGGTGGACAAATCTGTTGAGAGGATGACAATTAGTGGTGCCCTCCACAAATAAGATCTGTATGTGAGATTTGAAGAAAAAAGCCAGTACTGACAAGAATCCAAAACCAGTCCTGTTTGCAATTTGCCTCAAGCCGTGTAGGGGATGCAGCAAACATGTGGGAGAAGCTGCTCTGGTCTGATAAGACTAAAATTAACCTTTCTGGCAGACACACAAAGCATCATGTGTGGAAGGAAGCTACATATCACCATGAGCCATTTCTAGAGTGGAACAAGGTGGCAGCACCATGCTGGAGGAGGGGTCTTTTATTCAGGATAGATCGAAACCTAAATCCAATGCGGTACCGCGCGCGAGCTATTTTTAGAAACACAACGTCACGATGACGTCACATCACGTGGTACGCAGTGGGGCAAACTCCGGAAACCCGCCGCTGTTTCGCTGTAAAAGAGACGTGCGTTAGCCTAGGTTTTACTCGGTAAACGACTGCTTTTTCCAAATCTAAGACCATGGTTTTTAAACATTGTTGCTATGGAACGTGCAACAGCGACTCGAGGTACGCTGATCGGCCGCATATGAAGGATGTTTTCTTCAAGACTGCCAAGGAGAAATGTGTACGCTTCGGGGCGGTCGGCCTACACAACAGTTCAACCCGGAAAAAGTTACCAAATTCAAGTACATATGTAGCAAGCATTTTGTCGGAGGAAAGGGCCCAACCGAAGAACATCCTGACCCAATTCCAGCGACATCAAGTCAAGGTAAGAGTATTTTGGTGGCCGACATGTTAATAAAGTAGCGCCTGCTACCATGATCGCATATAGGCTATCATGGTAGCAGGCGCTAACATGATAGCCTGCTACCAGGCTTACTCAAAAATATTTCAAAAAAACAAAGCTTACCGTTCATCAACTCGGCCAGTTTTCCAGTCTTTTTAAGCCCTCGAACCTCAAGCCATCGTTTGAGCTGAAGGTTGGTGTGTTCTTCGACAGTGCGACCAGTAATCCGTGCGCCTGGGACATCGTCTTGGGAAAGTTTAACGGCTGTAAAGTCGGTCATATCTGTTATCCGTGCGTTCTCTCCTGTATGCGTTCTCTCCTGTGTGCCCTACCTAAGCGGCAAAAGGGGCGTTGCTCTTGAGACGGTGACGTCACGTGCGCGGTACCGCATTGAAAATGTGTGGCAAAAGTTCAAAATTAATGCTCACAGATATTCCATATCCAATCTGACTGGGGTTAAGCTATTGTGCATACAGAAAATTAGCCATTTTTCAGACTCCGGATGTGCAAAGTTAGTATAGATTTACATTTTCTTCTGCTTGCTGGTACAGATCACTTAATGTCAAACAGAAAAATCCCCTTCAAGGTGGTAAATGTGAGTGAAGAAGTTGCAAGGACCTGTTTTCAGGACATCGACACCTGCAGAAGGCCCGATCCACCTCAGTTGATATAAATCATCTAGTGAGGAATGACTTTATTATGCTTCCTGCTAATAAAAAATATGTAACTGTGTATGTGTAGGGTGTTTCGAAAACCTTCTGAAAACCATGTATCATTTTTCTGTCCCTTCATAATAAGCTACGCTTTGTGTTGGTCTATCAAATAAAACCCCAATAAAAGGTAAGGTGAAAAAATTTGAACGTTTGAGGGGGTATAAATATCTACAACTTACTGCATTGATGATGCTGTGCTTTTTGTTAATTATTTGCTGTCAACTGTATGTACATGTGCTGTTATATAAAAGTAGATGCTCAATGCTTTTGTTAGTTGGCTTACTAAAAATGTAATTTCATTTGTTGGTTAAAAAAATTCAATTAATCAGCAAAGAAAATACATTGACTTGCTAACACAGCTTCCCCACATTTGTGTTTTTTTTCTCTTCTTTCACAGCTTCTATGAGAGAAAGTACAAGGTGTTCCTGCAGCTGTTCTCCCACCAGAGGGAGTACCAGGCCCTCATGAAGCACAAATGAGACTAGTAAACACATGTGGAAACTGGAACATGTGTCTTAACCCAGCAACTCTTCACAATGTCAATAATTTCACACTTTTTTTTTTATTCCGCTCACAGAAAACCCACTTCCTGAGGCTCAGGCTGAGCATTCATTATATGGCTTTTGTATACAGGATATAAAACCACATAGCTGGCAGTAAAAGCTCACATCCGACAGGCCGTCTGGGTTTTAGATTCTGCCTAAATTCAGCAAGGCCAGACATATCAGTATGTCTTTCAAAAGACACACATGATGATTTGGTGGAAACTTGAAATGATTTTCTAATAAATATTGACAAGTTAAAAATGAATCTGCTCATATTTGCGTTCCCAGCCAGTTCACTGGTATGTCAGAGCTAATGTCCTTCAGATCAGCAGGGAGTGGATCTGCTTGTATGTTCTCCTCCTTCCTACTTCCTGGTCGGATCACCTCGGCTGTCCTTCCTCTGTCCTGTCTGCTGATCAGAGCAGAGGAGGCTGCTGCCTGCATACCTAAGATCAAAACTGATAAGCTGTTCGCTAATGCTGCCGGCTGACCTGATGAAGAGCAACGGCAAATCCTAAGCAGCTGACTTAATGCTTCTTTAGTGGGGTGGGGGTGGGGGGCTAACGCTAACAAACATTAAAGTGATCGTGGTCAGTTGTGCCTGGAAGTCAGAAACTGACCAAATCTAGCTGAAAGTTTCCAGTGGATTTGATTCTTCTTGAGCATTTCTACATGCTGTTACATTACAAACACAAGCTTCAATGGGTTTTAATGTGTTAAACCAACACAAAGTAATGTATTATTTTTAAACGGAAGAAAAAGAAAACAGTTAAGATGAAAATGACATGTGATTAGGAGTTTCATTAGGCATGCCCGGTAAAGGGAGATGCCGACCTATGGGCCCTTTTCCCCCATGCTCTCTCCTGATTGGTAGATATGACCATTTTTTATTTCTTGGGAAGTGTACTGGTAGCCTAGTAGTTGGAGCAGGGTGCTTGCGTTAGGGGAAGAATGCATATTCCTCAGTTTGAATCCTACATACTGCCACTATGGGTCCCTGAGCAAGACCGTTAGACCCAGAATGCTCCCTGGTGGCATCCCACTGCTCCCTAAATACAGGGGACAAATTTCATTGCTATCGCTTGGTGTGAGTGGAGTACTTGGTCACCTGAATCCTGATGAGACTGCTGATGTAACCTCTTTGGAATGAGTTGGAGGACCAAGCTGTAAACACTGTGGAGTTGGAAGCACAATCCTCCTGACAAAAACACCTGGATAGGTGTCGAAACGTGTTCAGAAAGAACTGAGTGAAAGTCTGGTTGCCTCCGAATTAAGCCTGTTTGTTGTTGCGATGACCCGGATAACTGAGAATTTGACCAGGCATGTTCACTGGAATGTATCTCAAGTCCAAAGAAAGAGATCCAGAGTCTGGGGGCTACTGAACAGAGAGCTGTGTCTTCTTTTATTTTGAACTTATCTTGGGGCAGGAGCAGCTCCATCCTTCTTTGAGGTTAGATGGGCTGTTTCTATCACCGTAATATTGAACTTCCTAAACAGATTCTAAATCATATTCAAGTAAAGTCTCCAGCTAGGCCATTCAAGAAATATTAATATTATTTCCAGTTAAAAATGTTACCTCAACCCTAAATCTGCCAACGGCATAAATGGAGTCCTGTGAATGGTTTTCATTTTAACACTACGGAAGAACAGCTCTGGCTGTAAAGACTCAGGCTCCATCCAAATACCCTTAACTCCTTGCTCCTGTTTCTTCACCCTTCATGGAGTCAACAGTAAGAACTCTTATCATGGGGTCGAAAGGAGCTTCGGACTGCTGTGCCGTATTCGGACAGCCTTTAACTCTGATGTCATTCGTGACTAAAACGCACATGGATGATGCGAGTCAAATCCAGGCCTACAACCTTCCGAAAATGAACTACAAAGTGTGTGCGCTCTTCTCTCCAGGCATTTTCATTGATGTCTGTCAGGGGGCTGTGCTGATACGTCATGTCACGCAAAGGACTGTGGGATACCTTAAGGCAAAACTAGCTGCGGGAGGGAGAATACAGGCTACTTTTCCTACCTCCTTCCTTGCTGACTGCACTATTCGGACAGCACTTATAATGGTGACTGCTGACGCACTTCTGCTTCGGATAAATAGTACTTGCTATGTAAGGGTATTAGGATTGAGCCTACGCCTCCATGTGTAGTCTTTACAGTCAGAAAGGGAAAACTTGCAGAGATAAAGAGTGTAGAAGTCTTTTGTTTGCTTTTAAGCCAAGCAGAAGGAAAGACGTTTTTCCAAAGACGATCATGACCATCATCTGCTTCAGCTTCATCAACCCTGGTGAAATCCATCATGGCTTTGGGGTCATTGAAGTCTAACTCTTACTCTAACACTAAAGTCTAAATCTGTTGCAACCCAGATGTAGCTAGAATCCCTTCAAAGTCTGTCAGAAGGTGCTGGCCTGCTACAACGCTGATCTGCTCTGATTCTAGCAGATCAGCATGATTCTTGTGCCTCTTGTGATGTCACTGACCAACATATACAGAATGCTGGCTAAAAGCATATTTGGGGAATTATCAAGTGGAAATCTACACTTCATTGCCCAGCTGTGTTTTAATGATCGGTGTACATTTATTTAGTTTTAATTTCCACCACTTTATAATCAGCCTATTCTAAACATGTTTGATAAGAATAATCCTGCTTCTACATTAAGACGCTTGCATTAATTTTTATTATCACTTCGTCTGATTCACAGTGAGATGTCTGACGACGGCTCTCATATTTATGCTTCACAACCTAAAGCTCGTTTTAAGAGACGTGCATGGTTTGGGTTCTGTCTGTGAGCCTTCGGTATCCACACACTCCCCCTGATCCTGTGGGTCTGGAGTGTAGCGCAGGTACTTCTTCCCAGACGGCAGGTCTTTGGTGAAGACGCCGGCTGGGAACAAAGCGGCGGCCTCCTCCTCGGGCATGTTCGGAGGCACCATCACGCAGTCTCCAGGCTGGAGGAAAAGATGCAGTTCTCCTTTAACAACCACAACCTTTGGGTTATTTTAGGGGATTTTAGGTGACAGACCAACACAAAGTAGCACATAACTCAAGAAGAAGGAAAATAAACCCGTTAAAGCATAGCGGAGAGCTGACGAGTGTCACATGCATATGTATTCAGCACCCTTTCGAATGATACCCCTAAATAAAATCCTGTGCACCAGAAAAGGTTAGGGCAGCACCGTCTAAGTTTTGACCCCAGAATTAGTATTAAAAACCTACCAATGCAACTAGAGGGTCGGATCCATCGCTGAATGTGTCATGTGACCTAGAGTGTTCTAGGTCACAGGACACATTCTAGGTTTTGTTGTTCCAGCAGTCTGTGCTCAGAATGCCGTAACAACAAAACAAATCAGATATGACACCGGATCCGACATATTTTTGTTTCTCTGGTGTAGGATTTAATCTAGACGGCTCAATGTGGCCTTGCCTTTACAAGTAGCTCCACGACTTCCCAAAAAAAACACCATGTGAAAATGAAAAGCACCGGCAGGCCTGGAACAGAGAGGAGAAGCAGCCTAGAAGCCCTAAAATTTGCTACAAGTCGAATAGGAGACACAGCAAGCACATCAGATTAGACCAAGATTGAAGATCAAGATTGAAGATCTTGGTCTACATACAAAAAGATACGTGCGTGTTTGCTAACACTGCAGCATCACCCTGGTAAAACATAGTGGGGGCAGACTCATGCTATGGATGATGATGCTAGATTGTCTCTCCTTTTTACGATAATGCACTATTTTGTGTTGGTCTAACACATAAAGCACATAGAGGTTTTGCCTTTAACATTACAAAATATGAAGTGAGCTGTGCTCACTATATACCTTCCAGTCGGCGGGCGTGGCCACTCTTCTCATAGCTGTGAGCTGGAGGCTGTCGACCACGCGCAGGATCTCATCAAAGTTGCGTCCTGTGGTTGCTGGGTACAGCAGGGACAGTTTCAGCCTTTTGTCTGGTCCAATAACAAAAACCTGTGCACAAATGGAAAGCAGAGAGGGGAAGGTAAGTGGGTTTAAAATCCTCAACTCAGGCTGCTGCTTCAGGCTTTAGAAACGAAGCACAAGAGACTGTGAGCGGGGCTGGGAAGCTCACACAGCGAGCAGTGAGCGGCAGGCCGTCTTTGTCCTTCTCGTCGGGATCCAACATGCCCAGAGCGACTGCCAGCTCGCGCTTGCTGTCTGCGATGATGGGAAAGGGCAGCTTGCAGCACTCAGACTCTTCACAGTTGTAAGCCAGGATGTCCTGGTCAGAACACACGCGAGGCCCAAGTGAGTTATTTAAACAGAGCTGGTGCCAAATATAACATTTTAGTCCTAAAATAAGATGATCCCAAAAAAAAATTACACATCCTTTACAGTAACGTCAAACCAAACTACATTATTAGGACAGTTTTCAACATAGTCATAGAACGAGGAGGAAATATGCAGCATGTTGATCTAATTATTTACAAACCACATACTTTAAAAAGGGGGAAATATTAGCTTTTAGATGTCAAACACTGAATTCTGTTAAGAGATAATATAATCAGGTTTTCAGAGACATTTTGTGACGTTAAAATCATAAACTTCAATGTATTTTACTTGAAATGTATGCAATAGACCAATACAAGGTAGTGATTTGCACATCTGCAGACACCTTTTTTCGCTTTCTTTGTAAAACAGCTCCAGTTTAGTCGGATTAGATGAAGAGTGATCTGTGAAGGGCTATTTTCAATGATTGCCATTCTAAAATAAACTTTGGTCTGTACTTTGACTAGGCCGTTCTGACACATAAGCATCCCTTGCTGCTCTAAACTGCTTCAGTTATAGCTCTGATGCCATATTTGTGCTTGTTCTGTTGAAAGGCTAATGGGTCTAATAGGATTTCCTCCAGGATTGCCCTGTGTTTAGCTCCTTCCAGCTTCCCTGTCCCAATGAAAGAAATGCAACCCCACATCATGATGCTGTCACCACCATGGGTCATAGAGAATACGGTGTGTTCAGGAGGATATACAGTGTTTGTGTTCTACTTCACAATGCCTTTTGCATCAAGGCCAAAAAGTTTTTTTTTTTCTTATCCCATGTTTGCCTCTCTGTCAAACTGCAGACAGTGCATCTTATAGTTTTCTTCCAATAACGCCTTTCTTCCTGTCACTGTTCCATAAAGGCCAGCTTTGTGTCGTGCACAACTAATATCTGCCTTGATGACAATCCCCCTCCCCTGAGCAATGGATCTCTGCAGCTCCTCCAGAGCTACCATGGGCCTCTCGGCTCCGTCAATAATTAATGCCCTCCCTCTAACCCGGCCTGTCAGTTTGGGTGGACGTTTGGCCACGTTGAGGCACGCTTGCAGATAAACTATATTCTTTCCATCTTTGGATGAATTATTGAACAGACCTCTGAGGCCTTCACAGAACAGCGTGTAGTTTACTCAGATTAAAACACACACAACTGGACTCTTTTCTAATTAGATGACTTCTAAAGGCAATTGGTTGCACTGAGTTTTTTAGGGGTATCAGAATAAAGGGGGCTGAATACAAATGCATGCCAGACTTTTCAGGTTTTGGCTTTATTCCACTTTACAATAATGTGACAGAATATAGGAAAGTTCAAGGTGTTCTACGGGGCGCTGTGTATCACCTTGCTCCAGCCGCAGTGATCCTCCAGGCTGTCGAGGGACAGACCGATCAGTTTGACGCTGCGTTTCCTGAACTCGCCGTCCAGCCTGGCGATCCGACCCAGCTCCGTGGTGCATACCGGGGTGTAATCTCTGGGGTGGGTGAACAAGATTCCCCAGCTGTGGACACAGACGGCATGAACATTTTAGAAACCCAGTCAGGCGGGGCTTTAGATTAGCTTCAAAGTCTGCTGGAGGATGATAAGAATCTAACATTCGAATGACAGGATGTGACCTGGTTTCTTGCCGGAATAGAAGCACCCAAGATCTCCATCATAAAACTGTACAGGCCTCTGAATGTTAGATTCCATCAGAGAACAGAGAAATGCTGAAAAAACGTCTCTCGTCTGGAAGGGGTGCTATCAGAAAGTCTCTTCTTACTTAATTGAGTATAGAAACCATAACATTTCTTCTTAGGAAAGATGACGCCAACGTAGAAACGTTTGGCCGTGATGCACACCCCATCATCACTGTCAAGCACAGCAGTGGAAGGATGATGGTTTTAGCTTAGGCCACTAAAACATCTGGTCAGTTTGCTCTCATTGAGCTGACGTGATCTTCGCTGTATAACAAAGTCCTGTCGAGTCAGAAATAAGGCCGTATGTCTGACAGCTCCAGCTTAGCCAAAACTGGGCCATGAAACAGGACGGCAACTTATTGGTGTTGCATAACTAAAATGTGGTTGATTGGGAAGTTCCTAGCGTTGTGTGATAAACCTCAAACAGAATGCAAGAAACGGAAATGGTTACAAAGTTTTCGTTCAGGTCAAGGATGATGAACGTGTTTCTTTGAAAACTTTGAAACACTGGATGGACTCAAATCATTCTGAAGGGCTTCTGACCTTTCTTTTGTTAAATAATTAAAGCGGTTGGTGAACTAAACGGTGGCCTCTTGTTGGGATGTGCAGCCTGATGGCTTCTATAGCTGACGCAAAACTGACAGGATGTGGCCTGATTTGAAGACAAAATTGATAAACAGCAGTTTTTTTCAGGTGGTCAGCGATGTGACTGCGAAGCATCTCTGACTTGAATCACAGACGTTCGACACATTTGGTCCTATACATGCCGTAGTTGCATGTGTGTCACACATAATCCCCTCTCACAAGTATCTAAACTGGATTCTCATAAAGCAGAAGTTAGAAAGCAGTTAACAGGAATTACACACAGTAAAGCTTCCCCCTCCTCATTATGCTGTTTGACTTCTTACTAACTCTGCAAAACCTGCACACTGTCAATGATCAGCAGGTCTTTACTTACGAATCGCCAAGATATTCGTAGAGCTTTACTCTCCCAGCGGTAGTCTCTGCCTCAAAATTGGGAAACACGTCTCCGAGGAGCATCCCTGGCATGTTGGAAGCGTGGATGTGGCCGTGGGTCAGGCTGCGAGAGTCGGTGTGAATGAAACTGAAAGCAGAAAGTTCCCTCTGAGACACACACAGCGCGCAGCTGCAGAGGGTGTGTGTTAGCGTGTGTGTGTGTGTGTGTGTGGAGGGGTGGGTGGGGCAGGTGGATGTGGTAGTATGATGTAGTTATGATGATGATGCATTCAGGGACCACAGGTTGTAAAGAACAGAGTTGTCAGATCGACAGATTTAGACTTTCTGGTCTAAAGTGTTGAGTTATAACTTGGGGGTTTCTGCAGAGATGTATTTGTGAGGTAATGATGAGCAACTTAAGCAAACTAACTGAGCAAAGGGTTAGAAAAGGGACTAGAACAAGTGTGTGGAACCTCCAGAGCTGCAGGTGGCCTCTGTGAACTTTGCACGATGACTGTCAATACCTTTGGCTAAAATGATAAAGAACCAACTAATGTTTGCTATAACCACTGCAGGTTTTTGACAGGTTCTTTCCCCCAATGAATGATTGCATTGAATTTCCCCAATTGAGTGAGATGAACCGTATCATATTTTTTTTGTCATTAGGTTAACTGTCCTTTTTTATTTTACATCTTTTGATGTAAAATAAAACATCACCTTTTGAAAAGCGTTGCGTTTTTCTTTATTTAAAAAGCCAAAATCACAATAAAATGGGGATTCTTTGAATAATTACAAATTTCCTATAGTACAACTTTATCAGGAATGGAGAGCTGACATTTTGAACTAGACTAGACTACACAAGGAGTTTATTCACTTAACATATCATTGGCCTTTCACCTGCTAAGTACTTAGCACAATGCTAGCTGAATGGATTGAATTTATATAGCGCCTGTCTAGTCATACTAAGCACTCAGAGCACTTTACACTAGAGCCACATTCACTCAGTCACACTCTCTAACACACACCCATACATGCGCATATTGGTAGGGAACTTGGAGTTAACTGCCTTCCTCATGTAACAGGGAAACTGAAATCAAACCCACAATCTTGAGATTGCACTAGTACGCATACTGAGCCACAGTTGACCCTGGTTATTTTTCAAAGAATGAATTATTTAGTCAACATACAGATACGTCAACGAGTTGGTATACCCCAGTTCTTTATTAAGACATATTTAGATTATCAAATCTAAATTTCTCATCTCTAGAAACAAGAGTGAATAAATAGCAGGTGGACAATAAAGTAAATAACAGCAAAATATAACCTTGCTTGTTTTATTCATTACATTAACAATCTGTATTCAGATGCAGTAAAACAAATGAATACACCCTACCTCTTAATGGCTACCCTTAACCCCTATACCTAAATAAATAACTTGAGTGAAAAAAAAAAAAACGTCTGAGAAAAGTTTGACTTTCAGCTCTGAGATGTTTCTGGAGTTTCTTGCATCTACAACCCATTTCAGGTCGCCTCACTGCCTCTCAACGAGAACAAGATCCAGAGTTTGGTCTGGCTCGGTTGGTGCAGGTATGTTTCTGATCATTATGATGTTGTAAGGTCCAGTTCAGATTCAGCTTTCATTTGGCCACTCATTTTCCTCAACAACCCTCTGAAACGCGATAGAATTGATGGTAGATTCTATGACGGTTAATTTGGACAGATCCTACGACACTTCCACCTCCATGCTTCACAGTTAGTATTTGCTACTCTTCCTGGAAGGATACATGCATTTTGTTCTGCTATCCAGTCATTTGCAAACTTTAGTCTTGTCCTCGTGTTTTTCTTGGAAAGCAAAGGTTTCCTCCTTGCACACCTTCCGTAGAAATGAAACTGCTGCACTCTTAGGCCGGCTGGCAGTTGTTCTGAACGTTCTGTACTTATAAACTATTTTCCCTACATAGAATGGTGGATTTGAAATTCTTTCTAGACCTAAATACGTCATCAGACTCAGGCTGATACAGTCTTCATTCTGAAGGCCTCAGACAAACTTTCCCATCTCACATCTGAGGTTTAAACCGGGAAACTGCCTTCAAAATGCTAAGTAACCATGGTTAATTGGCTGAGTGTCTGTATCTGTGCCCTGGCATGGATGCTGATATAACCCGTGCTGGGTGTATCCCACCTCTAAATCACTGACTGAGACAGGTACCAGTTCTTCCAGCAATGATTACGTGCCTATAGAAAATTAATTGATAATTCATTTTAGCCTAAATATAACTTCTTTAGTAATCTCAGTTATGGCTTGTTCTAACCTACTCTCTGGTAGACTAGATATTAGTCACATTAACCCATTTATGGGGGTAGAAAAGTTAATCAGGGCCGGATCAGTCTATGGTTGACCCAAGACTTGGTTAGCAAAATGAGTTTTTTGAAACCCAAAATAATTATTTTTGACTCAGAGTGTCCCAGCAAATTATTTAACCTATTTATCTTCCGTGAAACAATATGATTAACTTAAATTTGACTCCAAATACATTCACCTGAAAATAAAGGATTCAAGGAACAGATAAGTACATTCTCCTCCAGTTTTTAATTGGGATCCTGCTGTGAATCCACGTGATCAAAGGGGTCCTGTTTTAATCTGACGTCAGATTAATCCGTGTCTGGACTCTGAGTGGCGCACGGAGAAATGATCAGAACTTTCTGTAGCGCTTTTCCACTCAGAGCGGTTTACACCACACACACACACACACACACACACACACACACACACACACACACACACACACACACACACACACACACACACACACACACACTTTCAGGGATACGCAGATCGGTAGGCAACTCGGTAAGTGTGTAATGGATTTCCTATTACAAGACGACTGTTTTTTCCACTGAGCCAAAGTCCCCCCTCCGGATCTCTGACCGCACTGTCAGAGGAAGCATGTCCTCCCCGGCGAGCAGACGGAACAGCTGCCGAGGAGCCGCAGCTGGAAGCAGAGCGGAGAGCCACCCTGGCCGCCGCCGAGCCTCCAGCTGCCCTTACTTCTCCCCCGGAGCGCAGTCCGAAGACTTCCCCGTCAGTCTGAGTCAGCCCATGTTTGCTATAACGCTGCGGTTCCTACTGGCAGTGGACCTGTGGCTGTCCAAGCGGCTCGGAGTTTGCGCCTGCGAGGAGTCGCCGTGGGGCAGCATACGGCCCCTGGTGCGGCTGGTGGAGTTTTCCGGGCATGTCATCCCGTGGCTCGTCGGGACCGTGTACTCTCTGCTCCGCGGGGAGAGCGTGGCGGAGCAGGAGCTCATGCTGAATTTGACGCTGGGTGAGGAAACTGTTTGAAGTGGATAGTGTTGGACTTGGTCTGGGTTGAACATTTATTCCAACTAACTGCTCTTTTCTAAACAGTCCCTCCCTGGTCTAACACCACAGACATTTTTGCTAGATTTCATTTAGGTTCGTGTTGTTGATCTTCCTTTATATATTTGTCACCAAAGTTGAAACAACGCCGACGCGCGCTTTTACGCACGAATGTGCCAAAGACCAAAATAAGACCGTTGGCAGTCATTGTCTCGCTCCGCTGCTGTCTGACCAAAGCTGTACTGATAATGGCTGTTGAAATAGCGCAACGAGCTAAATTAGTCCCCCCCACGGGTCACATAACGTACAGTACAAAAGGGCTTGGACCCCCGAACAAAAGCAACAGGGTGCATGGCAGCGCCCGTTGAAACACCAGTTTTTAAAATCCACAGTTGTGTATGGTGTAATGCGCACCTGCATGAGGGGGGTTATAGTTAATGACTGATTGATTTGTACCCTTTCCAAAAAGGTGTTGCGCTACAGTGAAATACCACACCTATGGAACACAGGGCCAAATTTTGTAGATGAACCTTTTTGTTGTCAAAGTCAGTTTTACTCATAAAGCCCATTATGCTTTATATGGATCATAAAGCACGATGGGTATGCATCAAAGGCCTATAATAATGATGATGATGATGATGATGATGATGATAACTGAAGGCAAAAAAATCCATTGCAGTAACTACAGTATCATGGGTTAATGGTGAGAAGCAAACTTTTTGACCCGTAAAGAGTTGGTCTTGTTTTAAAAAAAAATAATAATATAAAAATCCTATTTTTTCTGATTTAGCTAACCACAGACATGTTAATTAATAATGCAATTAATTAAAAAAATAGGTTAATCAATAATGAAGGCCCAACAGCATTAAAATTACAAATAATAGATACAAAACGACCATTAAACTAAATGAGCTAAATAATGTTTTTAGTTGAACAGAAAAATCTAATTTGAAATTCAAATAATATTCATTTGAATGTTCTCCCCCCAGATAATAAAATTCTGGTGAATATGTGTGTTTAGAGTTTCTCTGAGATGTAAGTATTCGTGACCGAAACCTTTTTTTTAAAATGGCTTGTAAAACCTTCTCTTAATATTTATTAAGTCTGAACTTGACATTTTACATCATATTAAATGTGAGTCCACAAGCATTGATTGGAACAGTGGTTATTTAAAATTACGCTGATTTCACATAATTTCCTATTTAGTCATGTAGATTGCTAAATAAAAAAAAACATGTTAAGCAGATCTTAATATGCGGAGATGATGCAGATTTTTATATCTTGGAGGAATGTTTTAGTTTTGCTGCGTTCCTATTCTGAATAACGGATGCGTACTACGCGCAAAGGTGCTGGATCCACAATGTTACTAATTGTTGTACATCTTTCTATTGTTTTTCATTAAAGAACTAACTGAGGAAATAAAGTATTTATGCATGCCCCCAGGAGGTCTGAATGATATAAACAGGACTTTATACCACTGAGCTTCTTTTTCTCCCCAGCCAGATACGATGTTTCTGACGCTGTCTCTGGTTCAGGGGTGGAGTGACACAAGGAATGTGGCTCTTGATGGGCTGACTCGATCCTCATCCGCTCTTTTTGAAGCTCTTTTTGAAGCTCTTTTTGAACATGTTTATCTTTTTCACAATGTTTAATTTTTTTATGTACCTGTATATTTCTTCTTCTGTTCTTGATGTAACTTGATTATTTTTATGTGCTGTGTGTATGGCACCACCTTGCAATGGATGGTTGTATGGTCTTTTGGCGCACACATGTTCAATGTATGAGTAAAATCAAAGGATCGTCTGAGGGAGCTGTTTCTGCTGATTCCTCTAACTAGGGTCAACAAACTTTCCAGTTGAACGTAATCATCTCAAGGCCGCTACATACTCTTGCAATACCACAGAAATCTGGTCTCTATGTAAACCTAAAAAAAAAAAAAAAAAAACTTTTATTGTCAGAACTGGTCCATATTACAAGTGTAATCCAACATTTTTTGTGTCCTTTTCCTCTTCAAAGCTCTAATTCTGGACCTGCTGGTGGTCCGAGCCGTGAAGATGCTGGTGAGACGTCGAACACCTGCCCAGAACCGCTCTGATATCTTCTCAGCCTTCTTTGTGGAGCGCTACTCCTTCCCCTCAGGCCACGCCTCTAGGGCTGCCATGTGCGCCCGCTTCTTCCTCGCCCAGCTGGCAGACACGGCCTCTATGAGGGTCCTGGTGGTGGGCTGGGCTGTCCTGGTGAGTCTGTCCCGGCTGCTGCTGGCCAGGCATTATGTGACGGATGTCGGCTTTGGTTTGGCCATGGGATACTGCCAGTACAGCGTGATGGAGAGGCTGTGGGTGACTTGGGACTGTCTGCAGGACCAGCTGTTCATTCAACTGAGAGAGAGCCTGGACAGGGCTTATGATGGACTGTGGATGGTAGATTGGAAACATTAGGTCAGATGTGTGTGTGTGTGTGTGTGGACACATGTGTGCGTGTGTGTTAGCCTTTGTGTTGAGAAAATGTGCAGCCTGTTTGTACTTAAACACAAAAATCCTGCTGAACTTTAGTTATTTTTCAAATAAAGTCACATATGTGCTGTTCTGGATCAGTGTTCTGTTTTCTTTTCCGGGTTTAGGAACTTCTAACCCTAAAAGACAGACACGGCATCTTTATACCTTAGTCTCTTCTCTAACACTGAAACCCTGTCTTGGAAGGATCTATAGGTGAGTTTTTAGCCCGGTTACAATCACACACGTGCTTCCTGATCAGGTTTGTTTGAGTTTACACGTGAGCTGTCAGAATCCCTAGCAGGAACTATATTTGTGTGATCCCTGCTCTGCTGGGTAGGAAAGTCAGCTCCCACTCACCCAAGTTTCCATCAGCTGCTGTTGAGTCTCCTGACTGTCATTGTACTGCACACTTCTCTCGTTTCAACGGTGATGAACTGAGGTGCCGGCTACTTCTTTTTAACGTGCCCTCGCTACACCGGGCAAACGCTTTAGGCCTTGATTTCCAAGGAGGTGAGAATAAGTGTCCTTACTTGTGCCGGGAATAGATTGAAACTGGATAAGTAGACAATACTGAACTGAGATTTTTGGTCCATAGGAGGCAGCATGCCGTAATACCTTTATTGACTCAAAGACAAGATTACTTAGTAATAATTCCACAGCTTTTATTTTAATATTTATTAACATTTATTTTGACATTTTAGAAATATAGTGTATAAATAAGCATTATTAACAATGAGTGATGTACATAGAAAAAAAACTGAATATGGTGTGAGTCGTTGAAGATTAGATTTGTTTCTAAATGGACTGTGTTTTTACTGTAATTGAATGGGCCTTGATTTTTTTCTCTCTCTCTGTATTACTATAAGATATGGTATTTGTGGTGAACTGGCTAAAATCTAGTGAAAGGATTCCAAAAAAACAGAAACAAAATCTGATTTGGCAGCAAATGGCAGTGTGGGCTTGGGGTAAATTCCTGTCCACATTTGGTACAGACACATTGCAATTTCATCCCTTTCTATCAACCAGCGGCTTGAGTCCTGTAAACTGTAATGAGTACTGTACCCGGCGGGTTTGACCCCCCGCTCCGACTGTCTCTGTCGTTGTGTCCTTGGGCAAGACACTTCACCCGCATTGCCTGCTGGCGGTGGTCAGAGGGACCGGTGACGCCGATGTATGGCAGCCTCTTCTCAGTCTGCCCCAGGGCAGCTGTGGCTACTAACATAGCCACGCCCGCCGACAGGGGGGGACAAACGGGTCTGTTGTCCCGGGCCCAGGACAGAGGGGGGGCGGGGTCAGTCAGCGCGCGCAAAATGACTACAGCAGCTTCACCAAAGTCTCCCCGTCTGTGTCACTCTCGTACGTGGCTCAGCGGCGCCAGCCAATCAGCATGCAGGCTCAGCCTGGCCCGCCCACTCAGCGCGCTCCACCCATAGACATATTATGTCTATGCTCCACTCACTGAGCTCTATAGAGATCCGTGTCTCCACTCAACACACAAACAACCGCGCTGCTGCTTCTCAGACTCGGAGAGAGAGAGACTGCAGGAGCGGAAAAACATGAAGAGGCAAAGTAGCGCCTTTGGCTCTATTTTAATACCGTAAATGAAATCAAGCTGTATGTTTTGTAAAAAGCCGGTTAAATTCAGTGGAAACACAACAAATTTATCTAAGCACTTGTAAAACCATGAGCAAGAAAACGTCGAGCCACAGAAACGGAGAGAGGAGACCAAACTTCTCTTATTGCTCCGACAGACCAGACTGACGTCACTGACTGAGGCGTTTCAGTCCTCCGGAGAACATCCAGGTAGATCAGAGTGGTCATCTTCAGCAGCAGTTCATATTAACTTTCAAAGTAGATATTATCTATCATATGTTACCGGAGCCCACACAGAAAATGTAATTAAGACCTTGAAAGAACCCAGTACATTTATCCCCTTAAAAAGTGTTATCTAAGACAAGGTAACATTAGCTAATCCTTTATTTATCCCACGACGGGGAAATTTATAGGATTAAAGCAACAGGCAGGTGCACACAACACAGACATACATAAGGATTGAAAGATATAAGAGGTGTATAAGGAAAAAAACACTATGGACATAACATCATTATTATTATTATACAATTGTAATAATAAAATAAAAATCACAAAACCCGAAAGGTCAACAGCTTGATGATACATCAAGCTTAGGGACTGGCTAAGATACAGCAGGTGAAAAAAGGCCATATTATGGCTGCAGTGCTGTTCTCTGATGAAGAAAAGATCAACTAGTGCACTAAATTCAATAGATGGGTTGAAAATATCCAGTATAAAATACAGAGATTTCCAGGGCATGAAGTATACAGTTAAGTTGACTTTTATTTTGGTGTGTGTGTGTGTGTGTGTGTGGTGGCAGGTGTAGAGGGGGGGGCAAAAAGACTGCGTTGTCCCGGGCCCTAGCAAAGCTGTCAGCTGGCCTGGACATAGCACACACACATTCACACCCACCGTCAGGGTGTGAATGGGTGTGTGAATGGGTGGCTGACTGTAGTGTGAAGCGCTTTGGGGTCATCAGACTTGATAAGGTAAGGCAAGGTAAGTTTATTTGTATAGCACATTTCGGTACAAGGACAATGCAAAGTGCTTTACATGATTAAAACAGGAAAAAAAAACAGAATAAAAACAAGTATTAATGATTTTTGAATTGGACTACAAATCTTTGAAGTTGACTACAAAGTAAACTAATGATGGTTCAGTTAACAGTTTAACTTGATAAAGTGCTATACAAGTACAGGCCATTTACCATTCAGCAACAGAACCAACGCCCGCTGACGGGGGGTTGGGGCAAACGGCTCCATTGTCCAAGGCCCAGGACAGCGGGGAGGCCCAAAACTGACACTCTGACCACTAAAATACAGGCAAGTAAATTTTCAGAAAATATTTGTTTGAAAAATATTTAATATCAGAGTAACTAAATATATACATATATATCTGCATTAGGTATACGTAATATGTCTTCTTTAAATAGGGGACCATTACTAAGGGGGGGTGGGGGTTCTGTCGGATCGGAGAGTCTGAGCATAGTCACTCAGAGACGGATCACGCTGTTAATTTCAATGATCCCGCATTATGGCCAACAAAAATGACTGATTCTGAGTTTAACGGCAAAAAAGAAGCCTTTCTCAGAGATGGCAAATGAACGGCCAGCAGATTGAGAGGGTCTAACCACATTTATGAAGTGAAGTCATCTTAGACTTGTTTGGAGGACAAAAAATATTTCTGTAAACAGCAGGTTATAGAATGAAATAAAAGGCTTGGAGGAATAAAGTATACAGTTAAGTTGACTTTTTTTTGGTGTGTCTGTGTGTGGTGGCAGCAGGTGTAGGGGGGGGCAAAAGGATTGTGTTGTCCCGGGCCCTAGCAAAGCTGTCAGCTGGCCTGACAGAACCAATGCTCTCTTGTTACATAAGTGAGTTTTTAGAAAGGCAGCCTGCAAGGAGCATCATTACGCACCAAGGGTTATAACAAAAAGTGTCTCTGAACAAGATTATCAACAATAACTTTAAGGCTAGTTTTAGAAAAACAATCCAAGGTTGTTTGTGTGTGTTTTCAAACACCTGCAGCAGATGTTGAGCGCAATGTCTGCTGCGCAGCTCATGGTAGAGATAAGGCTGTTTTAAGCTTAAATTATGCTGATCAGCTTTAAGAGAGCTGATCAGTGAGTTTTTACTAGCTGAAGCTATTTTGACGTAACATTGCAGTTTTTACATACTGTTTTATTAAGCTTTGTAATTTTCTTTAATTTCTCATTTCTCTATCTCTTTTCCTATGCACACAGGCTGCTCCACCTTCTTTTAGGACTTTTTATTCCAGTTTGACAGCATTTGCAAACCATGAGCTCACTTGGCCTCTGTGGTGTTGACGATTAGCCAGCTAGCGGGTCTCTGCTATTGGCCAAACCATTGTGGCTAAGCTAGTTAGCTCGCTACTTAGCTACTAATTAGCTTACCCTGGTTAGCTGCCACTCAGTGTAGACACACAAACACACATCTCTGTGTCATTTCTGCATTGGTGTTCCTCCCTTTGGCTCATGTTATTATCAGATCCTGAAGCTGTCGATATTCCTCACTGTCTAGTTTTATAAACTGGTCATTAGTTGATTTATCTCAGTTAGTTCATGATATTTGCCTAATTGTCCTTGCTTTCTGGTTTCATAATTCATCATTTCTCAGTCTGCTCATTACTTATCAACTGATTGATTTTTTTTTTTTTTTTTTTTACCCTTATTACTTTATCCATTCAGTAGCGTAGTTAGCAGTTTAGTGTAGGTGGAGAATCTATTGGCTCATTTGTATTAAGGGTAAAGTTAATCTGTTTTAGTTAACAATTCCACACACATATAAAGAACTCCTGTTTTGTGCAGAAAACTGCATAAAAATATTGACCTCTGGAGATGTCTCCTGTTGTGGAAAATATCATTAGTTGTTATATTAATCAGCCATTTATATGGAACATATAAGAGGTACTTCTGGCCTCTAAACTGTGCCTCCCCTCTAAAGCAAAAAACATGCACAGCTTCACAGGGTGTTTGTTTTAAGGTGTTAGACAAAGAAGCCGCAATGCCTGGGAGAAGGATGTGGGTAGAATAAGCTTGTAAGTTTTTCTTTGTCTATTCCAAATGAAATAAATATGCATATTTTAAATGTTTGCCTCTGATAAATTGTTTCTCCTTTACTGCCAAATCTTAAACCGGGGTAAGACGGGCCTTCAGAAATAAGCAGGAGCAGGCCTATATTTATTTCAACACTCCCTTTTATTCCCGGGTATTTTATGATGTTTTTTGTATTTCTCCTCTATAAGCTACAGTTTTATTTTTCTTGTACTTCTCTGGGCCAGTGTGTCCAAACAAAAGTTGCAAAGGATTGCAGTTGATAATTTCTCGCCTCTTTATAAACTGTTTTCCTCTTCGTTATACTCTGCTGGGTGAGAGGCAGCTCTTGCAGCAAAAGTCACCTACACAAACCACACATGACAGTAAAAATTGAAGTGTGAAGCCACAACGGCATAACTGACGCAGGCGAATGCTCACATCACACAGTCTTCAGTTTCAAGTGTAAGTTTTCATTTGGTATAAAAAACAAAGGGACCTAAATTCGTCATGGCTAGCCTACATTTAGACTTAATTGATACATAAAAGGGTTTATAAATCCAAAATCTAAAAATTGCGGATTGTTTTTGTAGCCTGACTCAGTATATCGACTCAGGACTGAAAACAAAGCAGCCCTATGCAGCATACAGTAGTGTCTGTATTTTTGACTATACAGAATCAGAATCGACTTTATTCACCAAGTTTGTGGGTACAAACAAGGAATTTGACTTTGGATTGCAATGCTCGTGTCGTGTGAAAAACTAGTAACAGCAAGCAGAACAGCAACTACAATCTATGACAGAAAATACATTATTCAGAGAAAAAAAATAAGAACAGGGCAATGTGTACAGGAGAGGTTTTTATCCCAGCGGAATATCTGGCTACTCTGACTAGAGTGCTCATCAGAGTCACCACCTGGGGATAGAAACTAGCTCTGAGTCGGCTCGTTTTAGCCACCAGCGCTCTGTAGCTCTGACCTGAAGGTAAAAGTCTGCATGACATGTGACCAGGATGAGTTAGGTCAACTATTTTAGCTGCCCTCTTACTGGCCCTGGACCTGTACAGGCCCTAAATGGATGGAAGGTCAGTTTTGATTATTCTCTCCGCACCTCTAATTGTTCATTGCATTTTGGACCTGTCAAGTGTTGTGGAGGAACAGAACCACACAGAGATGGATGGATGAGCACAAGACAGACTGGAGGATGGCAGCTTAGAAGATGACAGTTCCTGGGGAAGGTGGTAATAATTTACTCGCTGCAGGAAGTACAGTCTCTGCGGGGCTTTCTTCCAGATGCTGTCGATGTGTAAGTACCATCTCAGGTCCCGAGAGAGGGTGGTTTCTGGGAACCAGAGTGATCCACAGAAGACACACAGTGTTGCTGAGGATAGTGGGGGGGGGGTGAATGGGAAGTGAGTTTTTTCCCCCAGAAGTCCACTATCTGCAACCTTCAGGAGTCTCACCATGTTCTCTGTTCCTGTCTAAAAAAATGCATCACCACAGTATGATGCTGCCAACATCATGCTTCCCTGTGGAGATTCTGGTTGTTTCTTTCTTTCTTTTTTTTTTTTTTTTTTTAAAGTTTATTTTATGTTTTTGTTTGCAGTTTTTCTGCTATTTATAGATTTTTGCAACTATAGGAAACTAAATTAAAATTGTTTTGGTCTCTCATTTGACTAGAGCACATTCTTCCACGTAATCACTCCCTAGATTGCCTGTAGCAAATTGGGATTGTGACTTGTTTTTACTGTATTTAAAGAATTACTTTCTTTTTGCCACTCATTCGTTGAGGTACAATACACAATGCATAGTTGTCCTCTCAGCAGATTTCACCACTAAATGTGTGCTTCCGCAGAGTTTCCCTGGATCTCTTGGCTGCTTCTCCTTACCCAGCCTGTCAGCTGTCTTGACAGATTTGCTGTTATGCCATACTCTTTCCATTGAAACTGATGGATTGAACAGTGCTCGGCAAAATATGGAAAGCTTGAGATATTGTTTTCTAACCAGATCCTGCTTTAAACTTCTCTACAACTTTCTACCTAACCTCTCCGCTTTGCCCCTTGGTCTCAGTGATGCTGTTTGTTCTGTGATGTCTAGCAAACATCAGCGGCCTTCCCAGAACAGCTGGATTTATAACTGCGCAGAAACTGTACATAGCAGCTTGGTTTCACGTGACGTCACAGTGCTGCTGCGCGATACCGCGAAATTCAGATGGAGGGCAGGAAGTGAATTAGCTGAGGATCGGCCGTCTGAAACAATGCCTATGTTTTGTGTGGTTTACGGCTGCTCCAATCGTTCGAACCGAGAAAAGGAAAAGAGCTTTTACAGAGTACCAAAGATTGTTGTCCATAAAGGTGAAAACTGTAAAAAGCTCACAGAACAACGCCGTAAAAAATGGATATTAAACTTACGTCTGCGGTCTGGAGGAGCAGAGTCTGCCAACGCCCGTGTCTGCAGCGACCACTTCGTCGGAGGTAAGCTATAACGTTATGTTAGCTAGCTAACTTGTTTTTGTGGTTGTGTTTATATAGCATAAGGTTGTCGTTAAATGCTCGTTTACTTAGTAATGATTATCTTCATTGGGACTGTTTAGGCTGTCCTAGCGCTTTGGGTGACGTTGAGTCGGTAGACTGGGCTCCGACGGTAAACCTCGGTTACCAAAAAACTAAGCCCAAATCGGAAGCCTCTCTTCAACGAGAGAAGAGGATGAAGCTCAAAGAAGATCAACAAAGCCGGTCAGAATGTGCAGAGGCTATGTTGGATCTACAAAAGACAGCTGAGAGCCCGGGTATGAGCTCCGATCTAACGCAGACAGGCGACTGCTCTGAACCGAAGCAGCCAGCTGACAACCCACAATCAGAAGGCAGCAGTGGGGACAATGGGACATTAAATGATCTAGGTAAATTATTGTACTAAGATGTGTAAACAGCATTATTATTAAATGTTACAAATGTGATTGTCAGAAAATCAACCTGTATAATTGGGCCAGACAACTTGCATGCTTGTAAAAAGGTCAAAAAGATAACTTCACAGCAATTCACATAATACAGTTTTATGAATTAACTAATTATGCTCCCCACTGCTATATTGCAGCCTATGCAGATGCCGGATGCCAGACTGAGCTAACCATGGATGACATTGAGAAGATGGAGGATGTTCTGGGACAGATCACAACAGAGCTGGGAGATCTTCGAACCAAAGCACTGGACACACAGTTCAACCAGGAGTCCTTTGAAAAAAATGAAGACAAGACAAAGTTCTACACAGGCCTCCCCAACTTCTTAGTTTTAATGCAGATTTTTGAGCTGTGTGAACCCTACATTCCCTCTGGTCCTATGTCTGTGCTGTCAAAATTTGAACAGTTAATTTTAGTTTTACTGAGGCTGAGACTAAATCTCCAACTGAAAGATTTAGCTTTCAGGTTTAAGATATCTCTGCCCACCGCCTCTAGAGTTTGGCATAAAATAATTGACATACTTCATGAAAGGTTAGAATTTCAAATTGAGTGGCCAGAGCGACATGTACTTCAAGCTACAATGCCAATGGGATTCAGACAGGCATTTGGATGTAAAGTTGCTGTGATAATTGACTGTTTTGAAGTTTTTATCGAGAAGCCCTCTAATTTACTAGCCCAAGCACAAACATGGTCAAACTATAAGCATCACCATACTGTAAAATTTCTGATTGGTGTTGCACCCCAAGGCTATGTCACTTACATATCTTGTGCCTGGGGAGGGAGAGTCAGTGATAAACAGATCACAATAGAGAGTGGCCTCCTAAATAACCTGTTACCTGGAGATATTGTTCTAGCAGACCGTGGGTTCAATATTGGCGACAGTGTGGGATTTTACTGTGCTTCACTACAAACACCTGCATTTACCAAGGGGAGAAAACAGCTGTCAGCGTATGAGGTGGCAGAAACTAGAAAAATAGCTAATTTGCGTATTCATGTTGAGAGAATCATCGGTTTAGTCAGAAGAAAATATCAGATTCTGCAAAGCAGGGCTATGCCCATAGAGCACATGGCAACAAAACCAGGTGAGGCACTAGCATTGATTGACAAGATTGGGGTTATTTGCTGTGTCTTGTCTAATCTTTCTCAGTCTGTCGTCCCATTGGAGTAAGGAGGAGGGGGGTAAGGATAATCAGTCAGTCCAGTACCTGAGCCCTGACACACATCAATCTGTAAATATGTAATGTAATTTAAATATGTTTTGAAATGTAATGATAGTTTTAGGTCTTTTAAGAGGGGTCTAAAGGCAATTGCTGACAAACCCAATCTTGTAAATAAACCACCATGTGTTATTCATCTTATCAATGGCATTTAATTTTTACAGTAAACATTCTTTCATCACATTACACATGTACGTTTGTAACTTGCTGTCCCAGTATTTCTGGAAGTACACTTTTTCTAAAAAAATACTCAACTTTAGGAATCACATCATCCCAAAGTTCAAAATCAGGCAAAATCCTTTCCACAAAAATGTCATTGCGGTTCCACACAACAAAGTCACAGTACTCTGCATCTACAATGTGAAGCTGTGCCTGAACTTGGAAGTAGTAATCATGACTCCGGTCCAGCATGACATGATCCCCATCGTTGATAAGGCAGAAGCCCTTTCTCCCAGCACACAAACGTAGATTGGCTTCATCTTGGTAAGAGTATGGACACTAAAATCACAGTGAGAAGGACATGTGAACAATAGATTAGAAAATATATTTTCGGCTTTTTTGCTCAGTTCAGGGGTCCGTTCTTCGTAAGTTGCTTAAAACATCCAAGATCAAATGAGACATCCAAGATGACTTCATCCGGCTAATCATGATCCGGCTAATTGGGTTCTTCGAACACACCTGTTTTTTATGATTAGTATGGCTGGATTAAGTTATCTGAGATACCTGCGTGTTCATGCGTTTGTTTAAAAGGGGAAATGTATCGATAGTAGAAACATTGATCAGCAGCGCTGCTATTGGCTGTTCAGCATGAACAAAGAACGCCCACAGTTTTTCTCCCAAGCAGAACACGAGCTTTTAATTGAAGGTTCTGCTGAATTTGAGTCATTAATTAAAACACCTCAAAATCTGTTAAAACCAGGAGAGAGGGCTGGCAAAAAGCAGCAGACAAATTAATGCTTAAATACTGTTCATGTAGATGTTTCTATTACTTTCTACAGTATGAATTTTTGCATTTTAATAATCTCATATTTACTTTGTTCTTTTATGTCAGAGCCTCCACGGGACCCACTAGAACATGGGGACAAGTAAAAGTGAAATACAAGAATATTCTACAAAATGGTAGCCTTTAATTATTATACTTTAATTTAACAAGGCACTTGTTACGTCAGGAGATCCAAATTTCAGTGTCATTCCTTAGACACGGGAAGTAAAGGACGTGTGCAAACTCTATAAAAAATGAAGTTTTTCCTTTTCCAAGTCATCCACAGTTTACACGGTAAAACTGTATTGCTCCGTGTCTAGATAATCCATCCATAGTTTTTTCTAATACAATATACGGCTCGACAGGAAGCAAGCCTTTCAAACTTCACAATAAAGTTTATTCTTACTGAATATGATAAAAATAAAAAGCAAACTATCATACAAATAACTTAAATATTTTATATTTATGGCTCCAACACCACTTTTTCCTCTTTAAAGGCCACTGTTAAATAATGTGTTTGTCTGTTTATAACAGCCACCAAGAAAAATCTCTCTACAATTACACTGTCGCGCTGCGCTAAAGGATCCTGTCTATTACGCAATTGAATACACGATTAATTTATAAAACTCTGCAAATTATTCTTGCACCTTCTGTAACAGGTTGCCGTTGTAAAAACGGACGACATGACTGCACAGACTTCCCTATCTCCTCCGTTTATACAGCCGTGATCTAATCTTGTTTACATGAAATAAGCCTGTTAGCGAGCAGGCTTAAGCTTGCACACATGTTGCTATGACAACAAGTGCAGGATGTCTTTAGAAGAACCAAACGATCCAAGATCATGCCAAATCGTCAACAATCAAATCCAGCTAACTGAGTTAGCGACGTACGAAGAACGGACCCCAGGACTTTAGACTCAAAGATTTAGGGACTTTACTACAACATAGACTGTATTATCACCTTCATTTCGCAGATGCCAGTTCCGTGACAGTCACAAGCGACAATCCCATCAGGAGAGGATCCCATGTATGGCCACTTGGGGTTCAGCCAGAGACCACTGTCCATACAGGAGAAGCCTGCATGCTCCCGACCCATCAGCTTCTCATATGCTCCTCTGGCTTGTGCCTCATGTTTGCATCCATAACTGTAAACAGTACACATGCAAAACATGAAAAAGAAATTATTACTTAGTATTGGATGTGTAGAGCCAGTTCAGTGATTTCAATGCCATTACCCTAAACCCTATACTTAGTTCTACTCCTGCATAACCCTAACCTTATAACCCTATAACGTATGTTGACTCTTCAGAGCTGTCCATACCACAAATGAACTATGAAAACAGTAAACATTTGTTCTAATGTAAAAAAGGTCTACAGTAGATGGCAGAGTAAGGACCACAGCTTTATAGTTGTGGTATGGACTCTCCTCCCACTTCATAGAACACTTTTTTAGTTACAATTCTTAATGTAGACAGCCTCATACCCCAGATCTTACCTCTGCCTTACCCTAATCCAAACCCTAAATACCTTGTAGCTGCTGTGGTGAACCTATATGCTTCTGGGTAGCATATGGCCTTGATCAAACTCGTTGATGGTTGCTAGGGGTTGGTCCTTAGCACTTGTTTAAGCTTAGAGGCAGTTATGCGCCCAGCTCTTTGTCTAAACCAAGTCCTGCCTGCGCTCTGACTCCGAGTTGACCTCTCTACAGCCTGGACCTGGGACAGGGTGAGCTCTTCTATCTTGAAATCCTGGCATAGCTCTCCAAGCTCTTTGGGGGGTAACTGCAGTGTGTCTGGTGTTCTGTATTCAAGAAGAGTTTTAGGAAGCATGCTAGATACGGGAATGAAATCTTTGTGGTAAGGCTCCCTAGCCATCAATGCTGCACTCCTTGGGCAGTTTTTGCTTAATTTTGCAAAAAAACTAGCATATGTCTCTGACCCTCTCTTCACTCTTGGGCATGGAACTGGAAGTGATTTCCCAACCTTGTTTATAGTTGTCCTGCCGTCAATGGAGCTGTCAAGCTTTTTTTTTTTTGGATTTTGCTGAGGAGAAGTCAATCTGAGCTACTGGAGCAGCAGGAATCTGAAAATAAGTTAATACAAATAAGATCATTATATTTTATAACATATCTATATGCAGTATAAATCTGCCATTTATCTGATGGCTGTGAAGAAAACAGGTAGGGCTATCATCACAGGATTGAGATGCCAAACTGTGTTTATGTGGGTCTTTGCTGTCTTAGCTCCTCTTTGCCCAACAGGTAAATTATCACCCTACCTTTTTTACATGTGATGGCATCAGCCACTTGCACTGCTCTGTTGTGCAGGAAGCTGCATCTCGCATTTTTACCCCAGCTTCAATGGAAAAAAGCACTGCTCCTACATGAGAACATGATTCTGATAATCTGTGAATAGAATACAATATGACATTTTTTTTAAAACCCAAATTGCGATCTACACAAGGAGCAAAGTGCAATCTATATCAGCACATTTTTGATGATGTGTAATACAGCCCACTTATACTAATATGGAGTAGCCCCTTAAATGATGAATAAACATGTTTATCCCTTAACGTTACAGCTCTCCCTGGTTCTGAAGTACACTGTCAGTATGCTAGTAGTAGTGCTACGTGTGTGTGTGTGTGAGAGAGAGAGATATCGTGGTAAACATCCTAGCCTTACTCACCCTGCCATGCAATTGCAATGAGCTGCAATGACTTCTCCATCCTTCTTCGCAATAATCCACGTCTTCAGAGGTGTTTCGCTTGAACGCTGAGAGTGGTTTACCTTGAAACATAAACAACTGTCAGGCTAACGTTGTTGTTAAGATGTGTTGCATGACCGTTGATGATCGTTCACTATAGCCGCTACCGCTAACGCTAGCATCTTTTAACACATAAAACAATATAAGAATAAACACTCACCCTGGCGAAGACTAAAGTATTATCGTCGTTATTGGACTATTTACTTTGTCCAATAAAGGCAATTAGTTGTACAGGATGTTTCTTAGGAGTATCAGAGTAAAAAAAGACAAAGACAAATGCACACCATACTTTTATTTTCTGTAAAAAGCATCACACACTTCACATTTATGCACAACACTGTGTTGACTGGTCAACTACAACCTCAATAAAATACTTTGAGGCCTGTGTTTGTATTTTATCATCATGACTGCCTGTACTCTAATACACACCATTGCATCACAATCTGAACTCAGGTTTTTCAGCATCATACTGAAGATACTTGGAAACAGTCTCAATGAGTAGACCCTGTTTGCTCTATTTTCCTCACAATTGCATGTGCCCTTTTACGGACATACGGTCTATGAGCTAGAAAACATAAAAAAGTCATGCTGCATATTCTCAGTTATCCGGGTCATCGCAAGAGTAAACAGTCAATTGTCAATTCTGGTGGCTCACACTGGAGCAACTTGGATAGGTGTCGAAACGTTTTCAGAAAGAACTGAGTGAAAGTCTGGTTGCCTCCGATTTAAACCTGTTTGCCAGTTGGATATGTTGTATCAACAGCTAATTGAATATGACTAAAACCCAAAGTTTGATACCTATAAATGTACCAGAAACCCTTTATATATATATATATATATATATATATATATATATATATATATATATATATATATATATATATATATATATATATATATATATAATGAATGCTAGGTGTAAAGATTATTGTAATTATGAACACAGTCAAATTCAATTCAAATTCCAAAAATACTTTATTTATGCCAAAGGGAAATTAAATCAAAATGCTCATATAAATATATCTTATATGAGCATTGCATCTCTTGTCAGAAATATATTATTTACAACAAAATGAATGTTAGAAACACCACTGAATGTTTAAAAGAAAATGTGCCAAAGTCTTACAAAATCATATCTAATGAAACGTGTTTTCTTAAGGCATTGTCAAGTGAACATGGGTCTCTTTGAGTTTAGCCACTGGCTTGACCAGCCCATCCTGATCTAACGTCGTAGGTGACCATGTGGAAGTTGTCCCAGGCGTACAGCTTCCTCTGGGCATGGTTGTAGTCCACCATGCTGTTGTAGCGGTACTTGTTCTTGAAGGGCACAGCAATGGCGTTGCCCTCATTTGTGGCTGTGTCAAACATGTAATTTATGGTGGTGTTGTGTGTAGTGTAGCTGGCCACCGTGTATAAGCGTCCACACATCATGAAAGCATTGCCAACGGAGTTCTTCCTGATTCTGGTCTCCCAGCTCCTCCTTGTTTCCAGGGTCTCGGGGTCCAGCTGGGAAATGATGATCGCCCCCTTTGCTTTGCCCGTGCTGTAGATGGCCCAAAGTCCCTGCTCGTCCACGGCTAGGTCGATGTCCGTGTAGCCGCCCCAGGAGTAAGGGTGCTGGCCGTGATAGCTGGCATGAGGCAAGTCCCGGCGGGATGCAACACCCTCTGAGGTGAGGTTGTACCGAAGCAGGGTCCGGCTGCGTCTGCGCTGGTAGTACAGGGAGCCTCGGTACACGGTGGCCCCTGTGCTCTCCACAGGCTCAGGCAGAACCAGGACCTTCATAGGGAAGCCTTTGGAAAACTGATCCATATCTTCATACATGAAGAGCTGACGGACATCTTTTCCAACCGCATCGATTCGCCACACTGTCTTTTCGGTGTAATAGGGGCCCCGAGGGTCTGGATCCTGCAGCCACACTCCGTACTTCCCTGTGATGGCATCGGCTTTCCTGTGCAACACAGGGTCTCCTACTGACAGCAGCTCTCCACAACCTAAGGAGATACTTGATTTGAGCTTTTTCCCATTTGTTTACATTTACAGTGCTGTCAGATGCATTCGTGTGCAGGAACTGCTAACCTGAACGGCTGCGGTTTCCCTCGGGAATGAGGTGGGATGCTGGAACCTCTTTTAACTCAGCCTTCATCTCCTGAAAGGAGTTATTTTCAAAGTGATCCACCAGGCCTGGAAGAAACAGAGAACAAGACGATTAGTTTTAAAGGATTATGTCAGGTAATTAGTTTTATCTTGAGCAACATGAAAATATAACACTTCTAAACTCAAGGAGGAATTCAAGGTACCTCCTGAGTCCTTTGACCTGCTGCACCTAACACTCTTAATTGCCTCACTCAACCACAAAAACATTACGGTGAGTTCTAAAAGCCATTTTCTAAATAGCCATGGGTAATTTTCATTAAAAAATAATGTGCGCACATACCTTTCAGAGGTGTGATTTCATGCAGGGTTCCACCTGAGGTGTTTGTCGGCTCACAGGGTCTCTGCCGGAGCGTCTCTGTCTCCTGGCTCAGCTCGGCCAATGCGCTCTGCAGCTTCTGGACCTGGCTGTTCAGTCGTTCCTGGTCCAGTTTGAGCTGGTTCCGTTCTCTCGTAACCTGGGCGTAAGCCTCTTGAAGGTCCTCGTCACTGTGCTTCAGCCCGCCAGAGCCGGCTCCACTCGCCCCCCCTGCTATCAGCCGACTGACCAGACCTTCAAGAAGAGTGAGTCTCCTCAGGACCTCATGCGTCTCTGATTTGGTGATGTTCCCGGGGCAACTGGACTCCTGCGGACTGACCACAGCGAAGGTGTAGACGCAGCGTCCGGTAAGGTCATTGGACCGGCTGAAAGAGGCTTGGTCTTGGGCTCTGCTTTGGGAGAACACAGCTAAGCAGAGCAAACAGAGGACGGACTTTTGGAGCAGCATTCTGGATGTCCTAATGGCAGATGTACCGCTCTTTCTTCTCTTGATAAAATAGCTTAGCTGTCTTTCATCCGCTCAGTCAGATTTCTGTCTGTGTGTCCCTATCAGTGCGGGTCGATGCCTAAATCCCAGAAGAGCTTTGAGTATTTATGCAGCTAAGCAGGAGGGGAAGGACTAACCAGGGGGTGTGGAGTGTTTTTATAATGCTCCATGTGTTTTTTGCTTTTTTTCTGACGGCGAGGACAGGTTTGCTGAGAGGGACAAACAACCTGAAAACCACAAAGCATGTGTTTTCTCCGGTGCTGATTTCCTGCGTTGTCTCAGCAGTTGGTATGTCTCTGCAGGTTGTTTTGACTGGACAATCTCCTTTTTATGTGTCTAGCCACTGTCACCGGCAGTTTTGTTTACTTCCTCAACAACTGATAGTTCTCTTGTTAAACCACGGTATCATTAACTGTAATAAGCCCAGTTTATGGCCACAACACATGGTGAAACTCAGACTGGAGGGGAAGGGTGGAGGAGGAATGCATCAGCAGCATCGCCGGGGCATGCCGGTGCTTCAGACGGCCGGAGAAGATGGCGGTACAGCAGAGCCACATCACAGCTGGGCAGGATGTCTGAGTCAGGAGGCCGACTAACTGGGAACGGTTGATGAAACGCAAATGGCACCTGTTTTCTCAGAACAAATCCATGCAAGAGATGCGCGCTTCCAAAGAGGAACACTTAAATTTAAACGAGAGAGCATTTATGGTGCTGTGCTAGCACATTTACTGTGTTTACTTTGGCAAATGAACTGTTTGGCCTCACACGCCTTCAGCAGTGAGAAAATCAACTGTCAGAAAGCGTCTATCTATCTATCTATCTATCTATCTATCTATCTATCTATCTGCTTCTCTTCTATTTTTCTACCTTCCTGTTTCAGTGTCCATTGAAAATGAAATATTCCCAGCATAAAATCTAATAAAGCTTCTTGCATATATAATTCAAGCTGAGCACTATGGTAAAAGCAGTAAGGCTCCACTTGTGAAAGTCAAATCTGTTGGGCCATTTTTGGCATTAAGACAACAATTCTTAGTACTACATTGCCAGACAGGACACACACAAAAAAAGCAGATATATAGAACATAAAATGCCTTGCACATGTGTTCATACCTCCTGAACTTTTCAGATTTTCTCACATTAAAAGCCTCAAGCTGTAATGTATTTATAGAGATTTTATTTGAAAAAGAAAAAAAAAACCACATTTATTATCACATAAATGAGGAGTAGGAGGAAAATGATGCGTTACTATTTTACAAAGCAAAAATCTGAAAAGAGTGGCATGCACATGAATAGAGTGCCCCTATTAATCAAATACCACTTACTAACATCTAGTGCAAACAAATGTTGCACTCTATAAATTTGACCTTCATGTGAGAGTGGCAAGATGAAAGCCAGCGTTAAACAGTAGCCAGAAGCCCTGCATGGGAATCAGCAAAGAGTGTAGACGAAGCTGCTCGATTAGATATAAAAAAGTAAACTTCTTACATAAATTACATGCAAAGCTCTATGAGTGGTGGAAGACCAAGGTTGCATGCTACTCTGAATACACCATCACCAGGGTGAAACACGCAGGTGGCAGCATCATACTGTGGAGACGCTTTTCTTATTCAGGGGCAGGGAAACTGGACTGAATTGCAATCCTGCAAGAAAACTTGTAAGATGCAACAAATGAGATGAAACTGTGGAGGAGATTCACAGTCCTTTAAAGATCCAGCCAGAGCAACTATTAAATGGCTTAGATCGAAGCAGATTCTTGTATGAGCAGTCAAAGCCCAAACATAAACTCTATTGAGAATCTCGGAAAAGACTAGAAAACAGTGATCCCATATTCTCTCCAACCAATCAGATGGAGCTGTTTTGCAAAGAATAAGCACAAATGTTAATCTCCAGATGTTCAAAACTGGTAAAAACATACTTCAAACGATTTGCAGCTCTAAGTGCAACAAACAAAGGTTCTGCAAAATATTGACTTTGTATGCCAGACATTTCAGATTTTTTTGTGATTGCAGTGTAGTAAAATCTAGAAAAAGCACTTTTCTGAGACATTGCATTGGCACATCTCTCTCGCTCTCTGCTTCTATGATCAAGAAGCAGAAGTTTCTCAGAGTTCTCCATTTCTCATTTGGCTTCCTTGTTATTGACTATTCCATTTTTTTATATTCACCTCAAGATGCACATAAAAAAAAAACTGAATGCTGAGGCACACATCTGTGTTTGGTTCCATGAGATCAGTGGACTGCTTCGCTAATCTGTCTGTTTTCCAGCCAGTGGAAAGTCTCTAGGGTCCACAGTGTTTTTGCCATGAAGGTGTGTTTTTCTTATTCAATGTAGTGTTTCAGGAATTCTTTTTAACATTAGCCTTAGCCCCTGAGTTACACCACAGAGGATCTAAAGAAGTCTAAAAGCTCTTCCGCAGGCTCCTCCAGAACCCAGCTCAACTGCTTATCATGCTCATCCTATGATCACCCTAGTTTTGAAGAATGCTGGGTTTCACCGTGTTTTTGTCCAATCAAAATTTCTGCATTTCTAGGTTTCCAGTCAGAAGTTTACATACACTCGCCATCAGCATGAATACTGAAATAATTTGGGGATTATAATCATTCATTTAAACTATTTTTTATGTTTGTTTTTATGTATGTTTACATGACTTTCAAGATTTTTTTTTATTCAAATAAGAACTTTTAGCTCAATTCTGTCTAAATATATTTAACCTCTCTTCTTTGGGGAGTTTGTTTAATTTGTCTCCCAACACAGACCCAGCTTTATAGCACAGCCCAAAAATAGAGTCATAGTTACGCTCCGAGTAGTTACGCTTCTGAATGCATGGAATGTTATATCCATTCCAAAAGCCATTCTGGTGTGTATTTGCCCAATTGTGAATTTCCAAGTAGAAGAATTTGTCATCTCTGTCATCTGTCCTCCACCAACATCCTTGAGAGTTTGTTCAGTGCTCTGTTAAGCTTCCCTTTACTCCTTCATTTTCAACAATGTGACACCCGCTTTTAATTTTGTTTATGAGAAAGTTATTAATGTCATTGGAATAAAGCCATTTTATCTGCTCATTATAAAATATGACATTAACAAACATGGACAAGAGCAAAATATTCAGATGGAGAAACCATGAATAGTTAGTTTGGCTTTTCTCTAAGCAGCCCTCTGGAAAGACAATCGCAGAGTTTGTTGGCAGCACATTATTTCCAGTATTACCTTCAAAGGGATGTCGGTCTGAATGTGAATTTCTTTTTTTTTTTTTTTTTTTTTTTTTTTTTTTTTTTTTTTTTTTTTTTCTTTTTCCCAGTGTCCTGTCTAGCACTATGGCAATAGGAATTGATATCTCAATGCCAGATGGAGCTCGACAGATTTTGCTTTTACAAGTGGAGCAAACAGCTTTCGCCATAGTGCTCCACTTGATTTATGCTTGTAAATAGCTTTATTATGATTCCTGCAAGGAGAATTTCAAATTATATGGACATGACAATGGGAGAGTAACGGAAGAACAAAAAGTGAAAGAAAAGAAAAAAAAAAAAGAGTAGAGGTGAAAGAAAGAGGAGATAAAAGGAAGAGAATGATAAAATGTCCTCTGTCTGCTCCATCACCTGGAAAGAGACACAAAAAGAACAGCACAACCAACAGACATTAAGCAACAGATACACTCTTATTACACCTAGATGCCATTGCTTAATCATATATATTAATATGTAAGCTGACATGTGTAATGTGATATTTGAAAAAATAAAGTGACACAACATAAATAAATAAATAAATAAATTATAAGATTACTGTATATAAGTGAACACTTAATACCTGGGACCCAGCACCTGTGTGAGATGTGAAAGTGCACTAGTTTAGGTGAAGATTATCCAGAAATAGCTTGATAGTGATTGTGGAGAACCAAAGACCCACCTTCCCCGAGCACAGAGGCAGGCGTCAGGGGACCCGTAACCCCAGACTCCCAAAGGGGTCCCTAAAGCAGGTCGCCCAGGAGGGGCCGACACAGGATATCTGCAACCCCCCCCCCAAGGAAGGAGCAGAGACGACCCCGAGGAAATCCCCCAGCCACCGCAATGTCGACGCCCTCAAGAGCCGCGGAGACGAGCCCGTGGGCTCCGCCGGCAGCCAGCCCCGCTGAAGTGGTCCCGGCCATGGGCCCTGAGGGCCAGAGGCCCCAGGGGCGCCCCGCCCCCGCGACGAGGGCCCCGGCCGCCCCCCGGGGGGCCAGGCCCCGCGAAGAGGCCGCCAGGAGCGGGCCGGCGCACGCCCGGGAACCCGCCCCAAACCCGAAGCCAACCAATGCGCCAGGGGGCCAAGGCGCCCGCCAACGAAGTGGAGGAGGGCAGGACGTGGGGGGATGGGCTCCGCACCTATCGGAGACTTGAGATGTTCTTGGGAGAGGGAGCGGACCACACCCATACCTGAAAAAAAAAAAAAAAAAAAAAAAAAAAAAAAAAAAAAACTCATTCACCCCATCCCTCCCTTGTGCCCCACTCGCCACACACAGAAAAAAAAAAAAAAAAAAAAAAAAAAAAAAAAAAAAAAAAAAAAAAAGACGCTGTACACACATTCCCACATAACACTCACATCCAACACTGACCAAAGGGGGGGGGGGACACCCCAAATCGACTATACGACTGCTTGTGCCCGACCCCCGGCCCCGGCCCCCGACCAGACGTCCCCCGGACCGGGCCCCCCCAAGAGGGCGGGCCAACACGACCCGCACGAGCCACCCGGCCAGAGCCCCCCCCTCCCCCTAAATACCTAATAAACCCACTCCCTCCCCCCACCTTACCCTTGCCATCCCTGCCCCCCGCCCCCTGGGGGGAGCGGAGGCATCAGCCCCAGACCTGGTAGGCCGCTGACTGCACACCGCAGCCCCCCGCCAAGACCCCGGACACAGTGGCCCGCACCTCCTCCAGGCCCCAGACTCCTTGCCTCCATCGGAGAACGGGGGTGTGCAGAAGACCCCGACCCTCCCTACGCCTGCTCAAATGTTGTGTTGTTGCATGTTGTTCTCAAGTGCGTTTAAAAACTGGGAGCGCCGAAGGGGATGCACGGCACAGCCCACCCCCCTTTCGGAAGGTAGCTGTTGCCAGCGCACCCCTTCCGTGTGACTGCCCAGAACCCTCAATGTCTAAGTGGGAGAGGAGGTGAAGGGAGCCGTCCGAGGTGAGGCCCACACAACATAAGCCCCCTCCCAGACGTCTTCCCCCCACCCCCCCCCTACCATGGCCTATATAAGTGTGTGATGTGAAAAATGTTTAAAGTGAAAGTGTCTAAGATGCAAAATAAAATTGGGGAGAGGGGCGTCACCAGAAAGTGGCAACCTCCAGTAACGCCCCCTCCCTCATGACCTGCATGTGTGGCGGCGTGATGGAGCAGGCAGAGGGAGGAGTCCGGGGATGGGGAGCAAATGACTGGGAAGCCAACCCAGGGAGCCAGCTCCCCTACTGACTCCAATAGGCACCCCCGCTCCCCGAAAGCCCCACCTAGAGAAGGGGGCCTCGCCAGCGGCACCACCGTAGCCCGGGGGCCAGGGAGAGGCCGCAGGGCCCGCCAGCCAACCACCCACCAGGACCAACACCTAAGCCCCCCCCAGCCCACCCACCAAGCCTACTTAAACTAACTAAATAAATAAATAAATAAATAAATAAATAAATAATAATAATAATAATAATAATAATAATAATAATAATAATAATAATAGGGGGGGACCCTGGCCAGCCGGCCCGCACGAGCCACCCCAACCCCACCCCCCAGGTGAAACCCGCACCGGAAGACGACACAGACCAGGACCGGGACAGGGGGCCGGACACAAGCCCACCAGAACGTCAACCCCCCCCAATCCCCCCCCCCCCCACCCGTGGATTTAATCCCTCCCCAACACTAACGTTCAAACAACTCACCATACATTCGACAGTAGACATCCAGGCTGGGCAGATCCCTACTCCCCCTCCTTTCCCCCTCCCCCCACTGGCAGAGTGCCTTTCCAATAAAGGAGAAGAGCATCTGCCCAGAGGTGTTAATGACCATGCCCCCCTACCAGCTCAACGGGCCCCGAGACCCCCCAGCGCACCCGAGGCCCCGTGCAGGGGCGGACACCCGGGCGCGCGCCGGCCCACACCAAAAGCGGCACACCCCCCGGAACCGGAACCCCCGAGGCCCCGCCGGGGCCCGCGCCCGAGGGCGGCGCGCCCCAGGGACCCCAGACCCCCAGACCCACCCCGGCCCCACCCAGCGGCAGCACAGCTACCAGGTCAGTAACCCACGTCCGTCAACACGCAGCTCCCAAAGAGCGCCGCAAGCGGCTGCTGTAGGCCACCCGTAGGCCTCCCAAACTCCTCCCAGATGGGGGCAACAGACCCCGGAGCCGGATCCACCAGGCGCCCTACTCCAAGTGCCCCCAGGGCCCCAGGAACCCCTTCATCCAGCCACTGCGCCCTGCAGGAAGCAACCCACCGCCCCCTATTCCACTAAGTGATGGTGTTGATCAGAGGAGCCCAAAAAGACCAATCAGATGTGGAAGCAGATGCTGTCTCTAGATTAATATGATCCAACAAAAGATCTCTATACTGATTGATACTGAGATTTTGTTTACTTTTCCAATTCATGAGGATAGTTTTCTTTGCGATGCATAAAGCAGTAAAAACCATGTAAACTATTTCTTTTTTCAGAGGACTTTCCTCAAAATTACCGAGCAGGCAAACTGATGGGGATGGTGTAATCTTACAGCTCAAGCACCTTGATAAGTCCTTACATATCTGTGTCCAGAACCTCTGGACTGGTGTGCATAACCATAACGCATGAAAATAATTATCAGGATGATTGCCTATGCAGTGTGGGCAGATATTAGATTGTGCCAGACCCATCTTGAATAATCTTTGTCCTGTATAATGTACTCTGTGAAGGATTTTGTATTGTATTAGTTGTAAGTTGGTGTTTCTAGTCAATTTGAAAGTTCTTAGACATGTCTGAGCCCAGAAATTTTGTTCGAAGGTGCCTGATAAATCTTTTTCCCACTTCATTATAGGAAGAGATATCGAATCATCTATTTTAGTCAGTGTCCTGTATGATTTAGACAGTAGTTTGGGGGGGGTTAAATCTAAGAACTCTATTATATTAGTTGGGACTTGTAAACCACCATTAATATGCTTATATTTATTTTTAATTATAGATTTAAGTTGTTCATATTCCAAGAATTTATTTTTACTAATGCCATATTGCATATTTAGTTTAGCAAAATTGATGAACTCGGTTCCGTCAAGTAGATGTTCCAGATATTTAATACCTTTATTCTTCCAGTATGTAAAGTTTATCATTTTATTATTTTGTAGGATATCAGGGTTATTCCAGATAGGTGTACGACTGCATGGGATAAGGGATGACTTTGTCATTTTGAGGAACTCCCACCATGCTGTCAGAGTAGAACTAATGTTGATATATTTGAAGCATGTATGCCGTTTTATATTTGAGCTTATAAACGGCAGATCTGAAATCATGATATTATTGCACATTTCCTGTTCTATATCTAACCAAGGCTCATCTAAAAGACTATTTTTTTATCCATTTAGAGATGTATTGTAGCCTATTTGCTAAGTAATAGTTATGGAAGTTAGGCAGATCTAATCCTCCCCTGTCTTTAGTCTTCTGTATTGTCTTTAAGCTAATACGTGGGGGTTTATCTTTCCAAAGAAATCTAGAAATGGCAGAGTCTAGAGATTTAAACCAGTCAGATGATGGTTTATTGGGGACCATTGAAAATAAATAATTAATTCTAGGTAGGACCATCATTTTTATTGAAGCTACCCTACCCATAAGTGTGATTGGAAGCGATTTCCATCTTTCAAGGTCCTCTTCTATCCTGTTTAAAAGTGGGGCATGGTTAAGTTTAAGTAAATCTGTTAATTTATTCGACACAGTAATACCTAAATATTTAATATTTCCTGATTGCATTTGTAAATTTAGGGAGTTTTCGAGAGAGCAATTAATTGACAGTACCGTAGATTTAGACCAGTTTAACGAGTAATCTGATACTTTGGAGAAAGATTCTAGTATTCTAATTACTTGTAAAAGAGAATTATTTGAATGCTGGAGATAAAGTAATACATCATCCGCGTACAGACTAATCTTGTGCTCTATTTTCATGCATTTTATACCTTTTACAGCTTTTGTTTGTCTGATAGTTGCTGCTAGAGGTTCTATAAAGATGGCAAAAAGTGATGGAGAAAGAGGGCATCCTTGCCTGGTGCCCCTCTGTAGACAAAAACTGGAAGATATTTGATTATTTGTCCTGACACAGGCTGTTGGAGAATTGTATAGAATTTTTAACCAGTTTATGAATAAATCGCCAAAACCGAATTTATGAAGAGTAGCGAATAAAAATTTCCAATTTACTCTATCAAATGCTTTTTCTGCGTCTAAAGACAATATATTGGTTTTAATGTTTTTACTGTAGGAATAATCAATTAAATTAAGTAATCGGCGTGTATTTGTGGATGACTGCCTTCCTCTGATGAAACCAGTTTGATCTGGATGTATTATGAGGGGAGTTACTTTGTCTAATCTTTTTGCTAAGGCTTTACAGATTATCTTAATATCCACATTAATTAAGGATATGGGACGATAACTAGTGGGCAACACAGGATCTTTGTCTGGCTTGAGCAGAAGGCTGATGGTGGCAGAGTTCATATTAGCTGGAAATCTACCTTTTTCCTGTATTTCCTGCAACATTCTGTGGAACGTTGGGGCTAGAATATTCCAGAACTCTTTATAAAACTCAGTGGGGAATCCATCTGGACCTGGAGCCTTTTTATTAGGCATGCTTTTAAGAGCTTCCTGGGTTTCAGCTGTTGTCAGCGGGGAATCCAGTGTCATTCTTTGGTTATCTGATAATTTAGGAAGTGTAATTTTATCCAGAAATTGCTTAATATCCTTCTCTGATGGATTTATCTGTGGTGTGTATAGAGATTTGTAGAAATCGCGGAAGGTATTATTTATACACTCTGGTTCACTTACTGTATTACCAGTTGAATCTGTAACTGCAAATATAGTAGTTTTCTCCTTATTTATTTTAAGCTGATTAGCTAGAAAGCTTCCTGACTTATTGCCATGTTCAAAATTTTCTATTCGGAGCCTTTGTATTAGAAATCTATTTTGCTTTTCAATATAGTGGTTTAATTCTAATTTTACTTCACGGATTTTACCTAACTTCCCTTCTTCTTGAGATAAATCTAGTAACTTAAGTTTTTCTTCTAATTCCTGAATCTTTTTGTTTTCTTTTTTCTTTTTATGAGATGAGAAAGAAATTATTTTACCTCTCATCACTGCTTTTCCAGCTTCCCACAATATCGATGCAGATGTACCTGGTTGATCATTGTATTCTAAGTATGAAGCCCACTGTTCTTTAATGAATTTTATAAATTCTTCATCTTTTAGCAGTGATGTATTAAATCTCCAGCTTTTGTTTTGTGTGGTTATTTTTTTATTAATTAAGGTGAGAGTAACAGGAGCGTGATCACTGATAGTAATAGGATGAATTACCGTCTCTGAAACGACCGACAGCAGTGAGCTACTTATAAGAAAGTAGTCCAGACGAGAGTACGAATGGTGAACATTTGAGAAAAAAGTGTATTCTTTACTAATAGGATGAAGAGAACGCCATGCATCGCAAAGACCAAAATCACTCATGTATTGTTTGACTACATTTACTGACTGCCAACTACGCTGAATCCCTGTTTTATTCAACCTGTCTATATCGTTATTTAAACCAAAGTTGAAGTCACCTCCTATAATTAGTGAACAATCCCCGTGTTTTGAAAGTGCAAGGAAGAATTGGTGGAAAAAAGAGGGGTCATCAACATTTGGACCATATATACTGACAATACATAGCTTCTGGTTATGGATAGCTATTTTAATTATTATGTATCTACCTTCAGGATCTATAGTTTTATCTAATATTTTAAAACTAACGCTTTTGTGGATTAAGATTGCTACACCTCTCTGTCTAGAGTTATAGCAGGCCGCAAACACATTAGGGAACTCAGGTGAATTAAGCTCACTTGCATTTGTAGCTGATTTGTGGGTTTCTTGCAATAATACAACATCTGCCTTTAATCTAGTAAGCTGGTTAATGATCTTCATTTTTTTCTCTCTGGTGCCAGCCCCATGCACATTCCATGTCACAAACTTTACATTCGCCATAGATGTGAGTGAGAAGTTAGAAGGTGCATGCCCTTGAGAAAATAGTCATACATAGACCCAGGTAGCATCATATGATGTGCTTGTGATTGACTGATGTTCAGGAAAGAAGCAGACAGATAAGATAGAAATACACAAAAAAATAAAAAAGTGCAAAGAGTAAGAGAGTGTGTAAAGGGATAAACCATAGCCCGTGCCTTCTGTACCCAACCGTGAACACCAACCATACCAACGTGCTCTTTAGCTGTGCGTGTATTTAATTTATCACCGTGTACCGATCTGTGCGTCTTATTTATTTATTTATTTTATTTATTTATTTTAAATCATTGAAACATGCTTTTAAGTCCACCTGTGGTGTAACTAATAAAGCCAAGGGGTGATCTTCTGATCCCTGAACAACTGTCCATTAATATAAAGTCTGTCAACCGATATGGTGGCTTTAACGCCGTCCATCATGTATTTCTTCCTGATTGGGAACAGCACTCGCCTGCGATCTAGGATTTCCTTAGGAAACTGATCATTAACACTAAAGTCTGTCCCTCTCAGTTCCCTGCCGCAACTTCTAACGAATTCTTTTTGTTTATAATGCTCAAATTTAGCTATGATCGGGCGAGGACGGGTTTTGTCGGGTTTCTTACCTCCGAGCCGGTGGACTCGATGAAAAGTGATGTTTTTTACCTGATCCGCCGGGATTTTTAGCTTCTGCTGGAGAAAGTTCCGGACCGTTTCTTCTGCTATCTCTCCCTGCTGCTCCTGAATGCCTGCAAAGACGAGATTATCTCTCATACTTCGCGACTGTATGTCCAGAATGGATTCCTTCATTTTCTTATTTTCGCCGGAAAGCTGGATAATCCCTTCGGTCAGCTCCGTAACCTTCTCCCTCAGCGCGTCGTTCTCGGCGGCCATAGCTGTTAGCTGGGCTTGGCTAAACTCCACCGACTCCCTGAGGGACTGAAACTCCTTGTGTAGAACCTCTACCAAGGCGAGACGCGCATCAAGGCTGGTAAGCTTCTTGTCGATGGATTCCAAGATATCGCTGAAGTTCCTGTCTGGGGATAAAGTGGATGAAGAAGAAGCACTGGTGGAATTAGAACGAGTGCGCTTAAGTGACGGTGTGCTAGCAGCTGTAGGCTTCTGGGCCTTCCCCATCACGATGCTATCAAAACACTCGTCCAGGTAGCACTCCAGGCTCGTCACGGTCTCTTCGTCCAGTTTGTTCCCTCGTAGAAAATAAGACAGTTGTAAATGTTTGGGCTTTAACTTTGTATTATTTTTAGTTATTGGTTCGTTCTTACCTTAGCTTGTTTGATTTGTTACATGAACGCCTCCATTATACTTACGCACAGCTCTCGCGAGATCTCAGCCGCTCATCTCACCTCTCCCAATGTCTCTCTGAATGTGAATTTCACAATATTATATAATGGGAAAAAAAGGGGGCAAGGCTGTTGTGGTCATTTATGTGCAATGTTCACCATCAAAACAATTGTTGAAAAACTCCTCAGAGGTCTGCAGAAACTGAACATTGATTTCTAATAAAGGAAAGTGGGTATAGAATAATCAAATAATATATAATTTCTCTCAGATATTCATTGAAACAGTGTCGGTACTCACAGATGACAGTCAGCTGTGCACCAGACTTGCTTTTACAGGCACAAATTGTTGCGTAAATGTGTTTACGCCAAGACCTAATTAAGTTGTTGATGTAAAACCTAATGCTAACCTGAGAGATGAACAAGGCACAGCAGTTCTTAGAGCTAGACAGTCTGAACACCACTGCAGGAAAGGTAAAATATGTCATTTTAAAAATATGCCTCAGCACATTGGCTGAAACTGTTAGTTGCTTTGAACTTTGTCGTTATGTCCATGTGCTAAGGCTTACAATCTGCAGTGTGTCATGCTAGCTGTCGCAGTTAAAATAAACCGTGGCTGATTTACCACGTGAAATTATGGAGCATGATTAGAAATAATGCCTCGACAGTAGTTTCAATGTTTAGTGCTCACCAGGATCAGCACTGCTACTGGGAAATACTTTACAGGCAAGAAATGCTTAGATCTCTGCTGGAGCTTTGAGTTATGACAGTATAGAAGGGTCACTTGGAGAAATAAAAATGAGGACAATGTATTTTTTGTTGCCAACCCTTTTTAAGATTAAAGAGGAAATTATGAGAAAAAAAGTCAAAATATAGGGCTGCACAGTGGCGCAGTGGGTAGCACTGTTGCCTTGCAGCAAGAAGGTCCTGGGTTCGAGTCCACCTCTGGGTCTTTCTGCATGGAGTTCTCTCCGGGTACTCCGGCTTCCTCCCACTGACCAAAAACATGACTGTTAAGTTAATTGGCCTCTCCAAATTGTCCTTAGGTGTGAGTGTGTGCGTGAATGGTTGTTTGTCCTGTTTGTCTCTCTGTGTTGCCCTGCGACAGACTGGCGACCTGTCCAGGGTGTACCCCGCCTCTTGCCCACAGAACGCTGGAGATAGGCACCAGCACCCCCGCGACCCCATGAGGGATAAGCGGTTTGGAAAATGGATGGATGGATGGAAGTCAAAATATAAAGAAAAAACAAAAAATGCCGGGAACATTTGTTGAAATTATGATTTTTTTTTAAAGGTGACCAAACAAAGAAAAAGGAAAAAAAGGTCCATCCATCATCTGTAACTGTTTGTTCATGCAGGATCAATGTTGCCTATCTCCAGCAGTCATTGGTCAGGAAACACTCTGGACTGGTCACCAGCCCATCACAAGGATACACAATCACACCTAAGGGCAATTTAACCTAATTTTGGATGGTGTGATATAGGCAGAGTACCCAGAGGGAACCCACACATGCACAGGGAGAACACATGAACTCTATGCAGAAAGGCCCCAGGCCAGGATATCAGCCCAGGACCTTCTTGCAAGGCAACAGGTCTACCAATGGCACTACTGTGGAGCCATGGAATAAAAGCTAAAATAAGGAATAAGTCTAAAGTGTGAGTGAAATGCCAAAATGAACAGAAAAAGTTGAAAAGATGAAAAAATGCAGAAATGATAAGAAAGAAAGTTTAAATGTTGAGAAAAATTTAGAAATTATGAGAAGAAATCAAAATTCTGTGGAAAAAGCTGATGTGATGACAAATCGTCAGAACGGCATGCATTGTGTAAATCAGCTTGCAGCTTCACGCTTGAGAATAATGTTTATTAACAAATAAATTATTTCTATTTTAGTACATAAACATCCTGTAGACATACACTTGATATACGGTGCTCATCAAACCTGTCTAAGAAGATCACAAGGCATTCTTCAGTGTTCTGTCTTTTCTGAAAAATATAATTTCTACTTTTGTCTCAATATTCTGACTTTATTCTTGAAACCTAATCTTAAAGTTTATTTTTTATACTATAGCTACCTTTTATAATAGAAAACAAAAACATATCCACCATTAATTCCCTCGAAGTGACCCTAATACACCAGTGTATAAGCAAAGACCATAATAGACCTGAACACTTATAACCATTTACACGTCTGAAGCACGGTTCATAGTGAGTACAGTTCATTGATAAAAAATATTATTTCTGTTGATCTTTTTTTCCCATTTTGCACATTACAACCATGAATTGCTATTTTATTGGGACTGAACAGACCAACAAAAAGTAGGACATAATGGAGCGAATGAATTAATGTTTTCCATCTTCGTTCCAACTCTGACCCTTCTTAAAGAAAAAAAAGAAGTGCAATGGTCTGTTAGACGTTGAAAGCTCGGGGCACTTTCTCTGTAACTTAACCCAGCTTTAAACCTCTCCACATCTTTCACCCTGACCTTTCTGCTGTGTTCTTTGGTCCTCGTGACGCTGTTTGTCCTTTAATGCTCGCTGGATTTATTCTGAGATTCAATTACACAAAGGAGGAGGCTCTTTTTAACCATTTGAGGTAACTTTATAGGCAATTGCTTGCATGGGATTTTATTTAGGGGTATCACTCTTCAGATTTATTTTTATGTATATACATTTTTAAATCATGTGCACTGTTTTTTCCCATTCACATTTGTTAATCCCTTTGTTTTTGTCTATCACAAAAATTGCAAACCATTACATAAATGTTGTAAAGTGACAAAGTAGGAAGTCCAGTGGAATGTGTATGATTGCAGCCTGTCTCATCAGGGAATAGAGATGAAAGTGTTTTAAGACTATAAAAATGTTAAACATAGCTTTTAAAAAGCTCTGAATATCTGACACTAACTTGTTTTCCAGTAACTAATATTTGTGTCTCTAGTGGCATCTAAAGCATCTAAAAGGAGAATGGAAATAATGCATACCTGCACGTTGTAATTCTAACAACTACCCCTTTGCAGACAAACACCTTTAAGGTAGGGGTTGCCAGGATTTTCAGTGGTACTAATATCTACATTCAGAGTAATTTTCCTGATTAAAATACCAGCTCCCATTCTGTCTGTTTGTGCACTCAGGTCGCATGTGTGCGAGCTGCACAGTGCACCACTAGAGAAAACGTGTTTCATGCTTTTTGAATGAAATCATCTTCAAAAAGCATGAAATAACTGCCTTATTTACTGGGGTTATCTTTATTTGATTGTCTAAAACGTTTAAGTATAAGGAATAAAAACCATCACTCCTAATCCGCTTCACTGCAGTTGTTTTATACTGACAACTGAAGGGTTGATAAAAGGCTGCACCCTTTAATCATTTTAGGAATTAGTTATTTGTGGGTTTTCTTTATTATGATTCTCTTTTAGAAACATGTTATTATGAAGGGGAGCAAGTAGAACAAAAATTTGATTGCATTATCTTGACTTGTGTGTTTACTGTATACGCTGCTCAGGCATAATATTATGACCCCCTTGAATGGCCTCTGGCCGTGCAGGCCCCTTTGCAACACACTGTAATCTGTCACCTGCCTCCCAGGAACAGTGATTACTTCTTCTGCAATTTGAGCTACAGTTGCTCAGACCATATGGGTCATTCTTCGCTCCCTACATGAACCACTGGTTCCTTACTTTCTTCTTGCTCGGACCACCTTTGATAGATGCTGACCACTGTAGACTGGGAACACATCATAAGAGGTGCGGTTTTAGAGATGCTCCTGGTCACCTGGCCATGTCCCTCCTCATGCCTGCCATTCCTGCTTCCAGTTTGAGGACACAATGTTCACTTCCTGCAAAACACTTCCCGGTCACTAACAGGTACCATGATGAACAAAAAAATCAGTGTCATTCACTTCCACTGCCAGTAGTCATGATGCTTTGCCAGTTCAGTGTATTTAAAAATACGCTTCTTGAATCAGGAATAACCAATAAATAGGTTGAAAGTGGAGACCGATACATAGTAGATCATTACTGCCATCTAGTGCTCACCACATCATGTTGTGTCGACTCTAGAGGCCTGTCCATGATGACAAGGACAATTTCAACACTAATGACATTTTGTGGCCTAGCAATGAATGAGTAGCGCTAAAGGCTATGCTTTTTATGTCCTCGGCGTATTTCAAGTCTGCTTTCAACATCACAGCCAGAGGCATTTACGAGCACGTTAGACCTCTCCCTCAGATCAATGACGGATCTCATCTGTAGCCAAGAAGGCACTTCTCCAGCAGCGGGCACAGATGTTGGCCTGTGAGAGGTTAAGACAGCATCCGTTCCGCATGACTGCTTCCACCAGCAGGAGCCTCGGCCAGCTGAGACAGTCCGGGCCCAGATGTCACACTCTTTCTATCTCCTCTCTGCCTAATAGGTTTCAAATGCAACTTGTACTTGTGGGGCCTTGTTTCCATTCCCTATACATTATTATTATTATTTTCTATCTTTAACAAAATGCTCACAACGTGTAAGTGGTTGGTGAAATGTACAACGGGTGCATTTCTGCTCCCACTGCGGGGATCTGAAGGGGCGCATCCTTCTCCTGCGTGTTGCAGCGATGCGCAGCCGTGCCGCATGACTCACGACGGGCCAGGAGCGGCGGAGATGTAAACAGGAGGCGGGCTGAGCAAGGCCTAACCTGTACCCGCTCAGCCAATGGGACGCCGCGCTCCTCCGCATCGGCGTCGAACCCACCGCTCTCATTTGTCTTCCGCCGCGTCGATTGCAGCTTCGCAATTACACCGCAGAGAAGCGGAGAGAGGGGGAGAGAGACCAAAGCGAGCGAGAGAGAGAGAAAAAAATGATTAATCTGTCGAAGGCGAATTTCAGCTCGCTCTGACATTCAGCCACGGTTGAACGCTTTGATGCACGCTTTTCCTTCACGGGCAGCGAGCCGGTGCGACGCCTGTAGCGGTAGTAGCAGGTGGCGCTTGTGTAACCGTGCGGAGTCTCGACGCTCGTCCTCCGCCGCCTGAGCTGCGCGTCGTTTCAGCACCGGACAGCGACAGACCGGGAGCCGCGGACGCGGAGCGCACCGAGGGAATCCTGAGCTCCGCCGACACAGCAACGCAGGTCAGCTTTACTCTTCTGTCACACGCTCATCTTACCGATCTTATTCAGCTGTGGCACGGTGTGTGTAGGTGCAGGATCAGGAGCAGGTGCCTCGGCGTGAATCAATGCGACTCGGCTTTGATTTGTGCGTTGTGGAGAAACGGAGCTCCAGTCAGCAAATGTCCTTGACAGTAACGGCTCTGATGGATGGATGTGTGTTTGTTCCACGGGGAGGAAAACAGAAACGGGCTGTGCTCCTGCGCAGTTGTCTCTCCCATTGTCTCCCTCTGTCCTTTTGCTTTCTGACACTCCTCTCTGTTTCTGTCTCCACAGCCCGCCCGACCCTCGCTTGGCTCGGGGGCAATGCTCGGCTAGATGACTCCACCACATCAACAAGCGCCACGGTAGTCCTGGACTAATAATACAGCAGCGCCACGTCCCCTCCTCCTTCCCCCTCACCTTCCTTCTGTCTCCATTCGCTGATTCCAAGTCCTCCCGACAAAAGGCACCATGGGAAATCGTGGCATGGAGGATCTGATCCCGCTGGTCAACAAGCTGCAGGATGCCTTCAGCTCCATTGGCCAGGCCTGCAACCTGGACCTGCCGCAGATCGCGGTGGTCGGTGGTCAGAGCGCGGGGAAGAGCTCTGTGCTGGAGAACTTCGTCGGCAGGTAAAAACTGACCACCGGAAATAGGATAATCCCTTCTCCCGTTTAACCTTGACTGTGACGTAAGAAGCCTGAAGTGGCAGGCTGTCTGCAGAATTCAAAACATCATTCCTCTACTTTAAGGCACCCCCAGTCATGTCTCTTTTTTGTTCATACCAGCAGCACTGGATCAGTAACAGCATTATTTGGGTTACAGCAGCACCTTTGGGAATTTCGGCCCAATAAGCATCCCTAGTCGGCCCAATATTACATGGGGCCAGAGTAGAATTTAACTTGCACCCCCAGTATTTCTTAAGGAAGTAGCTTAACATTAAACAAATATTTCTCTAATTCAGCTTTACCAATTCCTCTGGAAGTAAAATAGCAATTGGCTATTAAACGTGCTTTAAGTCTCCAAGGGATGTCTGAGATTAGCACAACTGTCCATGTGCGTGTAATAGTAATGAACTGACAGAGGATGTTGTTGCTGGGGCAGACTTTATGTGAATAAAACAGATTAAAAGGGTTTAGAACCATGGATATGTGCTCTTTTGTTGATTCTTCTTTTGTTTTTTCTTACATTTTAGTTTCTTTGTTGTGGGCCATGTACAGGAACAGTTGCCCAGTAAAAAGAGAGTGCAACAGATTTAGCCATTGAATTCCTTCTGCAGTCCTTAAGACAGATCTTAAGGTCTTAACATGAATTTACATGTTATCTAAGCCATTACAAGGCCTTTGTTTGGCCAGTGGTGTATAGCTTGGTACTCATCATTACTCCAGAATTTTTAAATTTAAGAAATCTTCCTGGAGAGGAAGCGAAACATCTTCAACTATGGAAAACAAGCCCAGTTGCTTTGTTTTTTACTTTTTTTTTGGAATGACCATGACCTGGATGACTGAGAATCTTCAGATCCAACATGTATACAATATAGACACAATCTAAACCCACTATTCTAGCTTTGCCCGTGTTAGAAAATCAGAATGCTGAATAAACTCTGTGGTTTACCAATATATGTTATGGACAGTAACAGCACTGCTTGTTTCCGAATCAGTGATATCTTTGAGGGCTTCAGTTTAGAAGATATGCAGATCCTAACAAGTTTTCAAGTTATTTGAAAGATTTGTCCTCCCTTTATGGCCCTGAATGGAAATAGCATTTAATGTCACAATTCCAACCCTCTGCTTTCATCTGGCTTGGGAGCAGCATGAGTTTATTTTTGTTTTGGCAATCTGTAAAATATATGGACCCAGGGCAGCATTAGGTTGCTCCCTTAGAATAGTAAGAATGATATTTTCTTTCCCAATTAGACTTTGAAAAAGTCACCCATTATATCAGACTGAATTTGTTGCTTATTACTTTTGGAGAATGAGTAAATCAAGGGGTCTGAAAGCTCACTAAATATGACAATAAAGTCACTAAGAGGACAACATTATTCAAGTATAAACATTTGGTCTGGCAGCCAGTTCTAGGAAACAGTGTTTTAGTGCACTCAGTTGAGCAACCTATCGTATTTATTTGTTGATCAGCTTCCACTTACGCTGTCCGCAGAATGTGACTAGTGATGTTATGTCCTACCTTTTAACCAGGGTAACGGTGCACATATTTGTACTGAAAACATCCAGTGCAGCCTTGTCAGTTCTCCGCATGTACCGAAAAGACACATGGCATTATTTACACCTGAACACATGCAAAATGTGTGGAACACTGCAATACAACGTTCTGGAGTGCGACTTTAAAAAGTGACACAAAAACAAACAGAGAGGAAGAATCTTAGTCATCGCTAAACACTCCTGTTTGGGAACATTAAGGTCCCTCAGACAGCTACAAGTGGAGAAAGAACAGCGGACCAAACTGAAACCTTTTGTTAGTAACGCATATTTAAACCCCAATAAGGTGGATAGGTTGATATGCAACTGAATTACTCAGCTGAAACAACGTTAAGCTCAATGTAAACTTCACTGATGCTGAAGAAAGATCGGCTAAAGTCCAAATCCAGCTGCCAGAAGCTTTTAACTAGTCCAAAACACTGCATATGAGATACACAACATGCTGGTACTGACCAGAGGGGATTTCCTAACACATGTGCTTTGATGGTGCGTTCAAGTCCATCTGGACTGGATTGTCAGAATATATTCAAAGCTTTTTTATTCTCAATTGTCTCCCCAGTCTCTTTGAAAAATCATACACAACACTGACCATTTTGAAGTGGTTTTATTGTATAATCCATCCATCCATCCATCCATCCATCCATCCATCCATCCATCCATCCATCCATCCATCCATCCATCCATCCATCCATCCATCCATCCATCCATCCATCCATCCATCCATCCATCCATCCATTCATCCATCTTCAGTCACTTCACATTTTATTTGTTTTCTCTTGACTGAAACAAACTAAAAAAGGTACTGAACTGTGATTTTAAAACCAAAATAGCTAAGATTTTTGTGTGCATTTCACCATTACCTTTAATACAATTATCAATCAAGGAATTCTTTTTTTTTACTTAAATATATACCTAGCACAATTCTTCATTCTTTTAAATCTTATGTGCATTTGAAATATCAGATTTTGTTGATCTTTTTCTGTTAAAGGTTGCTTTGAATCACAAGTTAAAAGCACTCTTGCGGGGGTTCCCTCTTTGCCTGGTTGTCCTGAACAGCAGCTGGGTCGGGTTACCCCTTGGGTCGGCTTTGATGGTACCCACCTCTTTTCTTAGAGCCAGGGTTTTATGTATGCTATGCTGGTAGCAGAATGCAACGCTGGGGTTAAACCTTTTTAAAGCATTGTCCAGATGAAGCAGCTCTCACGCCTGAATGCTCAGACTAGATATTCATTGTGTTGTTCTGGAATTGTAGTTCAAGCAAATAGGCTAATCAGGTGAACGGATGAAGCTTCTGATGTCAAAGCAACACTTGCCCTGCTTCGTACTCGTGCTGACATACTGCTCCTTTTGTACCTTCAAAATCCCTACTTTGCAGTGGTTCCAAGTTCCGATTGATTCTCCAGGGGTGTCTCCAACAACATTTCAAAGGACTGGCCAGATGGGGACCCCTTACAATCTTTGAGGAATCCTTAAGGGACGGCCCATCAAAACCAAACAGCAGAAAGGAGTTTCACCTCTTTTTGTATGCTGTTATTATAAAAATATAAATGCAGCGAAGTAGTGAGAAAATCAACTCAATATGCAACATGATATTACTTCCTGCTGCTTGATGTTTCTAACACGACTAAATATTTTAGTACGCTACTTCAGAAAGGCGCATTGATTTAGTCCGCCTCCAGCACTCATTGAAAGCCATGATGCTGAATAACGGTCCATCTGTCCGGTTCTGGCCCTGCAGTGCTGAGTGGACACGTGGAGGCCTCATCGTTTCTTTAAGGCTCACCCCTCTGAGGCAATATGTGTCAATGAGGTTTCCTGGAGCAAGCCTTTTGACAAACAGATAGGTTGGTGGACAGATCCATGCTGGCTCTCTCTGTCTTTCTCTCTGTCTGTCTGTCTGTCTGTCTGTCTGTCTGTCTCTCTCTCTCTACTTCAATTGACCTCCATTCATTTTCATCGTTCTCTTTGGCCTAATCATGACCCTAAACCTAAATGTGCCAAAAAAAATTCTCACTCAGCTTTAAGTGTACACACACACACACACACACACACACACACACACACACACACACACACACACACACACACACACACACACACACACACATAGAGTGTGTGACCCTCCAGAAAATGTTGGAGTCATCGTTTTACAAATGAGTGAGCACCCTGTCAGCTCTTCGTTCGGACCGGTTGTTCATCAGGTCAGAATGTTCGGCCCTCAGCAGCAGAAACATCAGCTGGGGAAAAAAAACACCTCTTTTTCACTCATTCGAGCTTGCTAACAGGATTTTAAAGAGATTCTCAGCCGTATCTGGCATGTCATCAAGAACGTTTACTCATAAAATCAGCAGTCCATGAAAATAAATAACATCATAATATATGTGTTCATATACACTGTGGCTGTAAAAAGCAACTTTTGATTGGTCTTTCTTCCTTAGGGACTTTCTGCCCCGTGGTTCTGGTATCGTCACCCGCAGGCCTCTGGTTCTGCAGCTCATCAGTGCAAATGCTGGTGAGTTCCACACACATTTACACACCCACGCAAACTAACAGGCACACATTTGCTCCCTCGCACATACACCCAAACACACACTCCTCCTTTCTTTTTAAATGGTGCTGCTTTTTATTCCTCTGCTTATATTCCCTCCCCCACCGGCATTTTGTTCCACTCAGTGCAGCCATTACTGATCTTTGGTGCATGTTTTTTTCCTTTTTCATCCCCAACAGAATGGGCTGAATTCCTCCACTGCAAGGGGAAAAAGTTCACAGACTTCGACGAGGTGCGCCAAGAGATTGAGGGTGAAACCGATCGGGTCACAGGGGCCAACAAAGGCATATCTCCCGTCCCCATCAACCTACGGGTTTACTCCCCTCATGGTACGCATGGAATATTTCCGCTTTTCTTCTTTTAATGTGGAGTTAGTGACAGTGCGCCGAAACTCCTCTGAATCTAAACAGGGTGTGACAGGTTGTGAGTCATCAGGAATAGCTGTCGGGTGATGTTCATTAGAGCTGTCTTACTGGAAACAAAGATGATTGTTTTCTTAGGGGGGGAAATATCACAGAAATAATCTGTGGTAATAATAAAACAAATCACCTTTAGCTGACTTCTGTCATCTTTAGAATTCATTCACATTCCAGATGTCAGGGATGCTGTTTTACTGTAGGGGTTGATCAGATTGACAGAATGTCTAACTTTTTAATTCATTGCTACATTTTTGTGGAATCGAATGAGCATAATTGTGGTGCCAAAGGAAAGTGATACTTGTTTTTTTTTTTTTTTTTAAATAAGAAATAAAAGCATGAGAAACTAGCATGCGCTTGTATTCTGACCCCTTTACTCCAAGATCTCTAAATAAAATCGATTGCAGTCTGCTTAACAGAAGTCAACCTAATTATTTTTTTAACTTTTTGGTGACTTATCACACAAAGTCCAAATAAAATACATTAAGATAATATAACATTACAAAAAAAGTACGCGTGTGGCTCTATATTCAATTTCGGGTTATAAAAAACATCAGATTAACACCTTGCCATATGAATATATTCACAATTATTATATAAATATACACTATATTGCCAAACATATTTGCTCACTCGTACAAATTATTGGAATCAGGTGTTCCAATCACTTCATGGCCACAGGTGTATAAAATCAAGCACCCAGACTGTTTATAGAAACATTTGTGAAAGAACAGGTCGCTGTCAGGAGCTCAGTAAATTCCTGCGTGGAACTTTGATAGGATGCCACCAGTGCAGCAAATCCAGTGGTGAGATTTCCCCGCGAATAGATCAATAATAATTTAATAATAATAAAATAAATAAATAAATAATTATACTTTTGACCGATAGAGGGCGCACCATACCCAAACAATAGCGGGTATGGGCCGATTTGCAACAGCGAGGAAGAAAGTCAAGAGCCATGGCCACTAGCAGTTTACCTGACTCCGCCAGATAGATTTGCTCCGCATATCCATCTGGAAACCTTCCGTTAAAGTAATTTTGGGAAGGGGCGAAAATACTGGTTAGCTGATTGGCCTATGTTGGTGATAGACGGGCCAAATAAACCAATCAGATTCGTCGTCGCTCGTAACAGAGCGACGACGAAAACACAACCACAAGCCAAGCTACTCTTGCTGCTGCAGGTAAAGGCTCGTTAGCTCAGCAAAGAAATGCTCTGTAATTCCGATAAAACTTGCTCGATAGCCGCGCTAACGCTAGTTTCATCGGCTGAAGCCGCCATGTTGTTTAGACTGAACTGACGCGCTTCCCGTTGCGTCACACCTCAACCCGCCTCAAAGCCAACGCTGATTGGACGTTCGTTTGGTGAACGGCTCCAAATTTTCTTTAACGGAGGGTAGCCAGATTGATCTGCGAGTGAAACCTTGAAAGCTCGCGAGATCAGGATGGTCTCACGAGGCTAACTAGCAGTGGCATAAAGGGAAAACTTGACAGAGAAAGTCACATTTTCAGACAAAATGGGAAGAAGTACGGACATGGGGATTTTTTTTTTATGCGTTCCCTCGCAAAGGTTTTTGCGTTCCCTAGAGGTACGGCTGATTTATTTGTTGTGGTATCTTGTCATTCACACACAACAATAAACTGTGAGAGCTGACGTGAGTTTTGAAACTACAAAGCTTTGTCTTAAGCAGAAGATCAAACGTGCATCTACACAGCACCGAGTTCACAGACTAGTGTGATGCATTCGTGAGCGTCAGAAAGCTATGGTGCATTCAGGAGCATGGGACATTAGATTTTTCAGAATAAAAAGCTAACAGATGTGCATAATCAAAAAATAACAGAAATACAATTATAGAGCATTCAGTTTTGTAAGAAAGCCCACACTGTTTCTGGATAAATAGATTATTGTTTGAGTTAAGTTCTGTTCCGTTTTATGCCTCTTTCCTTGTAAATTTGAAATGTCCCATGCTCCTGAATGCATTGATATGGAGGAGTTTAAATTCCTTTTTTGCAAATTTTTTTTTAAAGCAAACGGTTTGTCTTTTGCTTAAGGACATATTAAAATACATTTATATGCAGAAAATAGTTATATTTTCTGCATATAAATATCTGTATGCAGTAAACATACAGATATAAATTCATCTAAAATTTGTTCTTATTGAGAATAATTTGTAGCATCTTTCATATCCAATTATTTGAAGTGCGTGGTCATGTGGCCCTCCAGTGGTCATGCTGGAAAAAAATGTGGCCCTCTTTATCATGGAAGTTGCCCATCCCTGATCTAGATATTGAATTTACGAAGAACCTGAGAGTGACGTTTTTTTTGGGGGGTTTTTTCTTTTTTTCAGAGGCGTACACCCATCTACTCCCCCTTTTTTTCTTTTTGGAGTTATGCACACTTATTTCCTTCCATTAGGTATTTATACAAAACAGAAATATTTTCCCCAAACATAATTTTTTTTATCAAATACTTCATATGAAATATTCACTCCCAGCTGAAAGCTAAAATATTTGTAAACCAGTATGTAAAACTGTGAACCTAACTTTTCAATTGAAGAGGAGCTGCGGGATGTTTAAGAAGACAACTTTTGGATAATCCAGGTCTCCCTTGCAAAAGAGATTTTTAATCTCAATGGGTATTACCTGGTTAAATAAAGGATAAATAAATAAAAATAAATAATATAATAGCAGCTACTTAAAATGCTTCTAATATAAACCAGGAAACAAAACATTTAATCCTTTAAATTGGAACATACTGTAATATTGTTATCTAACTTAAATTGTAAATAATTTAAGTTGGTTATTTTCAGGTCTTTCTTAGCTGAATTTACTATTGAATCAATAAATTGTAAACCGGTGAAATGACTGATTCACCTTTTAACATTAGCATTTAATCCAAATGCCAAATTACACATTTGGATTCCATATCTAGCAACTATCCTACAGACAGTAGAAGACTTAATCAGGATAACAGTAATGTCACAGTTAGGATTTACCTGTGTTATGTTTATTTTTTATTTCTAGTTTATTACACAGCGTCCGGATATTAAATTAAATACATCATAAAATGTGGTCAAATGTTCTGATTTTATACATTTTTCCATAATGCACCCCCTTGTTCAAACCACAGAGATCTAGCCCAAACTAATTCATGTAAGAGTCAATGGACATCTTATTATGATGATTAGTTGGAGGGAAATAACTTATATAATGCATTCCTGTGACTCTGCAGTGCTGAATCTGACCCTCATCGACCTGCCGGGAATCACCAAGGTGCCAGTTGGAGACCAGCCTGTTGACATCGAGCAACAGATCAGGGACATGATCATGCAGTTCATCAGCCGAGAGAGCTGCTTGATCCTGGCGGTCACCCCAGCAAACACTGACCTGGCCAACTCTGATGCCCTCAAACTGGCGAAGGATGTGGACCCCCAGGGTGAGTCAAGGATACCGACGCAGTAGGAGGGACGTGACCTTGTGTTTTTTTTTTGGTTTTTTTTTTGCTGGGTAAAAGCTCAACAGGGAATCTCTGTTACCTGCTTTCTGTTGACTTTGACTTTGACCACTCTCTAAATGTGAAGGAGGAATATTCCTGCTGGGATCACTCAAGTGTCACATTATTATAAGAAGCAGGAGTCTTGAGAGAAGAGAAACATAAGAGATGAAGAATGAAATAAAAAAATAAAGCAGTAACAAAATGAAAAACAAAAGAAATGGGCAGAACTAGAGAGCAGAATTAGGGCAAAACTAAATGCGTATTTACATTTTGTCACTAACGCACTCAATACAGACACACTGTTATTATTAATTCGCTCCCCAAGTGAAGGGAGATGGGGTTGGGAATACCCTTTAAAACTCCTTTTACACTCAAATCCATTAAATGCAACCTGAAACTGTCGTAAAGAGGCAGGAGGCCATTTATTAGCTTTACAATGAAAGTGTGCCATGTTTTTATGGGCTGCTCAGATCAGCAGAGAGGGGTTTGTTGGCCAGATTGGTCCATGTTTAGTTTGCTGTCACAGAAAAGCAGGTATCAGGTTTTATGAGCCAGAAATGAAGACCACTGTTCAAGGTTGTATCACAGAACTTACTAAAAATGTTTCTAGACAGTAAAGATAGATGTATGTTGGATTTGAAAAGAGACAGAAATTACTTTACACAGGATGTTTAATGGTTGAACGTTTGTGGTACTTTGCAGAAAATGACACCAGAGCAGAGCATACTCTTTGACCCAGTTTACATGAGGAGTGGAAAAGACTATTTCACAGGCTGAGACCCTCATGATATACTTGAGCGAATGATCACGTTACTGCCTAAAACGCAAAATAGATTTGGCTTAGATTTTATGTGATGGAGCCACACAAGGTAGAACATGACTGAGTAGTGAGAACTTGCTGAAGATTTATAAGGTTTTTACGACCACAAATCTGAAAAGTGTGGCTTACTTTTGTTTTCAGCCCACCGATTCAGTACTTTGCTGATCTGCCTTTAATAGTGACTAGGGCAGCACATCTTTGGAGGTATCTCTCTACTAGCTTTGCAAAGCAAGAGACTGAAATTGTTGGTCACTCTTCTTTGCAGAATAGCTCAAGCTCAGTCAGATTTTATGTAAAGTGACTAAAAAGTTGTTTAGATCTCGCTAAAGATGATAAATGCTGTTTAGGTAGACTTTAATTTGGTCATTCTAGCAAATCAATATATCTTTATCTGTACTATCCCATCATAGCTTAGCTTGTGTGTCTAGCATATTTTTTTTTCTGCTGGAACGTGAACCTCTGATCCAGGTTTAGGTTTGTTTGCAGGTTCTACCAGGTTTTCTTCCAAAATTCCCCTGTGTTTACTGGTTCCATCTTCCCAGCTTCCTTGTCCCTGCTAAAGAAAACCATCCCCACAGCATGATGTTCCTGCCACTATGGCCCACTGTGGCTGCAGTGTACAGGAGGATGTGGTGTCATAGCTTTCCTTCACATATGACACTCTGTATGTAGTCCAAAAAACAAATCCAGCATTTCTCATTTGACCAGAGCACCTTGTTCCACATGTTTGGTGTTCCCCCACATTGTTACAAAAACCATTGTGGGGAGCCTTAATATTAGCCTGACACTGAGTTGTGTTTAAAGTGTAATTCATCCCAATATAAAAGCATTTCTAAGTGACATGGCTAGGCGTGGAGATGAGCGGTTGGGTTTTTTCCTGGATTTAGGGCTGCAGTCAGGACCAGGGAAAGTGACATATTGAAACATGGAGGGGAAAAAGGATGACATCTGGTGGTTTTGCCACAGATCTGTCTTTTGAGGTGGTGGGTTTCTCATCCGCCTCATCACCAGAGGTTGAGGGAAGCTTTGTGGAGCCCAGCAGGCTTGAGCGTCATCAGTTCGACCCACTGGCTCAAGGCGCTGACTCGGCAATGCCCGAGCTGCCGAGGCAGTGGAGGATTGAATAGGTGCAGTTTCTAAGTGGTAAAGTGATGATAGCAGCATCATTGCTGACATGGGCTAATGTTCAAAGCAGTAACAAATGTTGAACACTATCGATCAATATTCCCAATGCTCCCAATGCTCATGATTCCAACTCCTGAGTCTGACTTACAACGGGGGCGTGTATCTGACTGAGATGCTTTTATACCCAAACGCAGGGTTAGGAATAATGTAATAGGACTCTGGTTCTATTTTGTGGGTGTAAGCATGCACATTTTGAACCGATACAAAAGGTCAACTCCAGTAGCCACTGCTCAACCCTAAGAGGGCAGCACTGATACAGTTTTAGGACACAAATTGTAGAGCTAAACATGTTCACATGAAAATGTAAAAAAAAATGTACAGTAACATTGATGTAGCACCTTTAGGCCCAGTTTATACAACTTATCTGTATATAAAAAAAGTTGATTTTGGGGTAAGTCACACTGTAAAAGGCTTATTTGGCAGCGAAACCTGTCTGAAGGCAGGAAACCTCTGTAGGAACAAGAGGAGCAACCTGGCAATGACGACTGGCTTTACTCGATACAGAGGTGTCAGGCAGAATAGGAGAGGCTTAAACAGAGTCCAGGAGAAACAAAAAAAAAAAAAAACTTAACATAACCTGGGTGGGAGGAGGGGCTTTTGGATGGGGTGCAAGAAAAAAAAAACGGCAGCATAAAGGCAGGTGATCGGAAGGTCATCTGGAACAGGCATAGAGTTCAGGAGGCCAGCAGCGCCAGAAGAATCTTGAAGGCCGGCATCGGTGCTGGAGCTTTGGAGACTTGAACCCAGGCTGGAGTTCTGAGAATGGGAGCCAAGGGTAGAACCCAGGGTGGAGCTTTGAGGCTTTAGACCACAGCGGTTACTTTAGAAAGCGAAGAAGCTGAGAGAAACTTTGGAGAATGTAGAATCAGGAACCCGACAAGGGACCAGAGATCAGAAGATTGGGTAAAAGTCCAACAAGAGCAAGGCAAGCCAGGGAAATCCAGAAAATGTTGTGACCAAGCAATCAGTCATGGAAGGAATGCTGGACATCTACAACCCCAAAGCACTTTACACTGTATTCAGTCATTCAGCCATTCACGCACGTTTACAGATTTGTGAAGTGCATGACTAAAATTTGTTATGTTAACAGATTCCGCCACCTGAACAGTGAATCTGTTCCAGAATTACCTCTGGTCTCTTTGCTTCTATTCTGCTTAATATTCTCTGATAAACCTATTAGGTGACCTTGACATAATGACTTTATTCATACTGAACTTGAATCACACACAGATGTACTTTGATGACTAGGATGATTAGGAGAAGGTTCTTAAGGAGGTTGATTGCAGTGAAATTCATTTAGTTGCATCAGAATCAAGTGGACTGAACCCAAATGCAAGCCACACTTTTCAGATTTTTGGTTAAAACATTTAGAAATCCCTGTATCTGTTCCCTTCTTCAACAGAGGTATGCTCTACTTTGTGTTAGTCTGTCACATAGAATGCCAAAAAAATGAAAATAAAGTTTGTGGTTGTCATTTGACAACATGTGTAAATGTTCAAGTGGTATGAATATGTTGGCACTACTGTACTGTATGTAATTAGTAGTTTCGCATTTTACCTGCTTTCATGCTTTTTGCATTGTCAAGGTCTGCGGACGATTGGTGTAATTACCAAACTGGATTTGATGGACGAGGGAACAGATGCCCGAGATGTTTTGGAGAATAAACTGCTGCCACTGCGAAGAGGTGTGTATTTTTGTTTTTATTTCACCATGGTATCATTTTTTAGACCTTTTACTCCACTTATCAGAATGTTTTCATTACATTATATATCTCAGTTTACATCCTTGCCTCTTTTTTTTTCCCCAGGGTACATTGGCGTAGTAAACCGCAGTCAGAAGGACATTGATGGCAAGAAAGACATTAAGGCAGCTATAGAGGCTGAGAGGAAGTTCTTCCTGTCCCACCCAGCATACAGGCACATGGCTGATAAAATGGGCACCCCTCGCCTGCAGCAAGTGCTCAACCAGGTGACAATGGATTTACCCTCCATCCCATGGTGCACTTTACATAATTAATAAGAGAGTGGCCTACTTCTTTGTTCTTTTTGCTTCCATCACTCGGCACATTCATGTAGATTTTACAAGGCTAAGGGTGTTTCTCTGGTCCAGCTCCAAATAACCCCCTGATTTCCCAGAATTCCAGATTTTCTCTGGATTGCTTTTGGATGAGAATCTTATTTCATTGCTGTGAAGCACATGACACGGACACATTTTAGATTTTGAGAAATGATCCTAGACATGTCAAAGATCAGTGATTTAAACTACATATTAATTACATATTAATTACATCTTAATTAACTGATTTCTGTTGTCTTCGATATGATATAATCTTGTGTCTTGTCGGTTTTGTGTCTCCTCAGCAACTGACCAACCACATTCGGGACACCCTGCCATCCTTCCGCAGCAAGCTGCAGGCCCAGCTGTTGGCTCTAGACAAGGAGGCAGAAGAATACCGTGGATACCGGCCTGATGACCCATCTCGCAAAACCAAGCAGCTGCTGCAGTCAGTATAGCATTTTTCCCACAGCAGAGGCAACACGAGATGTTGTTGACAAAAGACGATGAGAAAGGAATTTCTGTCCTTTTTGTTGCCATTCTTTATCAGTTAACATTTTAAGTTGCCAGAAACCAGAAATTGCATTAACCTGCTGATAGATGTGTTTTATTAATTTATTTTTTGCATATTTATTGTGTTTCAGAATGGTGCAGCAGTTCTCTGTTGACTTTGAGAAGAGGATTGAGGGTTCAGGGGATCAGGTGGACACCGTGGAGCTGTCTGGTGGAGCAAAAATCAATCGCGTCTTTCATGAGCGCTTTCCTTTTGAGCTCGTCAAGGTGAACTACTGAGAATAAAAACTGAAGACTGTATAATATAGCTGAAGGAATGGAATCGCTCCAGGTACTGGCACCTCCTGGTAGAAATGTGCAAAAAGCCTAAAAATGCACTAAATTAATATTTAATTGCAGCCATATAAATTCTAAATTCTGTTTTTGAAAAATCTAACCACTATACTGGAGTGCATTTATTCAGTGAGTTAGAAACCCTGCCTATAAAATAACTGTCTTTATCATAATTTTTTTTTGCACCCCTAACAATCACCAATCTTTTTGTTTATGGTATTCCTGAGTAGTACATGAACTATTTAAAACAACAGGAACTGTATTGAACAGATGAAGTACATTTAATTTCCCCCAAGGCAGAGAGAAGAGAATGGGAAAATAAAATTTAAAGCTAGCTGTTGTAGAGTTGCAGCGGAGACTGCCATTTGGGGTAAAAGAGGTCTCCATAACAACCAATAGATCCTATCAACATGCCAACTGGTGAAGTTGGGTGAAGAAAAGTGGGGGTGGGGGTTTCACCTTGGGCAGGTCGCCAGTCTACATTCAATTCAAAAAGCATTCAGTTTCCAGTTTTATTTATAAAGCGCAACTTATTTATATTTGCAACACATGCCACCCTGAGGCACTTTACAAAGTCAAATTCAATCAAATCACCCAGACAGGTTGGTTAAAAAGCTTTCTATCCAAGGTAACCCGGCAGATTGCATTGAGCCATTGACTAACAGCATTAGCTCTTCCTGAAAGTGGACAGTCTCCTGTGTTGTTATTGATGCAGCAATCCCTCATACCGAGCATGCATGTAGCGACAGTGGAGAGAAAAACTCTCCTTTAACAGGAAGAAACGTACAACTGGTGTAAACTCTCAACTGAGAGTTAGACAAGACAGAGCAAAGACACACACAAAATTTTTTTTTTTTTTTACTGATCCAACAATACTTTCTATGCTGGTGAGGGTAACGGCAGACTAGCTCTATGTTAAACTAACCGCCATGTTTTTGGACTGTGGAGAACATACAAACTCCAGGACAAAAGACCCTGGGTGGGGATGTGAATCCAGGACCTTCCTTCTCTAAGGCATCAGTGCTAATCGCTGTTTCACTGTGCAGCCCTGAACTCTTAGCCTCGTGAGACCATCCTGATCTCGCGAGCTTTCAAGGTTTCACTCGCAGATCAGTCTGGTTACTCTCCGTTAAAGAAAATTTGGAGCCGTTCACCAAACGAACGTCCAATCAGCATTGGCTTTGAGGCGGGTTGAGGTGTGACGCAACGAGAAGATCGACATTTCAGTCTAAAGAACATGGCGGCTTCAGCCGATGAAACTAGCATTAGCGTGGCTATCGAGCAAGTTTTATCGGAATTACAGAGTATTTCTTTGCTGAGCTAACGAGCCTTTACCTGCAGCAGCAAGAGTAGCTTGGCTTGTGGTTACGAGCGACGACGAAGCATGTTGACGAGTACGTCATATGCTTCGTCACCAACATAGGCCAATCAGCTAACCAGTATTTTCGCCCCTTCCCAAAATTACTTCAACGGAAGGTTTCCAGATGGATATGCGGAGCAAATCTATCTGGCGGCGTCAGGTTACTGAACCCTGCCATTAGACTAAAAATGAGTAGTCAATGAGTTTTAGCAGTATAATGATACACCAACATAAACATGCTTCACCAGGTACAATATCGACCATCTTCTATTGCCATCTAGTCCCCAGACATAGATCCTAAAGAAAAACTTTGGAGGCACTAAAGGAAAGAGACAAGCCAGGACTCTGGATGATCTCGAGGGGTTATCCAGTGTCATTGGTCATTCTAGATTCTCCAACCTTGACTTTTTGTTGGGGAGGACAAAGTGATGTCCTATTGGTAAAAGAAGGCTCGGAAAGTGTTGAGGCAGGGCTACTAAGAAATATTGCCAATATTACTTAACATGGGATTTGTCTCCAACTGAATAAAATTACTTAATTTAAAGGTAGGATTTAAAAAGAGTTTCAAAATATGTGACTGCAATAAAAGATGGCTGTATTATAAGGCTTTTTACACATCTTAACCAGGGTGCCAACAAATATGGATGACATTAGGGTTGGTGTTAATCCTACAGTAAATACATTATTTTAAACCTCTTAAAGATCTTTGTGAGTGTAAGAAAAATATTTTATAGGATGAATGTATGCTTAGAAATGGTTCTTGAGTCTTCTATAGCTATGTATAAAATATTTGTTTATGTATGTAAAAGACAGGTTTTTGAGATAATCACTTAGCTGAACATGTAAATTATTTTAGCGCCAGTCCATTTTTACTGTCCCATTTTCTGCATTCGCCATGGATCTGCTCTCTGCTTCAGATGGAGTGTGATGACAAGGAGATGCGGCGTGAGATCAGTTATGCCATCAAGAACATTCATGGCATCAGGTAGGGTTTCTGCATTATGTACTTTATTTGTGTTTAAATTAATTTTAAGTGTTCAGCATGTTCATCAGTCTTAGGAAGCCACCATCCGCTTGTTAGCAGCACAGAATGATAAAAATATCCGTTAATAAACCAATTATTGCTGTACATATGCAACACATGGACAGTCAAATCATCCCTTTTTGTCCCCAGGACTGGGCTTTTCACCCCTGACATGGCATTTGAGGCTATAGTGAAGAAGCAGATTGTGAAGCTGAAGGAGCCGTGCGTCAAGTGTGTGGACATGGTCATCCAGGAGCTGATCAACACCGTGCGCCAGTGCTCCAACAAGGTATTCCCTGTTACTCATGACCTTTGTGGGGCCCATGTAACCTGCAAGCTTCACTTGGCTGGTTGAAATCCCAAAGCAGGGGAATAAAAAAGATGGCACAACTAAAAAGACCTGTTTTCATAATGATATGTTACACTTCCTATCCGTGGATGCACTTCTATGCCGTGTGCTTCGTCTCCAGTTGGAATGCTTCCCGCGGCTGCGTGAGGAAACCGAGAGGATTGTCACCTCTCATATCCGAGACAGAGAGAGTCGCGCCAAGGACCAGGTAAAAACAGCTTTGTGTTTCTGCAATATTTATCGCATTAATGGTACAGATTATAGCAAACATACAAGTTAGAAAGTCGCCTATTACTGTTAGAACTGAATTAGTGCATAGAAAAATCACGTCAATACTTCTCCTCCTACTGTTTAGAAACACAGATCATTTAAAGATGTAGTGAAAAGTTGTTTCCTGACCAAAATAAGCTGTAGGTTAGCTGTAGGTTAGCACCAAACTGGCCACCACCTCGCTGTGTGTTGCAGCTGTATGTACAGGGGAGGCATCTAGCAGAAGTCTCACTGTGTGATCACATTGAGTACCAGATGTTCATAATATCATTGTACTTACAAGAAAATTCATTAAAAAAAAAACATTTCATTGCTTTTTTTGTCTTGAAAATGGAAAAACACCCAAGCAGTGTTACAGCTGCCAAACAGATCTACTGTATGGATTATTTCAGATTAAATAATGTCATCTATATCACTTTTTGCTTCTCACTCTGATTTTTAGCACACATTTCCTGGTCCCTTCATGTTTAATCAATCATGTTCTTTCAGCTAAAGATATTTCATAAAATGAAAGACTACATTCTACTTCATTCACAAGCAGTGAGCTAAAAGTTAAGGTTAATGTCAGCTAAAACAATAGGTTGTTTTAAAAGATTTTGTGATTTTTAAATAAACAGATATATACAGGGGGACAAATTAGGCCTGGTATAGGTTTATTTTCAAGTAAATGTCAAAAGATTGTAACATTCTGCCATTTTAGCCTTTAGAGAGAAATACTGGGAGTCTAGCAAAATGATATTTTATGGTTAACTAGTCAGGCTGCCAGAGTACACTCTCCTATGAAACACTGATGGTAACATCACAACTCTGCCTTAAAATGAAGCACTGCTCGAGTTTCCTCGCTGTTTCTTTCCAAAAGAAAACAACTTTGTGCTTTTATTTCTTAAGATGGGTAAGAGCGCGGTGTAAGCAGCAGTTAGCAGCAACAGGTTGAGGTGGGGGGAGCACGCTGCTACTCTATGCACCGTGCTGTCAGGTTAGGTCCCTCTGGGACTCTGTCTGGTGGCCCAGGCGTTGTACACAACAGCTATAAAGCTTTTCATCTGTCTCCAGCAACGTCTCGTCATAAATGTTGTGTGTGTGTGTGGTTGCAGGTTCTGCTACTGATTGATCTGCAGCTCTCTTACATAAACACCAACCATGAGGATTTCATTGGCTTCGCTAGGTAAAGATTGAACCCTTCCTCCTTCACTCAGCATGTTAACTACCAGCTTTAAAGCATTACCAAAACATTATTTTTTGTACAAGATTTACTCTGACTCTTTCCTTTCTCCTTATTTTTCTTCTCATGTTCTCCATTGCCTCCCTGGCCCCCGTCTCTGTGTTGTTGTTGTTTTCCCGCTGCAGCGCTCAGCAGAGGAGCAGTCAGGCTAATAAGAGCCAGAGTTCAGCAGGCAATCAGGTGAGCATATTCTACGTCTGGTGTGTCACAACACAAACGGCGGTGCAGCAGGTCAAAGCTGTTGTGTTGCACGCCCACACGGCTCAGAGACGGTTGCCGCACAGAAAAATAGAAACCACTCGACTGAAATGCATCTGCAAAAACGCTCCGCTTCTATTAAGTTGATCTTTTGCATAGGATCAAATTTAAGATCTCCTTTTTTCACTCCTACAGTTTCCACAAAAAAACACACAATTTATATTAATTATTATTTGTTGTGCATGCTTTAATTTTTCAATTAATCAACAGTCTTGAACAGTAGAGATGCACCGAGATATCGGCTTCTAACTTTTTGCTTGACCGGCCTGAATGGCTATGCAGTCATTGAATGCACCATCCCAAGCACTGTCAGGTTGCACTGACAACACTGCAGTGTGTTAATTGTTACTGCAGCCATTTTAGGTATCAGTGTGACGTTGAAAATGATGGCAGAAGAAGCAAAGATGCTTCCAGAAAGGGAACTGTTCTTTCAGTGCTGCAGCAACAGGAGGGACGCTATGGCTAGTAACAGTCATTGCAGCAAAGCTGATCGGTTGCTTTTTCCTGTTGAGAAATCCTATTCAGTCTTTCAGTCAGTCAGTCTGGCTGAGGAAATGTTGCCAGCTTTTCTGAGTTTTCACAGTTAAGCTAAGACCTTAACTGTGACTTAACCTGACTTTACAGGGAATACAACCTTGTTGATCGCTAGTATAAGAGTTTAAGATGTCAACTCAGGAATCGTGTTATCTGCGTTTGAAAATAATAGTGAATTTCTGTTTAACTGCAGAGCTGTGTAACGCCAACTGCTCTCTCTTACCCACACTGGGTGATGCTGTCTCAGGTATCTGGATGCAAATAAGAAGCGATCAGTCATGGAAAGACTTCTTATTTGCCCCAGTACAGTTGAAATGAATAAATCTAACAAATATCTGCAAATCAGTTTATCTCTCCAATATTACATTGGAAACTGTTTTTATTTATTTAAAACAGATCTTGATAAAAAAGATTGAAAACGTTCCCATATAGGTTAAGTTAGTTAATGAATCATCTGTTTTGTAAAGAAGTGAACAAGAGCTGCTGTATTTTGTTTTGTTTTATTTTTCAATTATAGCTGTATCTGTTGTACAACCTGAAGGATTTAACTGAACTTGTACATTTTCTGTTATCCAGAGGCTGACAGCTCTGTAATTTTCAAACGTTTTGATGAATAATTATTTTCATTCTAACATTTTACTGTTAAATTAGTTAAATTGCTCCAGAACGTGCAAAGAGTGTTTTTGTGCATAATATACCATTGGTTATAATCAGAATTAGAAGAGATTTTTAAAAATCAAAACAAATTCTGCCGTCGGTGCATCTCTAGTGAACATCTCTTTGTTAAGTATCACCTTTTTTTTTGCCACCATCATACCTGGTGTTGTTGTTGTTGTTGAGACGTTTCCCTTTGTTTGAACCCTCCCTGTGTCATAAAGGTGCCACCTTGCATTTCATCCCCATCCCTTAGTGAGAATCTCAGCTACCCTCACATGGGTGTTTGTTGGTGAGTATCGCTCATCGTGGGTCGTGGTTTGCAATGTCATCTGTGCCTGCAGTTCTGCTCCTTACCAGTGTGTGGTGCTGTCCAGCACTGCTGCCCTTTTTCTCCACCACAGGAGGCTAACTGACTGGTGTGGGGCAGAAACATTTTCTTTAACTCGCACTAAAACAAAGATGCTGCAGGGTGTTCGTAACGCCCACATTCCCTCCTGCTGCAGGCCCTCTCTCCACCTGCCTGGTTGGAAGAGTTTAATCTCACCATTTTATTCTCCTGATACAAGTTCCACCCTCCAAGAGAGGCATTAACAAAACATCTCTACCTACTTAACATTTGCGGCCAGGAGAAGGGGCTTTTATAAAGATGTGGGTAACCTCCTTAGGCGGTCTTAGGTGCTGCAGGTCTGACAGTAATCTAACCCAGTAATCCCTTAGCAATGGACCCATGGGACTGTTTGCGTAGGGCTTGTCCAGTTACTAAACCCAACACTGAAGACACTCACATGCTTTATGGTGGGTTTGAAGCACTAAACATGCCTAACACAGGCATCTTCCCGTGAACACAGCTCCCTGTGTGAGGCTGCACTGACACGCGGCAATGTGCTCGACTCCGAGTGAGTCACGGAAACCCGGCGACACGCCTAACTTAACCTTCGCACTCCTTTCGTCTCGTCCTTTTGCTCAGATTACACGATCGAAGCGTAACCATGTGCTGTGCTGATTTGTTTTTTCTGAGGGAGATGAAGCTTGTGATGTGCTGCAGACGTCATCTGCATTTTCACTCACACTCTTCTTGGCTTTACCCTCCACTTTAGGTCATCCGTAAAGGCTGGCTGACCATCAACAACATCAGCATCATAAAAGGAGGAGCCAAGGAGTACTGGTTTGTGCTGACTGCTGAGAGTCTCTCCTGGTTCAAGGATGATGAGGTAAGTTGGAAGCAGCCACCTTTAGATTTCTTACGTCATGCATAGGTAAATTCAGCCCGAGTAAAAAGAGGCTGTCTTCATGAAAGTTTAATCCTGCGTTTGATATCCTCAAATTAAACATTTTAAAACAACTCAATAAAAATCAGCAGGTTCCTAAATGGACAGTTCAGAACCTTTGAAGCAAAGTTCTTTTAAAAGATTATAGCAGATGATATCCTACTTGCTGCAGATAACTCTCTTAGAGTCTTCATTTAGGATAAATCTAGACGAGTTGGTCCCAGAGGCTGGACCAAAGACCAACAAGGATATTTACCATCTTGATAGAAAACTCCAATCTCAAAAACGGCTGTTTTATGATTGTTGTCATGTTCACGTCGGACTGTTAATTATGCAGAAGCTGAAAATACTTAAACAGGAAATGGAGGTAGGAGGAAGTGCGCCACTATACATCTTCCTGTGTGAAACACACGTTGAGAACGGATGATGTGTTTCTGTTTAATGGAACTACCTGATGGAATAGTAATGAACTGTAAAAAGCAACATGTTGTAGCAGTACAGGTAAAAAATCTATTTCATTCATCTTTAATTCATTCAGTATTTATTTTAGACAGAAACATTGTTGGTAGCTCACTGCCTCCTTCCTTCGTCTGCATAAATAACGGCTAACATGCAAACATGCCGGCAGTTTGAAGTTTTATAAAATAGCATTCCCGTGAATCACTGACATTCTGAGATTGGAGCAATGCATTGGAAATGCATCCTTCACGCTAATGAAAGAATTATTAGTTAGTGTTAATCTCTAAACAGTTGGCGTCATGCTTGAAATCCTCAAAGACTCTAAATCAGATTTTGGACACAAAACACCAGAGTCCGGCACAAGGAGGACTTGAAGGGAGAACATATCAAATAACGAAAAACACATTTTAACCATCGCCACGTGGATAAATGACATACAGTTGTTTTAAAGTAAATCCTTTTTTAGACTGACAAACGGCACTCGGCTTTAGCGGTTAAATCCCACCGCCATTTGCATCCACAGGCCTGCATCAACAGGATGCAGCATTTGGTCAGACGTGCTGGGCTCTTTTTTGGCAGCCTGGCGTCTCTCTGCCTGTCTGTGCCTGCTGTACAGGTTGGGGGACATTCTGCACAGCAAGTGTAGATAGGCAGACACACGGCAGCTTCTTTCAGCTGATCTTGATGCGGCGTCGTTGCTCAGCAGTCCTGATTTGGTCGTTTGCCATCATGAACTTTCAGGAGAGGTACACCGTGGCGAGTTTTTGAACAAAATGCTACGTCTGCGGTTTTTGATCACCAAATAAAGTTTAAGAAATGTCAAGTATTTCTGAATGCATCTTCACATAAATGACATTGGCCTGTACCTTGCCTTTTATTTTGGAGTTTTCCTTCTCCTCTGCGTTACATTGCTCCACACCTCCTTTCACTCGGAGTTTAGCCATTCACTTCTTCTTCACAAGAATTTGGAGCAGTCCCAATCCCAACCAAATGCTCCCTCTCGCAGTCACCCAAAATACACGACAGCCCTCAGACGGCACGGCACATGGGGGGCGGCACAGATTTCCATCCGAGACGTTAGCGCGGTAACGTCCGTAATTACAGACTCCGCTAGCTTCGCCGTGTGTATTTCTGTTTTACACCCTCCTGAACTTTCTACGGTCGCATACGCGTTCACGTACGCCGATGCGCGCCCTCCCTCCTCCCTACGTTAATGCGGCTGGCAGTTCCTTTGGAACTTCTTGCATTCTTGGCAGGAACGTTCGCAATCCAAACATCAGTGTCCAGCATTTCAGTGAAGAGAGGACCTTCTATTAGATATCAATACCCTTCACTCCAACATCCTCCCACACTTCAGAGGCACTGCTTTTATTCTTTTTGTCATATGCGCAGCTTCTGACTTTTGCAGCAAGAGGGTTCGTTCCAGGCTAAAAATCAGATTAGTTAGATTTTTTTGCTTTGTGTGCGTTTGCATTTTTCTTTGTGGTTTTTGTAGTCCTTTTTTTTTTGTTGCTTTTCCTGCATTTGCTACCACCAAGCATACATCGGTGCCCTCTGCTTGCTTGGGCCGCCCACAGAAATACCTTCCCTGGGGCTGTCTCACTGTACCCCCAAAGCCCACTTGATTGATTGGTCCCTGGCTCTTTTAGCCCGTGCTCAACGCTTTGCAGCCGTGTTCGCTCCTCTCCCCCCCTCCCATTTCAGGGGACCGCATCTTCTTCAGGGCACACGGCAGCCTGTATGCTCGCTCATTCATGCAATGACTTATGTGAACTTGCTTTCTTATGCGAGGAGCATTGATTCGAAACCAAGGTACTGCCTCCGAGCACACGGCCAGATCTGATGTTAGTGGCGAGGGAACTTTATTCCATAAAGTGGTAGCGAGCGGGAAGCGGGTGAACGTTAGAGTGCTCTGTGGACAAAAGTCTAGCGAGAATTTGGTTGAAATGTCGGCTGCAGACAAAAAACATTGCACATATCGAGAAAATAGTGAGACACACAGAAAGACAGACTGATAGAAGAAGGTCCGTGCCCAGTCTAACCAATGTGCAGACTACTGTACACCAGCATGACAATGAACAGGTAGTCTGAACACTGGGTGGACGGAGCCGGAGTGGAGAGCCAGGCCTTGTGCGCTGCCATTCCAGATGCTCATGGGACAGCTCTGCCGTCGGCGCCCTCCCCGCCGCCCCTTCTCTCCGCTCCTCCGGCAAAGGGTCCCCAAAACCCCCCCATCGAAATGCAGCGGTGCGCCTCATCCGTGTCTGCTGCTCCGGGTTTTCTGGAAGCCCCCCCCCCCCCCCTCAACCTCCCGCCACCCCCCCCTCCTCCTGTTTGTTTGTTTGCTTAGGTTGGCCGTCCTGGACTGGTCCGTTTCAGGTCACGCCGGCCATGAAGAGTATCCAGCCTTGACGTGGCACATTCGCTCAGACGACTGGGACACACTGGCTGCGTGTTCAGGGAGGGGATATTACAAAAAAGAAGGAGAGACACTCAAGAGGGAGGGGGTGGGGGGGTGGAGGGAGAGGAAGAGGGAGGGGTCCCGGCTGACCATATAAGGGCCATGGTGACCCCTTGGGGAAACCAACCCTGAAGTGTCCATAGCGGTCGTCCTCCGTGTACTCCAAACCTTACCTGTGGTCATAAACCAAAACTTTCCAGGCCGCTGGTCTTTCTTTTGCAAACCTTTATCTGAATCGGACTCACTGTCTCTTCTTCTTGTTCTCCGTCTCAGTCTCTCCTCCTCCCTCTCCCTGCCATCTCTTTAACTTCTCCCTCCTTTCCCTGCTTCTCTGTGTGCTGCTAAGCACTACCAGATGTTGAGTTTTAACGGCGGGCTGTCATTTAATCTCTCTCGCTCTCTCTCCCTCCCTCGAAACACAAAAAAAGCACACACACACACACACACACACAAAAAAAGATCGGGCAGGAAGTGGGCCCCTCTGGAATGGAGAGAAAAAATATGGGGAAAATATTGAGAGGTTGAGATAAAAGAAATCAGACAGTCAGAGTTAAGACGCGTAGGCCGGGATGAAGTGTAAACTAAAGGGTAAGGATCTCTTTTTATCTGTTTGAGCCCGGGTCTCTGTCGCTTCAACCCTGAGTTTGAGCTCGGCTTTATCTGAACAGCCGGGTCAGTTACCTATGAGCGACCACCCCCGCCACGCAACTTAAGCTCGACCAGACTCTCCCCGGGCTTTCGCTACCAGCGCTTCTCTGCGTTAAAACCCACCGTGAAGAACGACTGCATCCTGACCCAAACTCTAATGATTTCCACATGTGCTCTCATTCTGCCTTTTCCCTTTCTCTGCTCCTGCCTTACCTCCCACCCTCGTTTCTCCCCCATTCCTCCTCCCGTCACCCCCTCACGATTTTGGCCTGCCCCTGTCTCCCTCACTTGCGTTCACCTTTTTCCCGACCAGCATCAGACATTGCGGTTGGTTGCCAGACATATGCTGGAATGATCAAAAATAATAAGTCGTTCAGCTGTTCACCTCATGGCTGTCCTCTGCTTTTCCGCCCTCCCAGGAGAAGGAGAAGAAGTATATGCTGCCCCTGGACAACCTGAAGGTCCGCGATGTGGAGAAAAGTTTCATGTCCAGCAAGCACATATTCTCCATCTTCAACACTGAGTCCAGGTCTGCTGCACATGATTTGGGCTCATAGACAAATTTTTGCAAATTTTGCACAGTAAAACTAAGGGTTATGAGACAATATACTGCTAAACTGATACCTTGTCTAACACACACACACACACACACAAACATATATATATATATATATATATATATATATATATATATATATATATATATATATATATATATATATATATATATATATATATATATATATATATATATATATATATATATAACTATTTTCCACAAGTTTCCACATGTCTGTATTGGAGTTGTGATTTTGAATTTACTCACTCACTAGTGAAACTGCAGCTCTTTTTACATTTCTTGATAATAATGACTATTCGACCTTCAGCTGGGTTTTATGCAGGTTTTATCCTCAATTTGCTTCTCCAACATTGGTTAACTCGTCTAACAGCAGGCCTTGACTCGCATCCCTGTATAACTTCTTTCTGAAGATATTTGAGACTGGACACGTACAGCTAGCTTGCTGATGTGATTGGCTAATGCTAGCATGCTAATTTGGCTAATTCAGATGATTTGGCTAATTCAGTGCTGACCTAGGTAAACGTGCAGAAACAAACTTATGGAAAAAAGCTGTTCCTGCTTCGTGTACTCAGCACTTGGATTTGAACGTCTTAAAATGTGTGGAATAATATTTTTGCTGCTTTCTAAGCACTTTCGGCGGAACACCTGGGGATGTCTGAGCTATATGACCAGAACAAATCACGCAGAGCAGGACATATTCACAAACCGCACAGGGAATTACAGCACTCAATACAGTTCCTTGTTTACTGTCAGCATCATTGTAAAATGTTGCTCCATCAAACCATGAGTTGATAGAGCAACAAGATAATGTGTGTGGCCTATAATACTGATTTGCAAGTTGGAAAATTAAAACGAGCTGGGATTGTTTTTTTTTAAAAAGAGGGGGGGGGGATGGGCCGTGCAAACACAGCTGCAAGGCTTACTGAGAGTGTGGCTGACATTAGCACAGACTGTAGATCAACAACAGGTAGCGGGAGTTGGGTTTCGCTTGGACCTTTGGTGCATAACATTTAAAAAGGCCTTGACTGAAACCCTGTGCATATACATGGGATTGGATCAGGGCATCCCTAGTTTTGGCTTATTCAGTAAACCTGTTTAGATCAAATAAGGAATTGTTAGAGATTATGAAAAGTGAAAGGTTTTCATTATAGACCGATAATAATCATATAGACAAAGCAAGCAGATGGTCTTTAAACGACTACAAATTCTTCATAAGACACTGAATCAGTGTGAAAATGTCTCATCTCATGGCTGAACCTTCACTGATTGTTACAGCATGTTCTGTGAACAGCTTTATTCAGTTTCCTCATGTACACGTTGACATGGCATTTCTTAAACATCCAACGGGAAACTATCCATGTGGGAGAAGCCACGTAGCTTAATTTAGTCTCATATATTACGTAATATGATATCATCTGAATGCTTTACAAATCAGACGGGCTAAGATTCCTCACTGTGAGCACGTTATTTTGTTTAGGAATGTCTACAAGGACAATCGCACTCTGGAGTTGGCCTGTGACTCCCAGGATGACGTGGACAGCTGGAAGTCATCTCTCCTACGTGCTGGGGTCTACCCTGAGAAGACCACCACGGTTTGTGAATCCACTCAGGCACAGTTCAGTGAGATTGTCTGAAAGTCAATGCAGCTGCTTTTTCTGATTCTGTCATCACTGAGCTCATGGTTGGATTTTAAGGCATTGTCAAAAAAGATACATACGCCAGTAAAGGTACAAATATGCCACACCCCAGTGAAAAACTTTTTACAAACGTTTGATATAAACTTTGGAGTGACTAAATAGTGGGGAGTGGTGGCCTAGTGGTTAGAGCTGTGTGCTTGTGTCTTGGAGGTTTTGGGTTCAACTCCCACTGACTGCCACTCTGGGTCCCTGAGCAAGACCCTTAACCCAAGAATGCTCCCCGGGCGCCGCACAGTGGCAGCCCACTGCTCCCCAAGGGGATGGGTTAAATGCAGAGAACAAATTTCATTGAAATGTATGTTCCAGTGACAGTAAAGATTATTATTAAGTCACATTGATATATGTTAAAAAATACAAATTTTAGAAACTCAAAATTTTAAACAAACGTTTTCAAGGCACTGTACAGAGAAAGATTAACACATTTAGCCAGCTAAGCTAATGTGAATAACGTGACTGCAATTTTGCCACAGAAAGACCAGACGGAAACAAGCTTTATGCTTCATTAGTCTGACATATTTAATGTTGAGTGCTCATAAAGTCTTATTTAAACAACCTTGTTCCACTTTAAACTAAATTTCATTGTCTGCAGAAGAAAAATGCTAAATGTTCCCAGATAACCCAAGAAGCTGCTATTTTGACAACAGAAGAAGACATTGGGTGCATTTTGTATCACATCAGCAGCAGAATCATAGATAAATCTGATGGTATGAAACAAGCTAGAAGCCTATAATCTTTCATAGAATGTCTGAATGTGCCAAAGAAGCCTGTTAGACTGCTGCTTTTTGAATGAATAATAGTAAAAATCAAGCAGTATTTTATTCAGTACAGTTTGATTCTACATTTTGTAAATGTCATTAAACTAAAAGGGGAAATGTGGGAGTTTTATATTCTAATGTTTATAGGAGGAATGTTGCTGATCTTCATGCTTTTATTTTTTATATTCCCCATATCAGGCAGGTAATGTCAGTGAGTCTATGATCACTGTTGTTTTATTTTTTTCCCTGCGACTTAATTTGGATAACCAGTGTATTTTTGAGTGGGAAAAGTGTTCCTCTTCATGTGTTTAGGTGGAGGAAAAAAGTCAGCATATTCTTTAGTCACACAATGCGACTGTATGTCCTTTGGTTAAACTCCAAGCCCTTTGTGGTGTCATTTGTCTCTAAAACGAAGACACGACCCTTTTCTCCCCCTGCAGGTTGAGAGCGAGACGACCACCACCACCGATAACTTCTCCATGGACCCTCAGCTGGAGCGTAAAGTTGAAACCATCCGCAATCTGGTGGATTCCTACATGGCTATTGTCAACAAGTGCATCCGCGATCTCATCCCGAAGACCATCATGCATCTGATGATCAACAATGTAAGAGATTAAAAAATATATATATTTACAAGAAATAAAACAAAAATAAGCAATATCATTCTTAAACCGTTGGATTTAGTAAGTCTAAAAGACCATTATTTTTCTAGTTATTTAATAGTTATTCCAATTTTATATCAAAGTTATAAACAAAAATTAGAAACAATATAATGAGGGGCAAGGGTCTGAAAACTCTTTTCTAAAGGAGGTGAGTTCAAGACAGTTATTTAAATCAATATTAACCATGTTACAAAATGTTCAAATACTGCTTATGTTTCTGTGCTTTAGTGTGTGAGGGGCTTAGCTTAGCTTTTGTCCTAATGTTGAGTGTTGAAAATGGATTTTCAACACTCAACTCAAATGGAAAAGTGCAGATGTTTGTTTGTTTAAGTGTATGTGATGGACGGTTGTACTGGAACTGATTTTTCGATTGCAATGCAAATTGTAATTGACAATAAATTTTTGATTGATTGATTGTTTGATTGAAGAGAGGTAGGGAGCCGCATGTTGAGGTGAAAGGTTTATTACTAAGGAAACAGCAAAACTTATAGGCAGGTAGATGAGACATGGATCAGGAACCTGACAAGGTGGAGCCCAAAACAGGGGGAGCATAATGGAGGACCTGACAATAATTGGGAATGAACTGGCTGAATAAACAGAGGAGGAGACAGAGGGAAAGGCAGGTGGAGCAAATAGCGTCGCTGAAAGGTGTAGTGGTAATTAAGCTGAGGGAGGGAGCAATGATCTAACAGGGACAGGAGGAGAGCAAAACCTAACAGGAAACCACGGGGAATGAACAAATAAAGATTAAATGAACTCGCTAACTGAACTGAGGACAGGCAGGCAGGAAAATATGGATCTAACAGAAACAAGAATAAACTACTTAATGAGCAGAACCTGACTAATTACAGGAACCAACTGTACAGATAATGAATAATCCTAAAATGGGAAAACCAACAGAACTGCACAAACCCCAGGAACCTAAAAATAGTCAAAGACCTGGGGATCATTACAGCTTTAAGGTGTATTGTTAGACACATAGGTACTAATTCTACAACTGGAAAGAGGAATCAGCAGGTGCCTGGAATCGGCGGATTTTGAGCCTGAGCATTTCTAAACAGGGACTCAGAAAAGTCACGGAATTCACAAATTGGATCTTTTTTCTAATCAGGAAACATACCAACAATCTAAGCGCTACCATGTTTGTGTTACCAACACTCTTCTGTGTGGAAGTTGGTTGTGGGAAAGAGTCAAAGTTCAGTATCAGCAAGTATTTAAAAATGAAGTCTAAGAAAGCACAGAGCTGTTGGTAGGTATTCAAAAGGAAACTGTTCTTTTTGTGGAGACATTTTGGCAGTTTAGTCAGCCTGCCACTAAAGACACTTGATGGATGCTGTTCCTGTCGCTCTTTTACCATGTCGTGCTTTTGCAGTTCTGGTCGTTTCATACATGATCTTTTCAGCTGAGAAAAGTACCTGTTTGCCACAAGAAGCAATTCATACCTGCCACGAGGAGCCGTGTTGTCACCTTAGCAAAGGAGCAAACAAACCAGGAGCTGCCTTCAGGAAGACTGTAGGGTGTATGGGATACTTAGCGTTTTATTCTTTTTCTTCTAAACATTATAGAACATGCTGGATTTGGAAATGTTGGCAGCCTTGTGGAAACCACAAATTAAGATTAGGGTTCTACATTCTCTAGGAAATAAAGGCAAAAGCAGATATTTACAGACTGTAAAGCTAAATGTGCTGATGATCCAAATCACTAATAGAAGATGCTAAAGACAGCCTAATATATAATATTTGAAAAAAATAAACTATGTGTTTTACAGTGAGTCCCCTGTCACAATACGTTTGACATTGTCTTTGTTCAAAGAAGCCGATTCTTCAGTATAGTAAATAATTCACCACACTAGCCACTATACAAAAAGCAAACCCATATAACAAGCTGACCCTTTTTCCAAGAGATATCAAAGAGATATCATGCTATAAAAAGCGAGCTTTACTGACTTTGAAAATACAGTCAGAACCTGACTTCTGGCCTTTCTTCAAACAAAACTCAACAAAATAAGTGTAGTTGCACTATTGGTGTCTGTCCTCTTGCAAGCGAACTCACTTTTTACCTTAACCTGGGCAAGAGATAGGATACAAGGAAGTCTTAGAGGCTGCCATTGTACATCCATTTTATCTGTACTTCAATTGATTGTGCATGATTCAACAAATCAGTAGAAGACAGTATGCAAAGACATAACAGAACCACACCCAACTGTGCTCTGAGGGCAGCAACATACTGGACCGATATGCAGCCATGTTGCCTGCCTGGTCAGAAGCAAGCAATTTCTCTTAAGCTCCGCTCAGTTCTAGGGTTTCCATTTTGCCTAAACGTGACTAAATTATTCTAAGGTGTCGTAGAGGTACTTTGATGTTGAAAATCCCATTTTACATATAGCTTTGGGCAGCCAGTGCCTACACTGACTCACTGGGCAGATCAAAGCTTTTCTGATTGGCGCGTCTCTAACTTTCAGACAGAGACATGAGCAACAGAATGTGCTACATTTCCCCATGCTCACTGAAGACGGTGTCCACCGTCAACCTGATCTCACCAGCGCATTCATCAATATGCTGCCGTTTGCAATGAAATCTCATCCTTTTCTCTGCTTGCAGCTGATATGTGTGCTTTTTGCTGGGTGCCTTCTTCAAAACGAAGGTCGCTCGTAGAAACATAAAATAAATTGTTCTTAGGTGGCACCAATGTAGCTGAAAATACTTTCTTACCTCAGAATTAAAATGATCAGGCTAGAGTGTAATGTGTGTGTGTGTGTTTGTGTGTGTGTGTGTTGCTTAAAACAATTGCTCCTTGTTAGAAACCTGCAAAATATCCAATTAGGAAACAAGTCAGACAAATGAACAACACAACGGTTGAATGTTTTGTTGATTTTTTTTATTGATTTCTTTTAAACATTTCTAGCTGGCTGCATTGAGCTGATTCCCAATCAGGATTTACTGTCTCCAATACCAATATGGCTCCTTCGGGAACAGCGATCCGACGATGCTGAGTCCCCATCTGATATGTCAGTAAAAATCTAATTTGTGCTTGAAAACTTGTTAGTTCATTAAAACAAACCAACCCCATATTTCATCAGTATTACAACACTCTGACCAGTGAGATACTGGAGACTGCAGGTTCTCCTATCCGTTGCCTTAAACTTGATATATATTCTGTCCTGATTAGGGTTTGGACGGCAGCTCTAATATTCTGCTCCAACACAGTTTAACCCGGTAAAGAAAGCTACTATATTCGTAACTTGCAGCTTTCCACTCTGTTTTGATAGGACTTGTTGACATTTCATCACAAAACGGTTCAGCTCTATTCCAATCCCTTTGCAGACAAAGTTTACAAAACGAGAGTTCTCATACTTCGAAATATGTGTAATTTGTCTTCACAATTGTAAAACATAATGACCAGTTTTGCAGTGAGAGTGGTCTGTGATCTGGTGAGTGCGGATCACAGGACACATACAGACAGACGGGAAGCCAGTACAGCCTCTCTCCCCGCCTTACTCTGAATCTTATAGTAAAAGGTGAAACTATCATTAAAAGTGGTGCATGACTGTGGCTGTAAAAAAAATTGATTGCACAAAACGTGTCACAGTGTGTGCCTGGAGTTACAGCTGACATAATGACAGTCTGTACCATGCTGGTGAAGGTTCTCAGTCATCCAGGTCATGGTCATTCCAAAAAAAGTAAAAAACAAAGCAACTGGACTTTTTTTCCGTAGTTGAAGACGTTTCGCTTCCTCTCCCGGAAGCTTTCTCAATTCAAAAAGTCTGGAGTAATGTGGAGTATCAAGCTTTATACCATTGCCCAACAAAGGCCTTGCAATGGCTTAGATTACATGCAAATTCAATCGAAACAGGTCCAACCCTTAGTAATGGGCGGTCGTTAAAGCCATTAAGCCAGCAGATTGGACCGAAACTGGTCCACTCCTCTGTAACAAGGAGTCGTTAGGGTCGTTATTGGCTTGGCTTAAACAAACGATGTTTTGATCACCCGAATGAGGGTGAGAGTTAAGGTAATGACTGGCCGGAATTAATCCTATAGCTGTGTTGTAAGTTTTTGAGAAGTTCCAACTCTCGCCTTTGTTGGGCAATGGTATAAAGCTTGTTACTCCACATTACTCCAGACTTTTTGAATTGAGAAAGCTTCCGGGAGAGGAAGCGAAACGTCTTCAACTAAGGAAAACAAGTCCAGTTGCTTTGTTTTTTACTTTTTTTGGAATGACAGTCTGTACCAACAAAAAATATCGTAAATAGAGTTTTTTAAGGCACTTACAACACAGATAATTTAGAAGTGTCCTTATAAATCTTATACTTGGAATTGGATCGGTACATTCCTGGTAAAATTAAAAACCTGCCACTGGTAGTTACGCAGTTCTGCACTGTTATCATTCTAGTTCTTTCCTCTTTGCTGTTTCATCCTGTCAACAGGTAAAGGACTTCATCAATGCGGAGCTGCTGGCATGCCTGTACTCTGCAGGCGACCAGAACGCCCTCATGGATGAGTCCCAGGAGCAGGCCCAGAGGAGGGACGAGGTGCTGAGGACCCACCAGGCCTTGAAAGAGGCCCTGGCTATTATAGGTGACATCTCTACGTCCACTATCACAACCCCTATGCCTCCGCCCGTTGACAGCTCCTGGGTGGGAGGAAATGCCGGTGGTCGCAGGTGAGGTGGATGTGAACTTACACAGACTAAGAATATAAGATGTGAAAAAAATGCTGTCCATATATCTGGTCCAGAGGCTTTGAATTCAGTGTTTTCCTCATTAAATGGTTTTATTTTTTGTCACAACGCTACTGCTGCCCAGGTCTCCTCCTGCCAGCCCCACAGCCCCTAGGAGGATGTCTTCAGGTCAGCGGCCAGCTCCCAGAGGGGCCCCACCACCACCAAACCGCCCAGGACCTTTGGGACCCTTCAATAACAGTGCTGATAGCCCTCAGGCTCCTAGCCGCCCCAACAGGGCCCCTCCTAGTATCCCCAGGTAAATGCAGTCTTCAGCTTCAAGGCTTTTTGATATTTGACTAAAATATTTTGATTCTGTTTCTAAAGAATGAATAAATTACAGCAGGTATAATGTATTCATGTATGTTACTGATGGCGTCACGACTGGTAAAAATTTGAAGGTCATTACCTCTTTGGATTGTAAAGTTGTACAGTGAGCAATGCTCTTACCTCTTTGGGTTTTATTTACAGATTGAGTCCAATTTGCCAACAACAAGCTTTGGAAACTGGTTAGACATATAAGATTTTATTCACCACATTACATTCAGTTCAATGTGTAATAAAATGAGCTTTAATGAGATGGTGGAGATTTTTTTATTATTATTATTTTCTTACCTACAGTAGAGCAGATATCACTCCTAGCTTCTTCATTCATTATAAATCCAGGTTAATTTGTCCTGAAGGCTGAAGCCCAAGTGAGGCCCAGACCAAAGCGGGCTTCTACCATCGGAAAACACCTCCATTCTCAGAAGCATCACGACAATTTCTGTACATGACATTTTATGAAGCTGTCATGTTTGCATTGGTTGGGTTATGTACACGACGTGGAGATGTAAAGTGTTTTTCGTTTGATGATATTTGGCTTCTGTGTAAATAACTGCCCAAAGAAAATACCTCGACCACCATAAGTTCATAAAACCACTTATCTACTCCAAGTAAGACATTAACTGCTTACAACATTTTAACAGCACCTCACATCAAAAATTGTGAACTATCGCTTTACACGTTGACTATAGTGCTCAGTCAGCGTGACATCGTTTGAATAAGCGATTCAAATTTCATAGCTTTTGTTTCTTGTCTTTAGCACATCCAAGGATTCACATCGGCATTAGGGTCTAGTCTGTTGTTGCTGTTTTTCAGTATGTATCACCCAGCCTGAATCATTCTCTCTCAGTAGGGGGCCAATTAATCCTTTAACTATCAGCATGAAATGTGTCTCATTATTAAGGAAAAATGTCAATCTTGCTTTTTCAGCTTTAGGTCTCTTAGTGATCTCTTTTTCGGGGGGTTCAAAATGTTCCTCATCCTAATCCTGACCCAATAAAGGAACTGCGGGTCCTTTAATCCATTATTCGATCCATTAAAGCATGTAGTAAGGAAAGGCATAATGTTTATGTTGGTGTTTCATGACTACAGGGTCTTCCCACGGTGCCGTTTACAGAATGAGCAGCTATGCAGTAGTGAGTGTGACTTATGTAGGTGAAACACATCTATGACTCTTCTCTGAATTCAACCACTTACGGTGTTTTGTTTAAGGGGGTGGCTTTTTCAGCTCAGGAAGCCACTTTGCAGTATTATAATTTATTCTTGTAAATGCTGCTCAGTACAAGCTTGTCAATGACTTCTTATCAGCATTTCTCATTCTCCACCTACGCTCTTTGCTGTTGAGGCCCGCTGAATTACACGGTAGTTTCTATGGTAACAAGAAACACATTTGCACACATTTTCTAAGCTTTTTATGTCATTATTTTAAACTAATAGTAATGGAATGACCAGAAATGAATCAAGAGAGTCTAAGAGTAATATTTAGTGAACTATTGTATATAGTGGGCATTATGTGCACTGTCATGGTGACAGTAAATCACAGATTCACCAGTTTTATGGTGACCATTTTAATCTGTGAAGAGGGAAAGCCAGGTTTACAAGCACTACTTTTCTAAACTTGTTTTAGTAAACTTTAGATCAGCAACTTGTAGTTTACTACACTTTAAAAAATCCCTGCATTAACTACAACCCAACTTGTGTTGTTTAGCTAACCCAGTCTTGGACCAAAGATGGACTGGTCCAGTCTTGGGTGGATTTAACAGATAGTTGGGGTGTGGGTTGGACCCAAAACGATGGGCTAAGTTTTCCATTTAGAAGCATTAAATTGAATTTTAATACCTGCCCTGGTCAGACTTTTGGTATTGAAACAGTTTTTTATAGCCTTCAGGTGAGCGATCGTTGATTATTTATATGACGAGGAGCAGCAATGTCACGCCGCATGGCATGTGTAAAAAGAGATTCACTGTAAAGAAGGGAGTTACCATAATTTTAAAACCCACAAATTTTGGAGTTTACGTTTTAAAGTCTTTAATATAATATATTAGTAGCTAAAGCGGTGAGTGGGGCTAGCATAACTAAATCTGCGGTCTCTGTGTGTAGCCCAGTCAACAGAGATCCTTGCTTTAAATCTAAAATCACCAAAAGGCTGCCAACATCTCCAAACCTACCATCATCCATAACAGGCAGTTTAAAGACCATAAGAACAAAATAGAGAAACTTTGCTGAAATACATTCAGCCTTTCTGTTATTTGCTGTAAATCTCACTTTCTCTGAGATTTAATTAATCTTAGACATGTCTTGGCCTGTTATCAGAATCAGAACCAGCTTTATTTACCCGGTATGTGTACACATACGAGGAACTTGACTCTGGATTGTACAATGCTCACGCTGTGCTTACTTATACAATAATAAAATAACACATTAATGCAGTAATAAAAAAGAAACACAGTTTGCAATTTAGAGAACACATATGGACACACAAGAAACAAGTGCACAGATTGAGGCAATAGTGCAGTGCAAAGGATACAGGAGTAAATATTATTTCCATTGTTGTTATTGTTAAGTACATGTCGGAGGTGGGAGTATAGGTGCACATGCACATACAAACATGCATATCCACAGTGTAATGAGTTAAAAGTAAAAAGAATGACCCATAATAACCTGGATTACCAATTAATTATACTCTAAAATCAAATCCAAGGAAATGAGGAAAAACACCAACATTTTAATGCCTTAAATGACATTGTAGACTAACAATTCAATTCTGATCATAAAAGTTATACTCAGCATTTATAAATACTGTGCACACCTAGCACTGGTGTGAGGTAACTAAATAACAGGTAAATCTTGTCTTAAATAAACTCATTGTTTAGTGCGAACCTAACTGATCAACACAGCCCATTGATATTAACAATATAATCCAGCATCGTTGTACCTTTTACCACCTATCGTTTCCTTCTGGGGAAGAAGTTCAGTGAAGATCAGGTTGTTGTATTGTTCAAAATAGCCGACTGTGAGGACTGAGCCTCCTTCCAGTCTCTTCTTTACCCAGACAAATGGGATCAGAGTTTTTGACCCAGGTTGGTTAAAACTCGAAACTACTAAGTTCTATCATAAACGCATAAACATAAGATTTGTGCTAAAGAAATGAATCTGAAGCTTATTTCTCAGATGCACAAATTTCACTTTGATATTATTTGTGATTTGTCGACCATGTGTGTTACATATAATATGGTATTTGCCTTATTAATAAATCACATAAAATGTATTCTAAGCCTTTGTAAAAATTGATAAATAATCAGCTTTCCTTTCTCTCTGTTCTCAATCTTTATCCTTCCTGCTCCTCGACACATGATGATGGCTGCCCAGCCGGCGACCACCTCCATCTCCTACACGACAAGCCCCGCCATAATCATCTAACGGCGTGCATCAAACCCTTCTCTCCTTCCCTCATCCACTCCGCCCCTCCCTCTTAGCCATGGCTCTGCTGTCCTCTTCTCTCCCTAGCGAAGACGCTGAAATCTTTGACCCCTTTGAACCTCAGTTTCCTGCCAGGTGAAGACGTCCATATATTTATGTACAGTACGGTACTTGTCTTGTGGTGTAAGTATATGTGCGCTTGTTGCTCGCCTGTGATCCAGGTTTGCTTAGCAGGTCCACTTCCTTACTTCCCAAATCTCTGCCCCCACTTCACTCCTACAATTGAGCCAGCACCTCCAGTTGCTGCTTCTACATAAACACAAAAAAAACAACAACACAGGCTCAGCAGTCATACTGCCCAACTCATTCCAAAATGCAGCATGCCACATAAGCTGCTTTTATTGCATGGGAGTGTGTGAGTGTGTGAGTGAGTGTGCGTGTGCGCGCGTGCGTGTGTGTGCGCTTGTGTATTGTGTGTGCGTTTATGGGGGAGGGATTAATTTGCCTATATGTAGGCTGAGTTTGATTTAGTATTGTGTTAATTTATTGTATAATGCCCCCCCTCCCTCTGAGTGTTAATTATCAGCTTGATGTTCTCTTAGGAACAGAAGTTGTATCTTAGTATAAGCGTGTTTTTGTGCGAACAAATACATTGTACATGTGCAAGTGTGTACGTGCGCGTGTGGGTGTGTGAGAACACGTGTGCATGTGCCGTCTCTGCACGTTTGTTGGCGTTTCAGTTCTGTTTGTTTTCACTGTCGAAGCTGTTAATGATGAATCATAAACCCCGCAGGGGGGGTAAGTTCAGTGTTTGACTTTTGTGAGTTGTCCATGTGTTGTAGTAGCAGCCATACACGCATAGCAAGGCCGAGGAGCACCTTCAGTATTCTCTATATGGAAAACAGCCTCGATAACACATTTAACCTCGTCATAGGTGTCCACCTGTGCTGTATCCATGGTCAGACTGTGACCCTGATGGCCTCAAGCTCCCATTCAGATGCTGACTGGCGAGATGGATGGAACTGCAGCTTTCACATGGTTAAAATTATCAAAGGAAAAAAAAACAAAGGCAGTATGTAGTTTTTTTAACACGTGAATAACCATCCATCCACCCTCTAAAAGCTGCTGGGTTAAAATGAACCTAGTTTGGGTTGTTTTGTTATGCCAGTCCTGGGTCAAACATGGACTAGTAAATCTAGTTGATTTAACACAACAGGGTTGGGCATGGATTTGATCCTGCTTTAATTGAGTCCCAAAATGTGTTACGGTAGCCAACGAGTGAAGTTCAGGCTGCATGAGTTGCAAAGGAAAAACCGATAACGTTGATGACTAAACAGATAGTATTTGAAATAAAACAAATAAAATGATTTCTTTTTTTTCTTTTTTATTTAATTCTGACTGATCAGAAATGCTGAAATGAATCGTAACTAAATCAAAAATGTTATTCACTTTGTGATTAATTAATTATTTAATAAATAATCATTACGTTTTAATGACAAATATTTGAATTTAGATGACAAAATTCTCATTCAACATATAATTACCTGTATTTTTGCTTTCATTATGGCATTTTTGGTTAAATATCTTCTGAAATAAGTCCAATTTAAACAAATACTGTTGAAGTACAGTATATTGCAGGAAACATCAAAGTACAAAATAAAATAGATTTAAGCCTATCTATATTGGGTTTATGATTAAAGATAGCTAGCAGTAGCTTATGCTAACTACATAGCAGCTAAAGGGCTAATGAGTTTGTCCAGGGTGAATTAAAGTCCTTAACACAACCCACTAACATTAAGATCTTTATAAAACAACGTTACCAGCGTACCATTTCTTATTTCATCCTTCGGAAGAGGTGCAGTAAAGTATGACCAGATTCTTGCATAGTTCATAGGCCTGTGAAGAGGGACGAGGCTTCTTCTAGCCTAAACCCAACAAACTGATGTTTGACCCCTTGTTTGGTTAAAGCTACTCTTTTTCTGACTCAACAGAATAAACCTAACATTTGCGTTCAAGAAACAACCCAGCTGTTTTTAGAGCGCACTCATAGAGGATTACAGGAGGGCTAGAATCTATTCCAGACGTCATTGGTGTCCATCGCAGGGCCAACACAGACACAAAAAGAAGGACAACCATATGACATGTTCCCATTTAGCCTTTTTCTCAGGTCTGACCCATGCGTTTATACCCATCATAAGACTCCCCAATCCCTCTTTTAGCCAACTTGTTGATCTACTCGAAAACTCCGAAGCCAGTCCATCAGTATTTGAATCAGAGCTTGAGGTTGTATTGTCAGTGTTCAAGTGCTTCTCTGTCACTTTGTTATTGTGTATGTAAGCCTAAACTGTATTCTGATGTATATAGGTAATGATAAGGACATAGTGTACCTGTGGACTCTAAAGACCTCATCAAGAATTCTAGCGCTTTAATCCTTCTCTATATCTGTATTCACTATATTCTCTCCTCTCTCTAATTTAGACTGCCTTACTGGCATGGATTATAATTCTTTATTGCCAAAGTTAAACACAGAAGGAGAACCGTGAAGAAAAAAGAAATAAGCTAAAGATTCCGATCGATGTGAAATTGGCTACGATTGTTTAGCGGAGGACATGTTGTTAAATTTGGAGATGCACCAGTTGTTACTTTCTGTGTCTGTATCGCTCCTCAATAAACTTCTTCCTCATGTCACTCCATGTCAACAGCGTGATTATTGTGTAAGACTGTGGGTTTGAGGGCGAATCGCCGTGCCCATCGTATTTCATTGGGATTTTATGACAGACCAACAGAAGGTGATGCATTTTATTAATACATGAGGGAAACGATGACTGGTTTTTGACATTTTTACAAATAAAACTCTGATACCCTTTACAAAAAAATCCCATTGAACTAAACCCGCCACTGTGTTAATCCCAGTATAAACCTCAGAGATTTGCTCGAAAAAGAAACAGAAACTCCATAACACTCAGACGGAGGCCTCAACAATCACCTGGATCAAAGACTACCTGACAAACAAACCACAGTTTGACAGATTGAAGGTTCGGGTGTCAAGGCAGGTGGCCAGCACTTCAGGGAACTGAGCTCTCACCACACCATTTACCCTGTACACCTCAGACTTCCAGTGCAAGGCAGACTCCTGTCATCTGCAGAAATACTCAGATGACTCGGCAGTCGCTGGGCATATCAGAGATGGACAGCAAGTTGATTACAAAGAGCTGGTGGACCGCGCTGCAACATGGTGTGGATACAGTCATCTTATCGCGAATGGGAACAAAAGAGATGATCGTAGATCTCAAGAGAAACAGGAATGTGGAAAAGACTGTTTCCTTCATGGGAGAAGATGTGAAGGTGGTGGAGGAGTATACAAACCCCCGGTGTTCACTTGGACAATAAAAGGCACTGGGGACGCAGCAGTAAAGCCATCTACAAGAAGCAGCAGGGCAGACAGTACTCCTTGAGGAAGTTTAGGTTCTTCAGTGTTTACAGCAAGATGCTGCACATGTTCTACTGTATAAGTCTGTAGTGGAATCTCTTCTGCCATCATCTGTAGAGGTAGCAGCATGAGAGCCAGTGGCCTACAAAAGCTCAGCAAGCTAATAAAGAAGGCAGGGTTTGTTCTGGGGACCCCTCCGAAACCTCTGAGGATGATTGATCAAAGCACACCAAATATGCTAACCCTGTTTTCTGTGCATTTGATGTAATGTGTCACAAGAGGCACATAAATCTGCTGGCATTAGTAAACACCATAGTGGATGACCAACTTCTGACAAATTTCTACCTAAATTCTAGAGCATTTGAGTTGTATTTGAGCTCCAAGGTATAACTCAACCTTAGATGTTGACTCTGATAATAACAATATGCATTATATGTCTTTTTGTCTTTCTGGCAAACCCCTTTTGGCAAATGAGGTGAATTATGCAACAATTTTGCAGGAAACATTGTTTACTCTTGTAAATCTTCTTGATGGAACGTATCAAACAGTCAACATATGGTTTACCAGCATGACTCTAAATAATCAGATTTTTTAAATTGAAATCTGATCAATTCAGCCTGCCCTGGGCTTCAGCACAAACTGTTTCCATGTGTTTTACTGTAAACAAATCTCCCTGGAATCCAGTATTCTCATGTATGCAGCTCCGGTGTTTTGCTGAAGCCACATAGAATACAAAGCTGCTTTAAAGGAGGGAGTAGAACAAGACATGAGGAAAACACGCAAGGATAATACAAATAGATGTACCCAAAAGGACACCAGTTTACTGTATGCATTTGGTGATGCATACAGTAAACTGATGTATGTGTGGTGATGGATCTTAGGAGGACATGTTTGGCCTTTATTAAATAACGAATTACAACATAGTAGCAAAACAAGAATAACATGAAGTGTTTTTCTTTAGATGACGAACTATGTCTCAAGTGAATTTGACTCATTGTTTTTAGAAAAGACTGGTCAATACCAGATCTCATTAACTCCTTATCGTGTTTAGGTTAGTAACAAACGGCTGGATGACGCTTTTGAAAATGTTTTTGGAGCTGAGTAGGCAGCACCCTCTAGTGGCCTTAAAGAAGAAGGTTGTGAAAGTGTAGTGAAGGCAAAATGTCTCGCAGTGTTGCATCTTTAGACTATCCTTCATTAAAAATAATTTTGTTAGAACTTGTCTTCCTGCTGTTGCTATTGTTTATCCAAACTTATTTTCCGTCACTTTTTGAGCCGAGTTCTTTTTTACGCAATTTCATAGCCGTATTTTTTTTTCTGCTTCCTGGTGCATTCACGTAAACTCGTACATCAGCCACTGCATTGAAATGACTCCAAAAGTGATTGGGTAATTTTTTTTAAATCCTCGAATGTCACAAAGATGTTCTCGTTCGACACTTCATAAATATCATTAACAGTTTTAAGTAACCTGAATGTGTCTGTTTTATTCAATAATAATAATAATAATAATAATAATAATAATAATAATAATAATAATAATAATAATAAAAATAATAATATCGTTGTTATTATTCATAATTTTTGATCAAATTTTATTATATCCTTAGTTTTTTTTCTATACTGGCCAGTATAGAAATATAGATATTTCATTATGCCAGATACACTTGAACGCACTGTGTGAGGTCACCGCCATGGTCACAAACCTAAGCGCAATAGCTTGACAGCAGAGCAAAACATTTGGGGAAACACACATCGACGGTGGACGGTTTCATAATAGCGGTCTGGGTGCGAGTTGACTTTCTAAAGACTTTGAGTGAAAGTACCTCCGCATTTTCCGGCTAACGTGTGTGTACAAGACGAGCGCTCCCAGAGCGTGGTCTGCGCAAGCGCCGTCGCTGTGTTTTCATTGGTGAGTTGGAGGTCTAGTCGCACTGACTGACAGAGGGAAGTTGTGTCTGGGAAAACAGCGGCTAGCATCACAGTTCACGAGTGAAACAGTTACATGTTAGCGACGTTAACGGAAAATATCCGGTAATTCGATGCCGTACACCGCTGAAGACGCGATAAACTAAAAGGACAAACGTTACTTTTGTGTGAGGCAACGATGTCTGTCCCGGCAGGAGAGGGATGAAGATGACACAACTATTGTGGCGAAGTGTGTCAGTGTGGCTATGTGTAGCGATACTCTTTTGGTGAGTTCTTTCTTCTTATTTTTTAACCATTTGTCAGATTTAAAGCTTGCCTATGCTGGTATTTGACTCTAGGGAAGAAAACGAATAAAGTCTCCCACTGCTAAAATGCCGCGTTCAGACCGCCTAGCAGTAGCTAGCATGCTAGCTAGCTCTGCCGTTATGTTGTGATGTGGCACCTGGCTGACTTCTGACCTGTTTGGGTGAGGTAGCTTTAGCCGCTTATTGAGCCGAGGTTAACAAGCCGACCTGTTAACAAGTAGGCCTAAATGTGTGTCGTACAATCAGTGACATTGTTACGGCTTTTGTGATTAGGAGCAGTTTGGTACGGTGTGTTAAATATTGCGAATTAAACGCTAGATGAGGAGTACACGGACGGCTTTCTTAACAAACTCTGCCGAGTGTCTTCCTAACAAGCTACCCCAGACCTTTTCTCATCTTATGCTGGCTGCGTCCCAAAGAGTAAACGCCTGAACAACACATCAGCCACTGATTGCTGTCAGAAAGTTAACAGAGGGAGAGATGATGTAATATTTCACTAGGATATGTTCTGTTAAAATGTTGGCAAGGCTTACTTTCATCAGCATTTCTTTATAAACACTTAGAGTGATGACTGTTTCGGCCTCCATTTGAACTTTTTTTTTCCTTCAATAAACCACACATAAAAAAATTAAATACAAATTATAGTTTATGTGGTAAGATTTTCTGTAAATATGTAGCGCTTAGACACTGTATTATATCTGAATGGCTCAAATAAACTCTCACAGTCATGTGATTTTTATTTATTTATTTATGTTTTTCTACTTTTTTCTACATAATTTTTTTTATGTGAAAATTTTCAGTAAGGCACGGAAACTCTGTTGGCTGTGTGTCGACAGGATGTGCATCAAAATCTTTTAGGTGCACCATAACCTCTACCCAACTCCTATTATTATTATTATTATTATTATTATTATTGATGTTATTTGTACCGTTGGAATTTGTTCTTTTTAACTAAGAACAAAAACTTGTTTATAAATATTAATTTTTTTTGTTGTTGGTCTTTTTCCATCCAGCAGCAGAAACCCTTTTTCCATTCGTCGGTGTGTTTGAATAGACCACATCATTAATATTGCATGTCCAAACATTTCCTTATTACAGCTGCATCAGAATGCAATATCTATAAGTGATAGAAAAAACAAAAAAAAACTGTCAATAAACCTTCTTGATGGATTTGAAATGAACCCGGATAAACGGAACATGGTGGCACAGACTCTGATTCCTGTAGTCCAGCTGGAGGTTCAGGGTTATACTGGTATAATGTACATAGTAGTGCCAATGGTTTAGTGAAGCCTCGGGTGAGATCGACACAAAACAGCACATTTGTCTTGGCAGTAACAGTAGCTAGCTGCCGCTCTCTGAATCAGCAGTGAAATCCAAATAAAAGTCTAGATTGTCTCTTTAGGAGGGGCTCCTAGGGAGCCAGAGGGTAGCGAAAGGGTCCTCTAAAGCATTGGTTCCCAACCCTGGTCCTCATGGGGGAGTGTTGGCCTAGTGGTTAGAGCAGTGCGCTTGCACTCAGAGAAGGATGCAAGTACCCGGTTCGATCCCCAGCGCCTGCACTCTGGCTCCCTGAGCAAGACCCTTAACCCCAGAACGCTTCCCGGGCGCCGCACATGGCAGCCCACTGCTGCCCTAGGGGATGGGTTAAAAGCAGAGAACACATTTCATTGTAATGTATGTTTCAATGACAATAAAGATGATATTACTTACTTATTATTATTATCATTATTATGTACCCCCGCCCTGCATGTTTTAGAAGTCCCTTCTCCATCAAGCCTTCAAATGATTGCATGACCTCATCCGTGTCCATCAGGTGCTGCAGAAACCAGCAGCCCATCCAAGGATACTGATAATAGTAGCAATATTTTATTGGATACAGATCAGATAAGCAGCTTTAAAGCTGTTTATTCCATTAGTGTCGTCATCCTCCTACTCACTCAGGTGTGTCTCCTAACTTGTGTTTCAGTTTCCAGATAAGATAAAAGTAAATTTCAGGTACTGACTGCCTGCGCTCGTACAGTCAGGACTGTTTGCATTGCAGATGGCTTCCTGCCTTTATGCGCTTTCTTTCCTCCAACGGTTTTATCTGTGCAATATCAAGCCATCCTTCCTCCGACACCGTGACTCTGTGTTGTTATTGGAACTGATTCCCCTTTTACTTCAGCAGGTCTCTTAGCGGCCATGTTGGATCCACTGAGCCACAGCCGGAGGCTCAGGAGCATGTGTCCTCCCAGGATATCAAGGCAAAGGAGGAGTCATGGAATAAGAGCCCACACGAGAAGGTATAAGTCTATAATAGTGGGATATTAAAATCCACCTTCTAGAAGAGGTCTCCACAGGTCATTGTAGGAAATGCCAATTTTCCCAATGTTTTGTGTGTGATACAGACACATTCTGCCACAGATTGATAGAGTTCATTTAGACAGGCCAGTACTATCACTTTCTCTTATGTAATGATTATAAATGTGAGTGTTTAGAGTTGGCGTGTTTTTCTTTCTCTCTGTTGTTTAGAATGAGGAAAACTGGGGTCTACCTGCACAGTACATTTCAGAAAATGGGAAACTGGCTGGGGATCATCACCATAACGAAGAGCAGCTGACAGAAGAGGTGGGAAATGTGGAGGTAGGAGAAAAAAACTGACCCAAAAAAGCACTTTGCACCCTTTAAAGTACCAAGGATGTATTAAGCATCACGGTGGAACGTTTTTTAAGACGGTGCTAGAAAATAATGTGCCGTGTTGTGTCTTATTACTGAACACCATTAGTGAACATTCGTTATGTTGACAGGCAAAGGTAATGCAAGGTGTTTGATTAAATCAAATTGGTGTTTCGTTTTGTTTTCCACTGCCTTGCAAATGTTTTTATACACCTTGAACTTTTCCACGTTTTGTTACCACAAAAATCTGTGACCTGTGCAAGCAGGTGTTCTGGTCAGAGAAGACCAAAGCTGTAAACACACGATCCCCCTGGGTTTCTTCCACTTAAAAGGCACCTGTAACTTCAGCTAAGGGTGTTTCTACAAAGTGCTGACCCAGAGAGAAGTTGATACACTCATTTCACAGTTTACAGACTTTTACTAGAAAAAAAAAACCAATGCTTCCTCTTTCATGTCACAGCTTTGTGCGATTTTGTGCGTGTTTGACACAAACACACAACCCCAAAACAAGAAAAGGAAGAAAAAAACGAGATCGAGGTTCATGGCTGTAAGCGCACAAAATGTGGGAATGTTTGAGGAATATAAATATTTTTGCAAATCTCTGTCGATGATGACCTGAGTCCAGAAACAAATCCCATTAAATTCTCACTGCTCACAAACATCAAGATGGCCTTTAGAGGCAACCATCATTTTAATGCATTGATGCTCCTGGCGCCGTTCCAGCTCTAAAGCGTCTGATAGATCAGCCTATCAGCTCTCTGGTTAATGGCTCAATGATAACTCGAGTGTCTCTGTAGGCCTCTGGACCCGATGTGCCTGCTGCAGGAGCGCAGCCGACGGATGACAGAAGAATTTCATACCCTGAGCAGATCTCTGAACATCAACAACCAGAAACATCTGCATCTCAAGAGCTGGACTCTGAACTCCCACCACCTCCCACAGACTCCCTCTCTGTTGTTTCTGCTCCGTACAAAGATGATCCCAGCATAAACACTATTCAAGAGGACGTCACAAACAGGCATGCTGCCATTACCTCTACCTTTAATGGCATTTTTACACAGAAGTCGGTGCATTTGGATTACATAGAATAATGTTAGGCTTCAAAAATGTATTGCACTTATGGTACGTTATGTATAAGTATCTCTTCCTGGCAAAATCTTGAATGTTGTTTCATTTAATTGCTCTTAGAGATGCGCCTGAAGCTGCTGCTCCTGAGGCCGCTGATTTCGAAGTGCTTCCAGCTGACTGTGGAGAAGACGAGGACAACCCATATGATGATGATGAAAGGTTGCTTTAGTTAGTTGCAGCTAAAGCAAAATCAAAGCAATGATTAAAAGAGGTGCGACAAACCACATGACGTGATTATTTTGCTCCCAAAAAGAGCGTAATGTCTTGTTTTGGTTCCCACAGCAGCCCTCCAATCGTGCTGGAGAACACTTCCAACGCTCACACCACAGGTACTAAAAGCGAAGTCGTGCCCCCCCTGAGTTCCCCAGCCGTTCACAGCGGGAAGCATCTGGAAGCCAACGCGTCGCACGCGCTGAAAGAGCAGGTGAGGAGATCAGGTGCAGCCCGAGCTATTTCTCCTCTCTCTGTCAAAAGGACGTGTCCCAGCTCTGGCTTTCTCATTATCTGTGACAGGACTCGAGCTCCGCCGTCGGCGCAGACACAGACTCCCCCGGCGGCAGCAAGGACCCCGAGGACATCCCCACTTTTGATGAGTGGAAAAGGAAGATGATGGAAGTGGAGAAAGAGAAGAGTAGGATCAAACTCTTTAGCTGCTTCTTATTTCACTTGGAACTAGAGGTTTTTGGAGATTAAATTCATTTTTCCCCCCTCTCAATAGCTCTCTCCACTCACACCTCTAACAATGGAGGGTCTCACTCAGCGAAGAAGGTCCAGAAGAACTTCAATAACTATGCCTCAGTAGAGTGTGGGGCCAAGTTGCTCGGTGCTAACCCAGAAGCTAAGGTACTTTGTCAATTATTTAACACACATGCTACTTTCTGCTAGACGTTGAAATAAGATAAAGTTGAAATGGATCTGCTCTTTTCTTCCACAGAGCACTTCAGCCATACTCAAGGAGAACATGGACTTGTACATGTTAAACCCATGCAGCACCAAAATCTGGTTAGTGCCACATTTGTCGTCCTTCGCTGTCTGATCAGAGATTTAAATGTTGTTGTTTTTTTTAATCCGGTTTCTCTGTTGCTCAGGTTCATTATTGAGCTCTGTGAGCCCATCCAGTTGAAGCAGTTGGACATTGCTAACTTTGAGCTTTTCTCCTCCACTCCTAAAGACTTTCTCGTCTCCATCAGCGACCGGTACGCTTCAACTCTTCACTGATGGACACACTCGTCTACAGGGCTCTGCATAATTAATAAGATGCCGTTTTATCATATTTTGTTACTTTACAAGTATTTTATTCGGAATAAATAATGCATGACTACAGAGACTTAAGTATGAAATAAAACATAATTTAAAACTTTCTTTACGTATTTAAATTCAAAGAGTGTAATGTGCATTTTTTTTAGTTCCACCATCCTCATTCAGATTCATTCAGTTTATCAACAGAAGCCCAGTGACAAAATGCCAACGAGCACATTTGGACGTGATCAACTAGAAATGCTGAAAGATTTTTGTCGTGGAGACGCCAGGCTGGAACTGTTAACCTTCAGGTGTTCATATCCTTGGACTAACTGTGTTTTTTTGAATTAATGTTTGCAGATACCCCACAAATAAGTGGCTAAAGCTGGGAACCTTTCATGCCAGGGACGAACGCACAGTTCAGAGCTTCCCATTAGACGAGCAACTTTATGCTAAATATGTGAAGGTGGGCCCAATATTTGTTTCTAGTCAGACCGCAGTTACTTTTTTTTTTTTTCTATTCTTGACGTAAAACAGAGTAAATAAGCTGATCCTGTACGGTTCGCAATTTAACTGAACAAAGCTCATGTTAATCTCTTTAAATTGTCCCTTAAGAATGTTTCATAATGAAGCTTATGCTTCTCATAAGCAGTGATAGAAACCTTATTTGCAGAGTAGCAGTTACAGAGCTACTGTTTGCGGCCTTTGCCCTCTGTTGATGTTATATTGTATATTTTTTGAGCAGCATGCAATGTGTCTTGGCCATTCTGGGCAGTGTCTTGTGGTGAAACGGTGGCACCGTTTCACATGCTGCAATTCCAGCTAGACCAGAGTAATTTATGTGGTCCTGTTTGTATGCATGCCTATATCTCCTTAATCTTTTTCTCTTTTTTTTCTCTGTTCTCTTGCTTCAGATGTTCACCAAGTACATAAAGGTTAGCCTGATCTTCTTGTAGTGCACCGTGGTCGCATCAAATGGCCTCATCGACAGGATTATTTTCTGACTTCGGTCCCAGTAAACGAATCATTTACTTGAATGAAGTCTAACAGAAATTGTCTAAAACAGCTCTAAGGAAACACATGATGTGACATTGGGAACCTTTTTATATCTTATGGAGTAACAATCACCAGCTGTCTTCCATACAATCCATTTTATGGGGCCAGATTACTAACCACCTTTAGACTGATCTGATTCCATCTGAATTACTCACGCTGGCAGCCTGTCCATCAGCTTTCACTGCTTTACCCGGATTTCTCAGCAAAGCGAGATCAGCTGCTGTTTGAAACTGCTGACGTCTCTGATTTGTTTTGGCATTCGTTTCAAATAATCGAAATAATCCGTGTTCCTGGCTTTTTTTTTCAGGTTGAGCTGGTCTCTCACTTTGGTTCTGAACACTTCTGTCCTCTCAGCCTCATAAGGTATGTTCCAGTTTACTTTTCAACACTGCGAGCTTTTAAAGCACGACGGTTGGATTATAAAACCACACACGTGTTGGTAATTTTATAGCTGCAGTTTCTTAATGTTTGCATTTATCACTCATCTTTTTTCTGTTAAACATTTAGTTGTTTAATCCTAATAGAAACTTCTAAACTTGCAGATATCTGCTGGTTGTACTGTACTGTACTGTAACCTCAGCTCCATTCACAAAAAGCGTTTTTAATCTGCGCTTGTCTCACCTGGGATTTTATTTATTATTTATAGGTTTTAAACTCTTCATTTCCCTCTTCTTTAGTGCGTAAACATAAATCTGCCAGGGAGGGTTGCAGAAAATGATGACTAATAGTTTAGAGTATAAAACTAAGGCCTTGTGTACACGGAGACGAGCACGGGGCATTTTTTAGAAACGATTAAGAAAAAGTGTTCGCCCTCACAAGAGGAAGCAGCACGACTGAAAAGGCTGTAGTGGGCATGCTGGGCCCATTGGTGGCGCTGTGACTCTGCCAAAGAAACATGCATGAAACACCAGGCACGCACAGAGCGGACAGCCCATGTGAAGTAAACACAGCACCGCGGCGGAGCGCAGACGTCACATGGCGGAGGATCAGACACAGACGACAAGCTGTGTAGAGCCAGCTCTGTTGAAAGGAAGAGTCTGAGGACGCTGCTAGCAGCTAGAACAATGCCGCAACACCTCTGTTGTTATTTATGAGAGGGAGGCGAAGCTATGATGTTCTTGTTTGGCCCCAAAAATCAAACCAGCGTTTTGAAATATATCCACTCTGGGGCCCGGTTGTAAAAACAAATTTACATTTACGATCTCCAAAAACGCCGCATCCGTGCGGACGAACAGCCTCAACGGCAAAATACCTGTGCAAATACACCTAGTCTTGTCTCCATGGGGACGGGGCCTAAGGTGGCAGATTGTTTTGTGATGTGCTTGCAGACACAGATAAAGACAACCTGAACATTAGTTTGACGCTTGTGTTTAAAAAACAAAAACAAAAGCGCCTCCTTTAATGACATGTTTGTCCAAGGCCGTTATCTTTCCTGCCTTCTGAAATGTTTGCTTTGGCTGCCTTCAGGGTGTTTGGAACGAGTATGGTGGAAGAGTATGAGGAGAACGTTTATCCCCCAGAGAGAGCAGACGATCAGGACGACGATCCAGGTAGGGTCGCCGATGCTTTGGGAACTTGTTTTACTCCAGATTAAGCAACAAACAAAATCTATAAATATGAACACTTTTTTTTTTTTTTTTTTATTCACAAAAGCAAACACTTGCTGTAATAACAGACAAATGCTGGCAGGGTTAGCTTTGCTGTGAATTACTGACCTGCTGTTTAGTTGTAACTATTGTCTCTGTGTTGCACGGAGTGGACTAACTTCTGGAACCTGTGAACAGGTATTCCAGCTTAGGACGACTGGTCTGAGCTCAGCTATATTTCTGGGTTTTACCTCAGAAACGGCGTGTTTGGTGTCACTCCACAAGCTTTCTATTGCAGTAAGGCCAGTGGACTCCATAATGATAATCTGGTTGGTCTGGAACCGAGAGTCAGCTGACTTTCTGGTGTGTTTGGGGTCATTGTCCTACTAAAACCCATTTCGAGGGACAATAGCCAACCTCTTAAAGTATTGTGATGTGTTCAAACTGATTTGTTTTCCCTGGTATGTCATAAATATCCACCTAGACTTTTTTTTCCAGCATATACAACATGCTGTTGTTGTAAATGCTTGCTTTCTAAATTCTTAAAGCCATTTGTTGGTTCACAGGATGGAGGACCTCACTGACTGAACTCCACTCTGTGTTTTTTTTTTGAGCCCACCCCTTTCAGCATGAATATCATAATTTGCGTTCTGTTACTCTTCTGCACTTACTAGTCGATTATTTCCCCTGACTAGTGACTGATCTGGTTGGAAAACTGATTTTCAGTTTGATGTTTTGTTAAACGACTGACATTTTTCACAACTCTCTCACAGTTTGTAATTGATTTATTCCTCGTTGTAGATTATCCTCCTGGAAGTGCACCTGGTGAAGACGAGTCCAAGAATCTGATTGGATCAGCTAAAGGTCTTAAATGAACTGAACATTTGTACTCATGGTGTTTACCTTATCAACACCAGTAACCTGATTAATGCTGCAGGATCTTGTAACCTTAGTGTTTTTTTCTCCCCAGACGCTATTTTCAACATGGTGAAAGATATCGCTGTTGTTCTGGGGGCCAATCAGGAGATGACCGGTACGGACACGCTCTCTGCTCGGTTGTTTTGTTTCTCAGACATAATGGTTGCAGCGGGTTATGAGTAACCTCTCTTTGTTTTTGAAGGCAACCTTTCATCTCAAGATGTGAACATAACTGAACCTTCACAACCACCTGAAACCACCACTGAAACTGTGACTACTCACCTGTCCCCTACGTAAGTTCCTTTCACAGTCCTAGATTTGTAAAGCCTCAGCTTTTCAGATCAAGGTGTGTATCTGGTGTGAATGGCCTAGTCAAAGCCTAGACCTAAATGTAATTTAAAGTCTGTGGCTGGGACTTTAAATTATTTTAATTCGCCTGTCGTCCATTGAATGCTGGAGATAGGCACCAGCACCCCTCGCGACCCCACGAGGGACAAGCGTGGCGGAAAATGAAAATTAATTTTAATCCATCCAATATATCTGAGCTTCATAAGGAGTAAATATAAAATCGGTCTCTATATTTGTAAAGCTGTTAGACGCAACTGTACAAACCTAAATGATTTCTAGTAATCAGGTGTTCTGGTTATAGTGAATATGTAATATAAACATATTGCTTGCCTCTAGCAATTCTAAAGAGTTAAGTTTAATGCTCAATTGATGTATTTTTAGATGAGTCTGAAGTTCTCATTGGAGTCTATTTTCCTGTGCCCTCATGTCTAACATAGACCTCCATTTCCTCTTCACCTTGTTCTTGCAGTCCAGACGCAGACGACACGCAGGTTTCACCTGACTCTGTCGTCCCTGCAACTGAGACGGCTGCACCAGACACATCAGCCACTGATAACTGTGAAGAAAATCCCCCCCCTGCAGAGACGGAGATTGTCATCCCGTTGGGGAAGGACGAGGAAGAACCGATCAGCTCCACAATCATTCTACTGGACAAAGAGGAGGAGGTGGAAGAGGACAAAGACAAAAAGGCTCAACAGAGGTGGCATCAAGAAAGCCTGAATTACTGTTCTCCACGTTCGTCCTCCTGTTCCTGTGTGGCTTCCTTTCAGGAGGTTGTCCAGCAGCAGTGTTCAGCTTCCATGTCCGAAAAGAGGACGTGCCAAAACCCGGACGAAGATCAAACAGTCGGCTCCATGCCGACACCCTCCTGGGGCCTGCCCCCCTCTGCCTGCCCTGAGCCTCCCCCACGTGACAGCAAGGCAGATCAATCCAAGGAAAAAGAGCCGGCCTCCGAGCCGCAGCCAGAGAGCGACACGATTGATGCAGAAGCAGTACCGCCGGAGGGCTCCACGTCTGAGCCCAATGTTCTGGAGCCCAGTCAGACCCCGAACCTCCCCACCCCCACCCCCACCGAGTCATCTTCTACCAAAGCCACCCCAGTGGTAGAAACACCAGAGTTGTCCCCTGAGGACCCGAGGCATGAGCCAGGGCCAGAACAGAGCCAGGACGCGTGGACCGAGGAGAACCTCACGGAGCCTTTATCGTCTCCCAGCAGCTCCGTGGAAGTGAAACCCAGCGTCAGTGTCTCAGCAGATGATGCATCGGCTGCACCGGCAGACAGGAACCCCAGCATCGACCCCTCACCGGCAGAACCCAGCGCTTCTGTTCAGTCCCAGGAGAAGGCCGATCCGGCCCCGCTCTCCTCGTCTGCTCCTCCTGAAAGTCAGGCCGAGCCGCCTGCCGGGCCCGAAAGCGTCCCGAGCTCGTCTGAGGCCCCCCCCACAGACGCGGACGTGGTTGCAGAGCCCGAGCCCGCCGGCGGCCCCGTCACAGACTCTAAAACGGAGGATCTCACCGAGGAGTTCTCCGATTCGTCGGGCGGCCACGATCAGATGTTCCGCCCCTCCGTTCCGACTAACGCTTCTCCTACGTCATCGTCTCTCCTAGACATTTACGCAGAGCCTTTTAATGGCACCGAGCAGAACGGAAACCAGGTGCACGGTTCTAGCCAGAAGGAGTCGGTGTTCATGAGGCTTAACAACCGAATCAAGGCGCTGGAGGTGAACATGTCTCTTAGTGGGCGCTACTTGGAGCAGCTTAGCCAGAGGTGACTCTCCAGAAGTTTGTTCTGCAATTCTGATCTCTGAAGCTTTGAGGGATTTCTAAATGTTTGATTTTGCTTTGTTTTCAAGGTACCGAAAGCAGATGGAAGAGATGCAGAGAGCGTTCAACAAAACCATCATTAAGCTCCAGAACACATCCAGAATAGCAGAGGAGCAGGTAAGAGCAGCTGCCTGGGCTAGCCTAGAAGCTGGTGTTGGCATTACTCCTCCTCTCCAGCTCCTCTCACCTCTAGGTTTCATAGGGCTCTCCTCTGGGGCTCCTGCGTTTCAGTCTCTATATGTTTCCTTTCAGTAGACCCGCTGCTAAACGGCATTAGGAAAATTTAAGCTGATTAAACGCAACATTTCTCACCCACTTTAGTAAATCTTCTGAAAAACTTAAAGTGTTTAGTACGTTCGCTGCTCACTGTCACTCTGCCGTCAGGAACCTGGCCTTTATTCGTGACAGTTCCTTCAAAATAGAAAAGCAGGAACTCTAAGAACCATCGCCAAGGTTGAGCCATACGTTCCTCATATTAACTTGTGCAGCCGTCCATTCTTTATATTGTCTCGTATATAGAACCATAAGGATCTTTCTGTAGGTCTAAATCAATCCTCTGTTGTTTGCAGTCTGTCCAGAATGCTGTGGCGCTTCTTGTCACTGGTTCTTCTGAGCATAACCACGTCATTTCAGTCTTGTCTTCTTCTTAGGCGTCTTTTCATGTTTCCGCAGGATTCATTTGAAATTTGAATTCCTATCTTTGATGCTGCATATCGCCTAATTTATCTTAACATCTGCATCAAGGAGCCAGACTCTCTCCTACAATCCAAAATGATCTGCTTTTTTAGTTGCAGGCCCACATGTAAACTGTACAGACCCGTCTTTGTTCCTTAGCTTTAACTTCAGCTCACTAGCACTCATGTAGCATACATGATATTTTTTATCTTTTTTTTTTTGTAATATATATATTATACTGGATTAGATTTTTTATTGTGTTGTAAGGATGTTGGTTTTTCATAGTTTTTTTTTTTTTTTTTGTCCTCTGGATTTAGGACCTGCGTCAGACTGAATCCATTCAGTTGCTGCAGGGTCAGCTGGAGAACGTGACTCAGCTGGTTCTGAATCTGTCTGACCAAGTCATCCAGCTGCAGCATGAGGTAGATACGACACCGCTGGCACTTCATCTGTAACCCCGCTTTATCTGCCTGGTACAGCTGAGTAAACCTGGACTAAGTACAAATTACTTTGCCAGTTTGTTATGATGGAGAAAGATAGAATTTTCGACCTTGTGTACCAGACAAGTCGACTGGCATCTTGTATGTTTTCTACATGTGGATGAAGCACATGGAACATTTTCATCAGGTCCTTTCTGCTGAGGTTGTTCAGCATTTTGTTGCCTCATGCGTCTGATTCGCTGTTTTTCAGGTGTCTGACCGGCAGAATTACCTGCTGCTCTCTCTGGTGCTGTGCTTGTGTCTCGGCCTTTTGCTGTGCGTCAACCACTTCCGCATCACTCTTCCTCCGACCACAGATCACGAACCACCCAACAGCAAGAGTCCTGCCTACTGCAGTCCTCAAAGGTAGAGCAATGTTAATAATGAGGCTAATTTAGGATTCTCGTTTGAAGGCAACGAAAGGCGAGCTGAAAATGGGCAGCTGAGCTCATTAAGCCGACGTTTTGGTAAAGCTAGTCATCTAGACTTTTTGTAGATCTAGAGCCAAGCGAAAATATTCCCACCTTTTGAGGTTTTTAATTTTTGGTCCCATTAAAGCCACAAACTTTAATGTATTTTTATTGGGATTGTATGTGACAGACCAACACCAAACGACAGAGATGTGAAGTAGAATGTTATCCATCTAGAGACTCATACCTGTGCCTATTCTTTGCAAGCTAGCTCAAGGCCAGTCACACTGAATGGAAGAGAGCGTCTGCGGACATCAAATTTCAAACCTTACCAAATATTTCCCATTAGGTTTAGGTCTGGACTTTGACTGGACCATTCTAACACGCATTTCATTGTAGCTCAGGCTGTATGTTGAGTTGTTGCCTCTGCCTCACTCCCAAGTGTTTTGCAGTCGCTAATAGCTCTTCTTGGTGGACTTCCCTGTTTTTTCTTTCATCTTCTTCTTAGCTCTGACCAGAGGTCGCCCAGACCTAGGCTGGGTGATAAATCAATTTAATCAATTTCTTTTCAATTTACAGTTTGTTTTTTTTTTTTTCAATTTAATTTTTGAAAAATCTGGATTTTACTTTGCCAATGCACCCATTGGGCTTCCACAAAGAGAATAGCATGCAATGCTAAATATTTGTTTAGGAAAATATATTGTTCAAATATTGTAAAGAGGAAACTTTAATTTACTCATTTCCTTTTTTTTTCAGTTAGTTTGAAGTTGCACAAGTGAAGTGAAGCCTGTTCTCAGCTCATGGTGTAATACCACTAGCAGCAAACATTTAGTTATATTTTCATTGTTTACATTTAGGGCCGCCATCTTGTTTTACAGGCATGTTTCACAGCTTGGATTTAGTTGCAGTTTGAATAACGGTCAAATCCCAGACAAAATGCTTGAAATAAAAGCAAGTTTTTTTTACATTTCTTTTATTTCTTTTTGTGAAATGAAAAGGGGGGGGGGGGGGGAACTACTGCAGTAATCGGATTTGCTGTTCAAAATCAGAGATTTTATTTTTAACCCCTATCACCCAGCCTAAAATATGTTCAGGGTGAAGTGCAGCCTTATTTTTCCTATGCAGACCAAGTAAAAACTTACAATGGCAACACACCGTTTAAAAACGAGTTGCAGCAGTGAGATAATGTAATTTTATTTGTTTCTGAGTTTATTTAATCAATCCTTTTTTTTACCAGAAACTTTCAGGACTCTCGCCATAGCACTAGGTTTCGGTCAAACTGTTTAATAGACTTGTTTGTTGGTTGCACTTTATGTTCAACAAGGATTACATCTGCAGGGCATTTTTGTCGCTTGGGGTTAATGCAGAGAAAAGTCAAATTTAAATCTCAATCACAATTATGGTTGCGATTTAGATTTTTAGCAAAATCGTACAGCCCCATTTCCTTTTCTCAGATTCCTCCACCTGAATTCTGGATCTCTGCAGCTTCATTGAATAACGCTGTCTTTGTCCAGCCTTTCCCGTTTTGGTGAGCCTCCAAGTGTTAATCAGTTTACGGTTGCGCTGTCCTCTTTCCATTTTGGTATGATGAACTATACCGATCTCCATGAGGTGTTCAAAGCTTGGGAGGTAGTTTTATAACCTAACCTTGCTTTAAACTTCTCCACAACCTTTTCGCTGATCAGGTCGAACGCCATCAGGAGGTCCTGGAGTTGCATTTCCACGTGTTGGAGCAGGGATGCGTCCAGAGGCCTCAGGACAGTGACATTCAAGGACTTGCAGTCCCCTATTTCAGATTTTTTTATTTTTGGGTAATACCAAACATTTATTTAATGTTGGGTATTATTTTGCATCCACTTTGCACTATGTTGCACTACTTTGTTGGTCTGTCACATAAGGTTCTAGTAAAATTCAGGAAAATCTGTGGTTCTAAAATGATCCAATGTCTAAAAAGTGCAAAGGATGTGATTATTTGTGCAAGGCGGCGTAAAGTAGTGACACCATGACGGCTGACGTGTTGATAAACCTGCGTGCTCCTGTCTGACCCATGACTGAACTGTCTGCCTAACAGAGCCTTTTCTTCCAGAGATGAGATGGGCTTGAAAAGGAGTGCATCTTATCCTCTTATAAACTCCGAGACCTTTCACTTTACCAACGGTGAAGGTGAGATTATATCGCATCAAGCAACCAGGGGAATATGATACCAGGATGAAAAAAAAAAAGTTAACTATTATGTTGTTAAAAGGCCCAGAAATGCTGCATGCCGAGGAGAAGCACAGCCTTTGTCCAGTGAACAGAAAGGTGTGTAAAACTGATTTCATTGCTTTGTTAAAACGTTTAAGTGGAAGGCTAAACACAGAGATGAATCTTCTGCTTCTCCCTCGCTCTTCCTCACCCAACCTTTGGCTGCACAGAGGAGACGGCGTAAGCTGAAACCTCCGGACGAGGTGGAGACGCTGAAGCCCTGTTTTCACTCTGCTCCTGAACTGTGTAACGGAGGCGTTGGACGCAACGACGGACCCGTCCCCGCCAACACCGCGCCTCTTATAAAACAGTTACTCCAGCCGGCGTTCAGAGACTCGCCGTCGGAGGGAAGCTCCGAAGGATCCTCCCATTCTGACGAAGCCTATTTCTGTGGCATCACAACAGCGTGCTCCAGAATGTGCGACGGGCTTCCTCCGGTTAAAACCCGGGCAGAAAAACGGGCCCTAAGACGCAGGCGTCTTAAGCCCAGCTGCGCCGTGGTGGACTTGCTTCACGCTCCTCGGAGGGACAAGAACGATCCAATGCCTGTTACTATACAGGACATCATGATCAGAAAGACGCAGCACAGCTCTGGCCCATTTGTCCCAATCCCAGGTTCAGTCTGACTCTAAGAGAGACTCTGATGCTAAGTTTGATTTTAGTCGCCCATGGCAGCTCCAACCTTCATCGGACAATCTGTTGATTCTTTTTAGTATAAATAATGTTCTGTTCATATCCTCGGTTCAGCTTTTGTCAGTTTCTACTTGCTATAATTGAGGTACTCCTTCCAGCTCTCCATTAAAGCATTGTTGTTGTTGTTTTATGACAATGATACTTTCCTGAATTTGAATAGGATGCAATAGGTTCCAATTCTTCATAGTAAAAGAAAAAAATATTTTAAGCACTTTAACAGTTACCAAACAGCCCTTCGGTTCATCATTTGTCTCAAACAAGTTTTAATTAGTTGCCCTTTTTTCCTAAGGTCCACCTCCTCTGCAGAACCGTTGCTACTCCGTAGGAAATGCAATTAAATAACTTTTGGGCTTTTAATCAAGCATTTAAATGACTTATTTTCCAGGGTGCCATGAAGACACGCCATGCAACTTAAATGATTTTTCTAAAAACAAATTTGGTGCACAGGTTTCATGGTGGGTTTTCTCTAGAGTCAAAAGTAAAAGCTGGCTCAGATGTTTCCTCTCTGTTTTTTGGGCACACCTCTGTTAGCAAGTTGCACCTCGACTACAGTTTCTACTGTTGGTCGTGGCATGATCCCGGACAGATATCTGATCACTCTAGCAGAAATGCTAGTTTGTTCCTATTGTGCGGTTTCCAGGCACAGACCCGATTGGAACAGGCGTGTTCAATTGGGTTGAGGTCGGGCCTTTCCATGAGCTTAATGTTCCCCCCGTTTGATCTTCAGAACCAGTTTTGAGGTGTAACTGGCAACAAACGAGACCCACAGCATGACACTACCACCACCATGCCTGAAAGTTAGTACATTGGTTCTAGGTTTGTTGATCATTGTCTGACCCAAACTGGAACCCTCTAATAAAAGATAATGGGTCTGTGTCTCCGTTGAGGGCAAAGCCAGTTCTACACCAACAGGGACAATCAAAGACGAAGCCCTTTTTTTCAAATCAACACCTCCAAGCTCAGATAAAAATTGTTGCTGTCCACATGGGCAAGCCAGAAGACTTTTGGATAAATGTTTTATGGCGGTGGTGGAAAAGACTGAGCTATGGGTCTACACAACCACAGAAAGCCCGTAGGAGTCCAGATGAAGTTTTAACCTTTGAAATCTAAAAGCCATCAAGTATGATGGTGGCAGCCTCCTAATTCACCCCAAACAGATGGTTAGACCATGGATACAACCGAACAAGCATCCCAAACACACGTCAAAACTGGTTGTGAGACGCATAAACCAAGCTGACCTGAGGCTCCCGGAGTGGCTACGTAACCTCAAGGCTAGTTGAAAATATGCGGAGTACTCTTCAAAGTCAGAGCTGTGCCAGAAAACCAACCAATTCACACGAGTAGCATTTGTGATGAGTGGAGCCGGATCTATGCAGCTAAAACAATTCACGACCTTGTTGATGACTGGAAAGTGTAGGTGTCTAAAGGAACGGTAGACACATGTCAGCGCGATGGTGCGTGGTCCAAGTTTGCGTGCAGAATTTAAAACTAGATTACAGAAAATCCCACAATAAATCCAAACTTGTGAAACCCAATTCCAGTTTTTAAAAGACCCTTGCAGGGGTTTCTTGTACAGTCATATTCAATAAATTAGAGTATGGGTTCCAATAAGACTCATTGGGCCTTTTTTAAAGCTGTCATTTGAAAACGACAACCTTTAA